>NC_082386.1:13578953-13716453 GCF_031168955.1 Gadus macrocephalus
TAGCTGTCTGTCAGTAAGTCTATCTATCCATCCATGACAGTCTGGCTGTCTGCATGTCAACATGTCTTCCTATCTATCTATCTATTCTCTATCCAGTCGGAGCTGAGCTCACCAGTCTGAGCTCCGTGTTGGATCAGTTAAATGCGTGACATGTTAATAATGAGCATCAAATAGCTCCAGCTAATTTAATTAAACAGCAGATCGGTTTTTTGCAGTGTCATGTGATAACATATTGGTCTTGTTTGACGAGGTGGTTTGTGTGTGTGTGTGTGTGTGTTTGTCCCTGCGTGCGTGTGTCTGTGTTTGTGTGTGTGTGTGTGTGCCTGCGTGGGTGTGTCTGTGTGTGTGTGCGTGTGCGTGTGCGTGTGTGTGTGTATGACAGGTGGCTGTATCCTGCAGGACCAGTCCTCCCAGACGTTGCAGTGCTGCGCTGAGCTGCTGGGATTGGACGAGGAAGACCTGCGGGTCAGCCTCACCTCCAGGGTCATGCTCACCACCGCAGGGGGCGCCAAAGGCACAGTCATCAAGTGAGGAACCCCCGGCACCATATCGGCTTCCGCCCGATGTTTCCACTTCCTGTTTCCAAGCTTCCCTTTGAACTGTCAGAGCAGCTGTCTTTGGTTCCTTTGATGGTTCCTCCAACATCCACGAAGAACCAAAGACAGATGATAGATATCGTGTTGAATGAACACTTAATAAGTAAAGGTGCATGTGCATGATTATCAACGACTTGAAGATTGATAAAGTGTCCGCACAGTGTATTCTGTGCTGTCCTATCAGATGCCCTTCCACGCCATGACAGGACGTCTTTATATAGACTTGCTCCCCTCCAGGTTAAGCCTCTGATAGGAGATAAGCCAGTTAGGCTGAGCTCTATCAGAACTCATGGAACACAGGTGTGAGTCAAGCACACACAGGTGTGATCCACACGCACCTACAGGTTTGAGTCACACACACACACAGGTGTGAATCACACAGACACACAGGTGTGAATCCCACACAGGTGTCAGCCACACACAGGTGTGAATGACACACAGATGTCAGCCACACACAGGTGTGAATGACACACAGATGTGAGATGAGAGCTGTGGTTTGATGGCAGTGGTGGAGGAGATGGGGGCTGGGGTTTGATGGTGGTGGAGGAGATGGAGGCTTGGGTTTGATGGTGGTGGAGGAGATGGAGGCTTGGGTTTGATGGTGGTGTAGGAGAGCTGGGGGCTGGGTGTGATGGTGGTGGAGGAGATGGGGGGCTTGGGTTTGATGGTGGTGCATGAGAGATGGCGGCTGGGGTTTGATGTTGGTGGAGGAGAGATGGGGGCAGGGTGTGATGGTGGTGGAGGATATGGGTGTTGGGTTGGATGATGGTGGAGATGGGGGCTGGGGTTTGATGGTGGTGCATGAGAGATGGGGGCCATTCAGCCCATGTTTAGTTTTCATTCCGATGGGAACCCTTTCCTCTCCTAGCGACAGCAGCATCAGGACCACGACTCATCTAGCTCGAATCTATGTGGCGGAAGCTGACCCATTAATACGACAACATGTCCACGAAACACGTGCACACACACACACACGCACACAGCAGGCCCGTGGAGGGAGTTAGCATGCCCCAGTTTAGCGGGATGACTCTCTCTGCTCCACTTCCCCCCCCCCCCCCCCCCCCCCCCCCCACCACCACCACCAGGGTCCCCTTGAAGGTGGAGCAGGCCAACTCCGCCCGGGACGCCCTGGCCAAGGCGGTGTACAGCCGGCTGTTCGACCACGTGGTCAAACGGGTCAACCAGTGCTTCCCCTTCAGTGCCTCCTGCAGCTTCATTGGGGTGCTGGACATCGCCGGCTTTGGTAACATTACATATATTATATATTATATATATCTATATCTATATTCATTGAATGTGATGAGCGTATTAATCAGAGGTTTCATAGCCTGGTGAACGTTAGATATGATCTGTTTAGATCCATCATATTATTATCGTTGTCACATGTCACTCGTGTTATCTACTACCAGTGTAGCACTGATCAATAATTGTTTCATTCCAAAGAACTTCGGAGAGTTTAGTTCTGATCTGCTCATTATCAGTGTTTAGTTCTGCTCATTAACATAAGTCAGTGTTTAGTTCTGATCTGCTCATTAACGTTGGTCAGTGTTTAGTCCTGATCTGCTCATTAAGGTTGGTCAGTGTTTAGTTCTGCTCATTAACGTAAGTCAGTGTTTAGTTCTGATCTGCTCATTAACGTAAGTCAGTGTTTAGTTCTGCTCATTAACGTTGGTCAGTGTTTAGTTCTGATCTGCTCATTAACGTTCCCCTTCCGTCCCTCTGCTCTCAGAGTATTTTGAACACAACAGCTTTGAGCAGTTCTGTATCAACTACTGCAACGAGAAGCTGCAGCAGTTCTTCAACGAGCGGATCCTCAAGGAGGTGAGCAGTCTAACACCTGCTCTAAAACCGCCAAGAGAGCTCCCATAAACCAAACTTACCAATGATACCTCATTGATATGTCCTTGGCTTTTCTTATTTCCTCTATATCTGTCTCTTTCTGTCCCTACATCCCTGTAAGCTCTCTCTTTCTCTTCCTCCCTCTCTCTCTTTCCTTCTCCCTCCCACTCTCTCAATCCCTCTCCCTGTCTCTCTCTCTCTCTCTCTCTCTCTCTCTCTCTCTCTCTCTCTCTCTCTCTCTCTCTCTCTCTCTCTCTCTCTTTCTCTCTCTTTCTCTATCTATCCCTACAGCTCTCTTCCAGCTCTCCCTTGTTAAAATAGTAATTCCTCAGAAGATCATGAGGAGGCTCCTCTCCGCTCCCTTGAGATCTCTGTTCCCTGGAGGTCTTCAGTCAACCCTGCAGCCTCCCACTCCTAGCAGCTCCTTCTTGCTGCTCCTCCTCTAACTGGAGCAGTGGAGATGGAGAAAGACTAGAATACTGTTGTGTTGGACTTTTCTTTTAATGCTCCATCGTTTTATGCAGAGAAATAAAATGAATTGTGTATTAATGAGTGTGTCTGTCTGTCTGTCTGTCTGTCTGTCTGTCTGTCTGTCTGTCTGTCTGTCTGTCTGTCTGTCTGTCTGTCTGTCTGTCTGTCTGTCTGTCTGTCTGTTTGTCGTTCTGTCTGCCTGTCTGTCTGTCTGTCTGTCTGTCTGTCTGTCTGTCTGTCTGTCCGTCTGTCTGTCTGTCTGCCCGCCTGTAAACAGGAACAAGAGCTGTACCAGAAGGAGGGTCTAGGGGTGAACGAGGTTCACTACGTGGACAACCAGGACTGCATCGGTACACAACCTTTACCTCTATATAATGTCCTCAATGACATAGACATGATGTCTTGTGTTTAAGGCCCTCATATACACTGACATGCTGTCTCGTGTGTAATGTCCTCAGACACACTGACATGATGTCTCGTGTGTTAGGTCCTCATATACACTGACATGATGTCTCGTGTGTTATGTCCTCAGATACACTGACGTGATGTCTTGTGTGTTATGTCCTCACATACACCGACATGATGTCTCTCGTGTAATGTCCTCACCTACACAGACATGATCACATACACGACACATACATGACATAGACGGTCTGAAGGATTCACTGAAGCCCCACACATCCTCTCTGCTCTTCAAGCTGTGTGGCTACAGTTTAACACAGCAGACGCGTTGCAACATTTGAACGTTTTGGGTTTAACAGAAGCGGCCAGAAGCATGTGGGGCGGAGGCGTCTCCAAGCGTCAGAGAAGAACAGACGGACGGTCATCTGTCTGGGAGGGGAGGGGGACTTGTTGAGGGGAGGCAGGGGGAGACAGGGGGAGGCAGCGGGGTGAGGGGTAAGCAGGGGGAAGGAGGGGGACACAGGGGCCTCTCTGGTCTCTCTATTTAAAGTTTTGCTGTATTTAAATAAATAGAGAGATTCACATGATGATCTCTCCACGTGTCCACTCTCAAATTAAGGCTAAATCTCTAAATGTGTAATATGAAATGTTGTGGTCTAAGCATGACCCTGATACAGTGAATTACATGAAATTCATAAAATTAAGGAAAATAAATGGAGCAAGAAAGACACAAGCCTTCCAGTAAGCTTTGAGTTCAAAAGGCTGTTGTCATTCAGGTTTTCACACAGGGGTTGTGTGAACATCATTTAGTTGAGTTGTGATGCCTGTTCAGACATCATTCAGCCGTCTCTAAAGTCAGTCCCGGGAACTCTGTCATAAACCTGGTTATGAATTATCCTGAAATATGACTCAATGAATCTCTCAATATGTGTGTATCGTGGCTTAAATAGCGGAGCCAAGCAAAAAGCACCAATGGGGAAGAAACATGTCCGCCATAATGAAAATGTCCCATACACACAAACACACACGCATCTTCTGCCTCTTAAAGAACGGCCGTGTGGATAAATGCTTTGTTGTTTTAACATTTTGTGCTCCTTCCTCTATCGGGGGAGGTGCTGTTCTGTGATGAGCGATGATTTGTCTGAAGCATGAATGTTCTCCTCAGACCTGGTGGAGGCGAAGCTGGTGGGGATCCTGGACATACTGGACGAGGAGAACCGCCTTCCGCAGCCCAGTGATCAGCACTTTGCTGTGGCGGTTCACAGCAAGCACAACAAACACTTCAGACTGACAGTAAGACCTCTGAGTTCTGTTAGCTCCTGCCTGCTCTCAGGTCTGTTAGCTAAATAACATGGCGGTGTTGAGGCAAACGAATGTAAGATACCCATGGTTCTCCTGAATGTAACCTCTGGACATCTAAACTCTAGAGAACAAAGTCATCGTACTCCAAAGCATTGTTTCAAGGGCTTTAGTTAACATGAATTTGAGCAATGACTCTGACTAAGGACTGGACTCTCAGCCAACGGGCGATATCTCTGAGTAACGACTGGACTCTCAGTAAACGGGTGATGAGTCTGAGTAAGGCCTGGACTCTTAGTAAACGGGCGATGAGTCCGAGTGAGGACTCGACCCTCAGTAAACACCCACATCCCTTCTGCTTCAGGTTCCTCGTAAGTCCAAGCTGGCCGTTCACAGGAACGTCCGCGATGACGAGGGCTTCATCGTCAGGCACTTTGCCGGAGCAGTCTGCTATGAGACGGTAAATCACACTCACAAAGCAAGGTTACTTAAACCATGCTGAAACTATCCATGTTATGGCGGCCATTTGCCGTAAGCCACAGTAATCATTCTGGATGGATCTGAATCATCTCCAAAGTTTGTTTGGTATACTAACGAGGGGTGTACTAACGATGGGTGACCTAACGATGGGTGAACTAACGATGGGTGAACTAACGATGGGTGAACTAACGATGGGTGTACTAACGAGGGGTGAACTAACGAGGGGTGAACTAACGATGGGTGACCTAACGATGGGTGAACTAACGATGGGTGAACTAACGATGGGTGTACTAACGATGGGTGTATTAACGATGGGTGTACTAACAATGTACTAACGTGGGGTGTACTAACGAGGGGCGTACTAGCGAGGGGTGAACTAAAAATGGGTGTACTAACGAGCATTGCCTGCAGAAACGCTTTGTGGAGAAGAACAACGACGCGCTGCACATGTCCCTGGAGTGTCTGGTTTCCGAGTCGAAGGACAACTTTGTGCGCGAGCTGTTCGAGAACAACGCCAAGGACTCCAAGCAGAAGGCCGGCAAGCTGAGCTTCATCAGCGTGGGGAATAAGTTCAAGGTACTGGCGACACTAGTGAGGTTAGAGTAAGCTGAACGGCTCTGTGTATGTGTGTGTGTGTTGGTCTGTGTGTTTCTGTGTGTGTGTGTTTCTGTGTGTGTTTCTGTGCGTCTGTCTGTCTGTCTGTCTGTCTGTCTGTCTGTCTGTCTGTCTGTCTGTCTGTCTGTCTGTCTGTCTGTCTGTGTGTGTGTGTGTGTGTGTGTGTGTGTGTGTGTGTGTGTCTGTGTGTGTGTGTGTGTGTGTGTGTGTGTGTGTGTGTGTGTGTGTGTGTGTGTGTGTGTGTGTGTGTGTGTGTGTGTGTGTTAACATCCCGACACCAATAAATCAATCAAATGCTCTGACAACAAAAACCCTGGATTATGTGGCTGTAGCAGGCCTGTAAGAAACATCTCATTCTGGCCGGATGCAATGAATGGATGGCCTACCTGCCTTTCTGCCAATATAATTGATTATTCTGTAAATAACATCGTGTACATTGACCTCATTTTATTGACAGGATTATGCAAAGTGCAATTCATTCATTTTTAAAAAATGATATCAACCATGAGAAACATAAACCCAGGGGCCGCTTCCTCCGGGCCCCTCCCGAAACCTCCCGAACCCCTTCCTTATATAAGGGTATTTCTATTGACATGGGGGTGCATTCCTCTCAAAAGCGTGTCACTGACAGTTGTACAGGTACGCTGTGTTCTTTGTCCGTTTCAACAACCCCTCCGTGGATTTTTGGAAAGTTTGTGCAGAAGTTTTTGTTGTTTTCTGTCTTTTTTACATCTTCTGTTTCAGCAATTCACCTGCTCTGTTTTTTATCACAAACAACAAATAAGACAAACACAGATAATGGAAGTGTGTGTGTGTGTGTGTGTGTGTGTGTGTGTGTGTGTGTGTGTGTGTGTGTGTGTGTGTGTGTGTGTGTGTGTGTGTGTGTGTGTGTGTGTATGCTTGTGCGTGCGCGTGTGTGCTTGTGTGTGTGTGTGTGTGTGTGTGTGTGTGTGTGTGTGTGTGTGTGTGTGTGTGTGTGTGTGTGTGTGTGTGTGAGTGTGCTTGTGTGTGTGACTGCTTGTGTGTCTGTGTGTGTGTGATTCACCAACCATCAGTACTCCTATATACGGTCAATATTGCATAGGCGACAGTTCACAGAGAAAGGCTCAGATATTATGGTGCACTGATGACGCGTGAGCAATCAAAGCGTGTGAAAGTATCGATCTGAACAGGGACATGTTGGAGCAGGAATATCAGTGTTCTGCATATTATTATGTCACTATTGTCATCATTAAAAAAAGTTACTTCGGAGCCCCGTTTTTATTGTTGTATCACTGCATTGCTTTCTGTTTGTTTTCCCATGGTTACGCAGTTCGACTGTCAATGATCCCAAACTCATCTTAAACGTCCACTGGCACAGTTTTTCATTGTCAGTATTTTAGTCCTAGCATATATATATATACATTATATACTAGGACCACGCATTAGTTCTACTGCAGGTTAATGCTTGACTGTGATGCACTACACCTCTCTAGGGCTGAGTGTGATTCAAAGTACATCTCGTTGAGTGTAAAGCGTCTGACTCTACGGTTCCTCTCCACGTCCACAGACCCAGCTGAACCTGCTCCTGGAGAAGCTCCGGAGCACGGTGAGTACCAGCTCCCCCCCCCCACCCCCCCCCCGTGGTCCCATGAAGAGGACCTCCTGGTCTCCTCAGGAGCACCCCGTGTAGAGTTCCTCCTCACATTATAACGCTTTAGCTGCTAGCGGAAACACATTTGGGATGTTTCTTCATCCTTCTGCCCCCCTGTTGCTCTGCGCTCCTCAGGGCTCCAGCTTCATTCGCTGCGTGAAGCCCAACCTGAAGATGGTCAGCCACCAGTTTGAGGGAGCGCAGATCCTCTCCCAGCTGCAGTGTTCTGGTACGAAGAACATAGATCTACATATATAGATACTGTATTCACATCCTGTCCCTGCTGCAGCGCTCTGGTACAGACAACAAATATCTATAAAGATACTGTATTCACATCCTGGCCCAGCTGCAGTGCTATGGTAATGCAGACATATATCTTCATATATAGATACTGTATTCTCATCCTATGAAAGAGAGTGTAATGATATGTGAGTCTGGTTAGGGGAGGATGTGAATTATCTCGCCAGATGAATCGTTAATATTTCACATCAGCAGAATACTAAGTACAAAATATCACTGCATTCATCTGTATTAAGGGAGGTTATGGCTAGCTGCACACACGTACACGGATGGATACACATACACAAGCACACACACACACACACACAGACACTATGGATACACACACACACAAGCAAGCACAACTTGGAACAATGCTTTGCGCATTCTGTTTAGGGACTGCTCATGGATACAGATAGATAGATAAAAAAAAGTTTGATATAAAACTTTTCAAACTTCTTCAACATAGCTACTGCCCCTGCTGTTTCTTTAAAAAAATCTCTCTCTCTCTCTCTCTCTCTCTCTCACTCTCACTCTCACTCTCACTCTCACTCTCTTTCTCTCTCTCTCTCTCTCTCTCTCACTCTCTCATTCTCCCGTGTGTGTGTGTGTGTGTGTGTGTGTGTGTGTGTGTGTGTGTGTGTGTGTGTGTGTGTGTGTGTGTGTGTGTGTGTGTGTGTAGGCATGGTGTCGGTGCTGGACCTCATGCAGGGGGGCTTCCCCTCGCGGGCCCCGTTCCATGAACTCTACAACATGTACAAGCGCTACATGCCGGCCAAGCTCACACGCCTGGACCCCCGGCTCTTCTGCAAGGTGGGGCCCCTGCTTGCACTGACTCACAGAGACCTTACTGTAGCAGGACCGTCCTGTAGCAGGACCTTCCTGTAGCAGGACCTTCCTGTAGAAGGTCCTACGTCAGCTCCCAGCCTGGTTGCTCAGCCCTTACTAATAACGTTACTAATGGCATGTTGGTTCGTATTCACAGAAAAATCCAGCCGGATGCAAATGAGGTTATGAGTCGAAAATTAGCAATAAGCCGCTTTCATCACGTCCCAACAAAGTATGACCTGGTCTGCTTAGCAAAGGGATTTAACCACCACAACAGGAAGCTGAACTCCTGCCTGTTTTTTCTCTTCCCTTCCTCTTCCTGTCTAGGCCTTGTTCAAAGCTCTGGGGCTGAACGCAAACGACTACAAGTTTGGACTCACCAGAGTGTTCTTTCGCCCGGGGAAGGTAGAGCAAGGATCAATAATCACTGATCACTGATCACTGATCAGTCACGACGCCTTCTGCTTCACACCAGCTCCTCATCCACACCATGGTCCAATTTTATGTTTGTGTGTATGTCTGTGTGTAATTGTATGTGTGTGTGTGTGTGTGTGTGTGTGTGTGTGTGTGTGTGTGTGTGTGTGTGTGTGTGTGTGTGTGTGTGTGTGTGTGTGTGGTTGGTTGTGTGTGTGTGTGTGTGTGTGTGTGTGTGTGTGTGTGTGTGTGTGTGTGTGTGTGTGTGTGTGTGTGTGTGTGTGTGTGTGTGTGTGTGTGTGTGTGTGTGTGTGTGTGTGTGTGTGTGTGTGTGTGTGTGTCAGTTTGCAGAGTTTGACCAGATCATGAAGTCGGACCCTGATCACCTGGCTGAGCTGGTGAAGAAGGTGAACCAGTGGCTGATCTGCAGTCGGTGGAGGAAGGTGCAGTGGTGCACGCTGTCCGTTATCAAACGTGAGTTTGAACACCCCACCACCTCATAGTGATTAACAGATGAATAGGTCAGGGTCGATGACCATTCAGTTCCTCATTGCTGATCCGTTTGAGTTCTTTCATGCTTGGCTGCAGTAGAACTGATCTCTTTTGCTGTCTCATTGTTTTGATTTGTGCCGTATTAAGATCAACTTTGTGGAATAATAGGAGGTATTCGCCTAACCTTGACATGAAAATGAAATGGTATTTCAGACTTTTCTCAATATGCCTACATGCTGAAAGGACACAGGGGAAAAACATGATTTCTTTGATCCATTATCCACCTATTTCCAAGTGATTGAATTCCACCATCCAACAAAGTCAATTCTGGCGACAAACTGATGATTTTCCTTGTAAAAGCGTTTCATGGTGATGAGTTGATATGCTGTCAGCACGACCGCTGTCCTCCGTCCCCGCCCCCACACACAGACCTTCACTCTGTTTGACTGGTTTCCATCGCAGCCCATCTGTTTTCTCCCTGGTCTTCAGGGCCGGAGTCGTTCCTTATCTCCACTTTGATGCGCCTTCTGTCACTGGCACAGAAATACACATTAGCCAGTTGTACCAATCTTTGTTTTGCTCTTAGAAAAGTAAAGAAGTATGGTATTTTGTTTGTTCTTGTTCAGCAATAAGAACCCATAGATATCAATATATGCAAAGTGCTTTGGCAGTGTCTGTTGTGAGGAATGCTCTGATGGAGTCCTGCTTCTGGGAGTGTTGCAGCTCTCTGTATTCATATAGTGGTAAACCGTGTCTCCATGGGCCCAGGCTCGTACAGGCGAAACAATCAAGGCTTCATCGTCTCCCCAGGGTGCATTCAGCAGCCGGGTTCATTGTATGGAAGATAATGTTGGAGCAAACACATCTTTGGGAGAGTGCAACCGTTTCGTTCACAGAACAAGGATTCATTCCAAAGGGGTTTCTCTCTGCATTGTTGTGTTGGTTTTCTGTTTCCAATCCTTTTGTGTTTTTGTCTGCGTTGACAGTCAGGAACAAGATGCGGTACAGAGCCGCGGCCTGCATCAAGATCCAAAAGAGTGTGCGCATGTGGCTCTGCAAGAAGAAACACAAGGCCCGGTAAGTCTGCATCCAGGCCCTGCACCATCTCCAGACACGAGGATGGTGGTGATGGGGAGGTGGTGGTGGTGGTGGTGGTGGTGGTGGTGGTGGTGGTGGTGGTGGTGGTGGTGGCTGTGGGGGTTGAGGTGGTCTGTTGGTGTTGGTGGTGGTAGAGGCCTTGAAAAGAGGATACTAGAAAGTACATAGATTAGAGGTTTCATTTGAGCAATGCCTTGGGAATACTTACAGGACTCACACAAGATGACGAGCCTGAACAAGCAGAGTTTTACTGGTGACGTGTGCTGCAGAAGAGTGTATCAAGCTCACGTCTTCAACCTACAGAAAGAAGAGGGAGTGTAGATGTGGGAGTTCTGGAATGCGTGGTTTATTTTGTCCAGATGTGCTCATAATACCCACAGGGGAAGAGAGCGTGTCCCACCCTGGCTCTGAACTGGGGCACAAGAGAGCAATACAGTGTGTCCGAACCAGGTCACACATCCCGAGCCGGGCCTTTTCACCACCAACCATCAGCCCTGCCTCGTCCCCTTGCCCTCTGCTCCTCCTGTGCTTCTGACTGTCCCACCCCTCTCAGTCCCTGAAGCACATCCCTTATTGGGTCATTTAGGGGCCGCTTTAACAAGAGCCACTGGCCAGTGGTCCGGTCCCTGGTTCAGGAGGTGCTCCCTCTGTCACCCCCCTGATTGTTCCACTGAGGAGGACCCTAACCGTGCCCCCTGCCCCCCCCCCCCCCTCCCAGCATCGACGGCTTGGTGAAGGTGAGGAACCTGCAGCAGCGTATGGACCGCTTCAACGAGGCGGTGGGCGGGCTGAAGGAGGGGAAGCAGGAGATGTCCAAGCAGATCCAGCAGCTGGCCGCAGCCATCGAGGCCCTGATCACAAAGATCAAGGTGAGGCTTCCCCTGTCATCTGGAGCACTGGCTCCCTGCTGCCTCTGGGGGGAGGTCCTTTTGAAATGACCACCACGTGTGTGTGTGTGTGTGTGTGTGTGTGTGTGTGTGTGTGTGTGTGTGTGTGTGTGTGTGTGTGTGTGTGTGTGTGTGTGTGTGTGTGTGTGTGTGTCTTTGTGCGTGCTTGTGTGAGTGTGCCTTTGTGTGTAGCTGAAGGCCGTGAACCCTCATCCTGACCTTTGACCCCTTCAGGCCACGGCAATGACCAGGCAGGCCATCGACGCCGAGTACCAGGCGCTGGTGAAGCTGGCGGCCGAGCTGCTGTCCTCCATGCAGAAGAAGAAACAGGAGGAGGAGGAGAGGGAGAGGCTGAAGCACATCGAGGAGGACATGGAGAAGGAGAGGAGGAGGAGGGAAGAGGAGGACCAGAAGCGCAGCCAGGAGCAGGAGGACCGACGCACGTACGTGGGACGGGGAACGGAGACCCCTTGAAGGCCTCATTGTGCTGTCCAGAGAGGGAGAGGAGCTGTGTGACTGACGGTCCGTCCTGCTCCTGTCTGTAGGAAGGCGGAGATGGAGTTGAAGAGGAAGCAGGAGGAGGAGGAGAGGAAGAAGAGGAAGAACGAGGAGAAGGTCACCCAGGTTTGGACATGCTCACTCCTGTCTGTCTGTGTTTCTGCACTTTCACACGTTTCACTGCAATCAATCATTTGCCAGTTCAGATTGGATTTCTTCATAGGCTTTGGGTTATCATGCCTTGGCCCCACAAATCCAAACCCATCTCCTCCGCTGGGTTTGCTCAATGCTCCTTCGTCCTCATCCGAGACCCAACAGGTCCTCGTTTGTGGTGAAGAGACCATTATCCTATTAGACATACTACATATCCTTAAGGCATTGAGACATTCCTTCAGGTTCTAGGGCAGTAATCCATTTACATACTAACATACAGTACATACATACATTCTTGTTTACCTAATCTTTAATGAAGGGATTAAAAACTTAGACCACAACTTATGCAACTTGGCGACTTTGCAGGTGCCTCTTCCAGCCTTCCTCTGTGAGAGAGAGAGGCAATCATTGGTTGGCCCCTCTGTCTGCCATAGCAACAGCTTTGTTCATGACATTGATCAGATCCCCCTAGGGCTCCCCCCTGCCCTGTCCTCCCCATCCCCTGATCTTGATGGATGACTCTACTTCCTGCTGAGAATCTGGCGAGGAAATAGGGCTTTGCACCAGCGCGCCTCGCGGGGGCTTTTATCATCATCCCCCAGCTCATCACCAGCCCATCGCCTTGACCTCCGCTACTCTCCTCCTCCTCACCTTCTCCCCCTTCTCCCCCTCACCTTCTCCTCTGCATTCCCTGCTGATAATACGACACGGATAAAGGGGGATAAAAACCCAGGACCCTCCTCCCTCCCAGCACCACCTCCTCTCACTCCCACCCTCTGACCAGCTGCTTTGATCAACGTCTCTCTTCAACTCTCTCCATCTCTCTCTCTCTCTCTCTCTCTCTCTCTCCCCATCTCTCCTCCATCTCTCTTCAACTCTCTCCATCTCTCTCTCTCTCTCCATCTCTCCTCCATCTCTCTCCAACTCTCCATCTCTCTCTCTCGCTCCATCTCTCTCCCTCTCGCCCTCTCTCTCCCTCTCCCTAAATCCTCCTTAATCCTCCGTCAGCCCCTGACCAAACCAACGTTCTTGGAGGGCTTTTATCGAGGTGCCGTCTGTGCCTGAAGACCTTGAGATGAGATCAAAGCTGGTGTTCCCGCTCCTGCGTTTCACGCTTCCTCCCCGCCAGCCCTCCTCCCTCGCCCAGAGGCATCATGGGTATTTGCATGCTGTCATGGTGACTTGCTTGACGTCAGTCTGTCATCAGCCTCCTCAGATATTCCTCTTCAAGTCCAGAGCCTGAAGTCTGAGCTCCAGATTAACCCATAAAGCAGGAGGGGGGGAATGCTCTTCATCCCTTTGGAAACTTTGTTTTCTATTTTTCTCCTAGAAAGAAGGAAAGATGATTGTTAAAAATACTTTTTTTGGCAAAAATATATTTTTGCATATGCATATTTGGGTGAGAATGAATTTGGATGCGCACATTTTTACACATATTTATGGAAACATACCTTTTCTTATTTACCTGGAGAAATCTTTTGTTAGGCATTAAATGACATTCATAAGGCATATTCATGTTTATTACATTTTGTTGCCAGTCTGAATTCATATTGACCTTTGTACAGCTCTCCTCAGGAATGTGTTTGGTCTAGACTCTCCAGGCCTTAATGCTGCCGTTGCCCCCTGGGCCCGTAGGCTGCCCCTGATTAGGAGCTGTTCACACAGCCTGGCACCACCAGGGAGATTACACTGTCTGAAGCACCACCACACACCGCATCGGCCTTATAGACGTCAATATGAATTATATTTGATGCATAATGATCATAATAATAATGATCATCTTAATCATGATAACTGATTAAGAAAACCGAATTGTGCAGTCTCCTTTTAAAGCATTCTAACACTTTGTCCTCCTCCTCCTCCACCTCTTTCTCCGCCTAATTCTCATGATCCTTCTATCCCTCCTCCTTCTCGTCTTCCTCCCCCTTCTCCTCCTCCTCCTCTTCTTTCTCAACCTAATTCCCCCCCCCTTCCTCCTCCTCCTCCTCTTTCCCCCCCTAATAACCCCCCTCCTCATCCTTCCCCTCCCCCCCTTCTCCTCCTCCTCCTCCTCCTCCTCTTCCGCCCCTCCCAGGCGGAGCTGGAGGCCCAGCTGCTGTTGGACCGGGAGGAGCAGGCCCAGTGTGTGGTGATGGTGGAGCAGGAGCGCCGCGACCGGGAGCTCGCCATGAGGATCGCTCAGAGCGAGGCGGAGCTCATCACCGAGGAGGGACAGCTGGACGCCAGCCTGCGGAGGTACGCTCCCTGAGTGTCCCCTTAGTGTCCCGTCACACACTCTTAGTGTCCCGGCACACACGCTTATGCCGCTTTTCCACTGCATGGTACCAGCTCGACACGACTCGACACGACTCGACTCAGCTCGCATTTTTTGCGTTTCCACCGCGGTACCATGGTATCTGGTACCTGAAGTGGCTGCTTTTTCTAGTACCTACTCGCTCTAGGTTCCAAGCGAGCTGAGCCGATGCTAAAAGGTGACGTAGGCGACTGATTGGCCAGAGAGTGTGACGAAGTCACGAGAGCGACATGGCAACCATGCTGGTAACATCCATAGCAGCGCCGCAGCCAACATGTTCCACTTCTCCAACTTCTTCAACATGCCAGCTAATAATAGTAATGTGATCGATGTCCTCCATTGTTGTTATGTGGGTTCTGTCCATGTGTGGGTTGCGTATGTGTTGTTTGCGTCGCGTACACAAATACGTCACGGCCCTTTCGCGCAGCCGACCCCGCCCACGTCCAGGAGGTACTATTTGCGGTGGAAAAGCACCAGTGCTGCTACCGTGTCGAGTCGTGTCGTGTCGAGTCGTGTCGAGTCGAGCTACATGTGCGGTGGAAAAGCGGCATTAGTGTCCCAGCACACTTAGTGACCCGTCAGACACTTAGTGACCTGTCACACACACTCAGTGACCCTATCACTATCCCCTCACACACTTAGTGTCCCCTCACATACTTAGTGTCCCCTCACACTTAATGTCCCCTCACACACTTAGTGTCCTCTCACACTTGGTGTCCCCTCACACACACACACAATCTTTGTGACCCAAAACACACTTGGTGTCATGCAAACACATAACACATTTACACTTTTACATAAACACATTTCTAGAAGTACAACACGCACACATACATGCATGCACTGCCACCACATGCTACTGAATGGTTCTCTTGTGGGTTTTGAAACTGTTGTGTTTGTGCATGCGAGTGTGACCTCTGTCTTGTTGCTGTGCTCTACCCCAGTCAGGAGTATTTCTTAGGTCTGCCTATATCTTCATCCTCAGCCAGGTTCATGTAAGACACCTTCATCATCATCATCATCATCATCATCATCCTCATCGCTACCACCGCCTGTAGTGTGAGCTAGCTCCTGTAGCTAGCGACCGCACAACATAGCAATAATAATCTCACACTCATCCCTGTCCTAATCGTCTTTTATTAATCATGCAAGCAACTGAAAACCGATTAAATTGTGTTTTGGTGTTATTTTGCGGAAGCTAATGAGATACCTACGTCGTAAATTGTTCTAGATCATTTGTAGAATTTGAAGTATATATCTCATTAGCTTCCAACGATCAGATTTTAATTCACACTGCATGGTAAGGTAACTGAAGAGCTAATGGATCACAACGTGCCATTTCATCGAACAATATGTGCCGCCAATGACGCCCCCTTACCCTCACCCTAACATCCCCTCACCCTAACGTACCCTCACCCTAATCCTCACCCTCACCCTCAAATAACCTCACCCTAACTCTCACTCTCAGCCTTACCCTCACCCTAACCCTCACCCTTACCCACACCCTAACCGTAATGTAGCCTAACCCCTAGCCCCCCCCTAACCCTCACCCTAACCCTCATCCTCACCCTAAAATACCCTCACACTAATCCTCACCCTCAGTCTTACCCTCAAGCTAACATAACCTAACCCTCACCTTAACTTACCCTAACCCTCACCCTAACCCTTACCATCACCCTCACCGTAACCCTCACCCTCAACCTCACCCTAACCCTGACGTACCCCCACCCTAACCCTAACCCTCACCCTAACGTACCCCCACCCTAACCCTAACCCTCACCCTAACGTACCCCCACCCTAACCCTAACCCTCACCCTAAAGTAACCTCACCCTAACTTGAAAAAGCGAATGGATCACAACGTCATCAACATCATCCGTTTTCATCAAACAACACCTCTTCCCTTTGGTCCTGGAGATCAGAGGGAAGAGCACTGACTTTAAACCTCCAGGAAGACGAGAACATCAGCGTTATTAATCAAGCTTGGGGGAATTAGCAACCTATGCTGCCATCGGGGATGGTAGATGAGTAACCCCCCAGACTCCCAGATATTAAGCCCCTTATGGCCCTGGAAATAGAGGTAAATCCTCTCTTATTATTGAATTAGCCGCCCAGCACAGCAGGGGGTGCAGCTGAGAGCAGCTCAGACATGAAGAGTCTCTCTGTAGGGAGAGAGAGAGAGCCGTACTCAGTGTGTATGGAAGCTGTAGTCGACTACCCATACATTGGTTTGAAACCAAGGGCTATGTGTTTATGTACATTTAAATCACACAGTATGTGATTGAAAGGGTCAAATACTGAATTTCCGTTTTGCCGCAGTCTGTTGTCAGGTGGGAACCAGTGCATCCTACAAGAGTATAGGTAGGGTCTATGTATACAGGAGTATAGGGTAGGGTATATATATATATAGGAGTATAGGGCAGGATGGCATGAACAGTTTGATCTCTCATCACACAGACAACCTGCCTATGGCCTTGTTTGTTGATCTGATTCAGACAAACTTGATGATGATTGGCTCTTCTTCACCAGATTTTTCCATCCTTGAAAAACAATCTATTCTATCCCCACGTTCCAAATCATCTGCATTAACGACAATGAACCTGACGACTCACATCCTCACTCCCTCTCTGCCACCAGAGAGTCTCTCTCTCCTGCGGTGGTTCCCTCGACCATCCCGTTCCCTGTTGTATGTTGATCCACTTCCTGTCCCCCCCCCTGTATAGTATAGTGATCCACTTCCTGTATGTTGATCCATGTCCTGTATGTTGATCCACTTCCTGTCCCCCCCCCTGTATAGTATATTGATCCACTTCCTGTATGTTGATCCACTTCCTGTGTGTTGATCCACTTCCTGTATGTTGATCCACTTCCTGTCCCTGCCCTCAGGGGTCCTCAGGTCCAGGCCACTAAAGCCGCCGCCGGCGTCAAGAAGCACGACCTCAGCAAGTGGAAGTACGCCGAGCTGCGTGATGTCATCAACACATCCTGTGGTAAGTAGACCCCCTCCCCCACTGGGAGACACATCCCCGTTCAGCGTGGGAGGGGGGAGAGGGGGCTGACAACACACATATATAGAACACTTCATAGCACACCCCCACAAAGCACCCAGTGATATGCCCCCCCCCCCCCCACAGAGCGTCCACTGCTATGCCCCCCCCACCCCCCCCCCTCACAGAGTGTCCAGTGATATGCCCGCCCCAGCCCCCCCCCTCACAGAGCGTCCAGTGATACCTCCCCCCGTCACAGAGCGTCCAGTGATATGCCCCCCCCACCCACAGAGCGTCCAGTGATATGCCCCCCCCACCCACAGAGCGTCCAGTGATATGCCCCCCCCACCCACAGAGCGTCCAGTGATATGCCCCCCCCACCCACAGAGCGTCCAGTGATATGCCCCCCCCACCCACAGAGCGTCCAGTGATATGCCCCCCCCCCCTCACAGAGTGTCCAGTGATATGCCCGCCCCAGCCCCCCCTTACAGAGCGTCCAGTGATATGCCCCCCCCGCCCCCACAGAGGGTCCAGAGATATGCCCCCCACCCTTCCCCACGGAGTGTCCAGTGATATGCCCCCCCTCCCCTCCCCCCAAAGAGCGTCCAGTGATATAACCCCCCCGCCAACAGAGCGTCGTGTGATATGCCCCCCCCCCGCCAACAGAGCGTCCAGTGATATGCCCCCCCCCCCCCGCCAACAGAGCGTCCAGTGATATGCCCCCCCCCCGCCAACAGAGCGTCCAGTGATATGCCCCCCCCCCCCACCCGCCAACAGAGCGTCCAGTGTGCATGCTTCACACCCCTTGGCCTCCATCTTCCCAGCATCATTTATTTAGCCACTGTCGTTAATAATTCAAATGTCTCACATGCGTTTTCTGTAACTCGACCCTTACCTCAAGAAGTCATTTGGGCTCCGCCGTCTCTTGGCCAGGTGCCGAAACACACGCACACACACACACGCCTACGCACACTCACACAAATGCACATACACACACACATACACACACACACACATTTGTACACTGTCACCCACACACCTCTACAGACACAAAAAAGCATATGTACACACACACACAGACCTATAAATATGCACACACACGTGCACACTTATGTGGTCCATCTTCCATGCATGCCGATACACCTGCAGCCTCCCATCATGGAGACTGCAGCCGGATGAGGGGAACACAGCTCTATTGAAATGTGACGCATGAAGAAAAGGCTTGCAGAGGTAGAAATAGAAGCAGTAGCTCCACTTCCCTCTGAAGGGGGAAAGGGGCCAGGATGTTTTTTTCCATTCAGATGCTAAAGCACCGTTTAGTGTTTAGTTTGGGGACCACTCCAGGCTCTGTGTTGACTATGATGTTGATTCAAAGTTTAAAGTCTGATCATACGTTGAGTCGCAGCCATTATTTTTAACCTGCCACCTGCAGTAGAGTAATGATGTTTAATGGTTGTGTAGTACCATCGTTACATGAACTTCTTATGGTTTAGGATAGTGCCATATTGAAGTGGTCATGAAGTACATGCTGACGATGACATTTGTCATTCATATCCATTAATTATGGGGATTAGTCTTGTGTTGTGATATAGATGAAGGGTAAGCTGTCTGGTGTTGTGATATAGCTGAGGGCATAGCTGAAGCTGTAGGTGTTGTAATATTGGTTAATGGTCTTGGGTTGTGATATAGTTGTTGTAAAATAGATGAAGACTGTCTTGTGTGTCCAGACATTGACCTGCTGGGGGCCTGCAGGGAGGAGTTCCACCGCCGGTTAACTGTGATATAGCTGAATATTAACTGTGATATAGGGGAAGTTAACCTGTGATATAGCTGAAGGTAACCTGTGATATAGCTGAAGGGACCTGTGTTATGTGAAGACATTGATCTGCTGGCGGCCTGCAAGGCGGAGTTCCACCGCTGGTTAACTGTGATATAGCTGAAGGTTAGCTGTCTTTAATTGTGATATAGGTTAACTGTGTGTTGTGTGTGCAGACATCGACCTGCTGGCCGCCTGCAGGGAGGAGTTCCACCGCCGGCTGAAGGTCTACCACGCCTGGAAGTCCAAGAACAGGAAGAGGACCGACGAGGACGACAACCAGCGGGCCCCCAAGTGTGTGACCGACTACGGTCCGTGGAGACGCTCTCACACTGTCTGTGTACAATTAGTGTATCATTTAGATTCTCATTCAAATGGAGGTGTGGGGGCTGTGGAGGCCGGGCCGCGGGGGGGCGGCCGACGCTCAGTACTGATTACCTCGTAGTACCCGCCGTTTACAAGTTCGATATGAAGCATCTGATCCACGGAATGTCAGGGCGACCCGATAACATCTAATATCTTTAATATTGACGACTGCAGATCGAATCCTTAAGCCCAGTTCAGACCAAAGATTCCCCTTGCAACGGCTTGCAACAAGACGGTTTTAGAACGTCGCAGGGGCGGTGTGAACGGGTCGTTGCAAGGAGTCGCAAGGAGTGGCAAGGAGTCGCCAGAGATTGAACATGTCAAATCGCAAGGTCCAGTTTTAGAACGCGGCGATTTAACTATTTCTCTTCAGCCAATCACAGCACAAAACAACTTGTACATCACGGCCTGACTCCGTCCCGGTACCGTACTTTCCACTCCAGCATAAAAATATCTGATTGCAATATCCGATATCCGGAGAATGACAAAAGACAGTAACTCTAGCCTACTCTCAAGCAAAATAATTGCAAAACTAACTAATCGCAAACCTAACTAATCTAACCTAACCTACGCAAATGATGCTGTTGCGGCTCTCAGCTGTGCCAGAGCCAGTTGCTAGGGAAACCACCTAGCATCTCGTTGCAGCGCGTTGCAGCGCGTTGCAGCCAGTGTGAACGGCCCAGTTTTAGAACGTCGCAGCCCGTCTCGTCGCAAGGAGTCGCAAGGAGTTACGAGTTGCAAGCCGTTGCAAGGTGAATCTGGTCTGAACTGGGCTTTGGTGTGAGAGATCTGATCCGAAAGCACTGAGGGGCCAATGAAATACAGAAACTCTTTGAATTTGTTCCTCCCAGAGATTTGACAGCTCTTAAACCTCCAGAGATTGTGTGATCACGTCACCTGACTGGTTGTCTTCCTCTAGCTGAACGGAACCATGTGATCATGTGATCGTGTCACCTGACTGTTTGTCTTCCTCCAGCTGAACAGAACCCGTCGCCCGCGGCCACCGCCGCGCCACAGGAAGTGACCATGAACCGGCAGCAGCGCTACTTCCGTATCCCGTTCATCCGGCCGGCAGACCAGTACAAGGACCCCCAGAACAAGAAGAAGGGCTGGTGGTACGCACACTTCGACGGGCCCTGGATCGCACGCCAGATGGAGCTGCACCCCGACAAGAGGCCCATCGTGCTGGTGGCCGGTGAGCGGGCGATGAGAGGATCTGATAGGCTGGGGGCATGGGGGGGAGTGTCTTTGGGCTTCAGCGTTGGGTCCGCTCTGTAATATGGTATTATTATTAATCTTCTTTGTGTTTTCCTGTCCTTTTCTTCCACCTCTTCCTACTCCTTTTCTTCTTCATTATTGCCTTCTTCTTCTACTTCCTGTTCTTCTTCTTGAAATTCCTTTACTTCATGCTCTACCTCTTCATCTTCCTCTCCTTCTTACCCTTCTTCGTGTTCTTCTTCTTCCCCTCGTCTTCCTTCTCCTCTTCTTCTCACTCCTCCTCCTCTTCCCCCTCCTCCTCCACCTCCTCTCCCTCCTCTTCTCCTTCTCCTCCTCCTCTCCCTCCTCCTCCTCTTCTCCCTCCTCCTCCTCCTCCTCCTCTCCCTCCTCCTCCTCCCCACTGCTCCTCCACCTCCTCCTCTCCCTCCTCCTCCTCTTCTCCCTCCTCCTCCTCCCCACTGCTCCTCCACCTCCTCCTCTAAAGGGAAGGATGACATGGAGATGTGTGAGCTGAGCCTGGAGGAGACGGGTCTGACCAGGAAGCGTGGCGCTGAGATCCTCCCGCGGCAGTATGAGGAGATCTGGGAGCGCTGCGACGGCATCCAGTACCTGAGGAGCGCCATCGAGAGCAAGCAGGCGCGGCCCACCTACGCCACCGCCATGCTCCAGAACCTGCTCAAATAACCAGAGGACAAGAACCAGAACACCACCACCTGCTCAGATAAACCAGAACACCAGAACCTGCTCAGATAAACCAGAACCTGCTCAAATGAACCAGAGAAGAAACACACTGACACACACTGAATACACACTGACACACACAGACACACACGGGGTACTGCGGGGAGATATGCTGAACACAGAGTCAGTGAGTCAGAATGGGGTTACTCTGACAGGGTCACTATAACAAGTTGTCTTTGTTGATTTCACTTTGTGTTTTATTGTTTGGGTTGAGCTCAGTCTTCTTGTGGAGCAACATTGTTGAGCATTCAGCCACTCTGCTTGATGCTGTCATGAGGCCTTCAGACTGCAGATCACTGCACTGTTTCCCCATTAGAACGCTGCTGTCACATGAAGACATAGAGCGACTAGATGTAGTTTTATTTGAACTTTGTTAGAAAGTCGTAGAAAATGTTTGAAAATATGTCATCATGTCTGGTTTTACATTTCTTTGTTCTTTGGTGCATTAAGATGTTACTTAAACATGACATATTAGGCTACATTATTAGACATAATAATGTGAAGCAACAAATGGATTTAAAGGAAAAGTGTTAATTTATGCTAAACATATCAAAGCGGTGTTGGTTTACTTTTTATTATCATTTTTTCCTCATAAACACTTCCAGAGCAGTGGCATATACCCAATATATATCTTCCAATTATGAAATAGCTCAGACAAAAGTTGTTTTAACCATTTTGCGTATTTCCATTGAATCTGTGTCCCTTCTTGAATGCATCTTTAAATAGTAGAAGCTGCATTAGAAGTAGTGCTGTGAAAACGTAATGAGCCTTCTCACAACCTGTCTAGTATCTTTGTTTTTGTAATCACCGTTGAATCCCGTTTGGCAGATTGATTTTCTCTCGTTTGTTAACAGGAATCTTTTGTGTTTGTGTGATTTGTCCTGGAAGTTCATCATTTAATTTGACCACGAGTCATCATCTCAGCTCAGAAATTCACATTTCTCGAACCTATATTGATTTTGTGAAAGATTTGGTTGAACTTGTAATTGTTTCTGCTTTTCCTCTGGACTTGAATGCCTGTCAATGCTTGAATTGATTAGTAAATAAATACTGCAACCACATATTAAAATGCTGTTTTTGCCTTATTTCATCTAGAGAACCACCAAGTGGAAATAAGACTGCTCACTTAAAACATATACACATTAAAAAAGTTTCACGTATTTTTCCGTTTCTTTGCAGCAAAATGTAAAATGTACAAAAATGTCCCTGAACCACCTCCAGAACGCAAGCCCGTTTACTGTGTCTCTGTTAGAATAAACCACTTGTTGAACATTTACCACTCTCCGAATCAAACCTAGCACGAGACTACGATACAAAAAAGGATTAAATAGTTTTACATAAGTCTACGAGAAAGCAGAACACATACAGCAGGTATGGATGTCGTGGTCATGGTGAAGCAAAGAGAACTCCAAGGCCATTTAGAGGAGGTGATCCAGCTACCAGGATGCCAGCCACCAATCAAATAATCACTATTTTGCAAATGCCTCGCATTTTAGTACGAGTACATTAAGTTATGTCAAGCTAACAACAGTTATGAATGGTTTCTTCACCACATAATGGACAACACCATATAAGGTTTTAATGATTTTTGTAGATAAGTTAAAGACGAAGATGGCCACTTTGCCATTTCCGC
Source organism: Gadus macrocephalus (assembly GCF_031168955.1). NCBI lineage: Eukaryota > Metazoa > Chordata > Actinopteri > Gadiformes > Gadidae > Gadus > Gadus macrocephalus. The sequence continues at coordinate 13,601,990 of NC_082386.1, forward strand.
TTAAGAAAAGACAGACCAAAGGTTTACCTGGGTAAATTAGAACAAGTAGGCGTGGCTTATTTACCGCTCCGCCCACTCCCAATATAACTGTTTGTTTACCTGCGTTCGGCAGATGCTTCGTGAACCAACTCCAGAACGCAAGCCCGTTTACTGTGTCTCTGTTAGAAAAAAACACTTGTTGAACATTTACCACTCTCTGAGTCAAACCTAGCACGAGACTACCACACAAAAAAGGATTAAAAAGTCTTGCATAAGTCTACGAGAAAGCAGAACACATAGGTATGGATGACGGATGATGGTGGAAATCAGTATGATTTAAATACATTTGGGACAGAGCAGAAAGGAAAAAGGGAAGTGTTTTGTTTTTTGGTTGTACTCTAGTGGTCATTTGGTAAGTCTGTTTTGGAAGTAAATCACGATTTAATCCAGATGGTTGCATGATTGGAAGTCACTTATTGATTGGTTTCACTGAGAACTTTATTTATTTTTCGATCCGCAGGTTAAATACCGGAACAGGAACAGGCTCGTGGGTGTGGGGTTTCCACGCTATAAATTTGAACAGTAAAACCACACAACACAGAGAGCAGTTCAAAGTCCGGTCCATGTAAGGCTAGGGGGTGGAGCCAGCAGGTTGCAAGATATCTCCCTTTAATTACCATTCCCTCACTCCGCCCTGCCGTCTGCCACAATACGTTGAGTGGCAGCCAGTATGTTTAACCCGCCACCTGCAGTAGGGTAATATTGTGATAGGTTAACCATGTGTTGTGTGTGCAGACATTGACCTGCTGGCCGCCTGCAGGGAGGAGTACCACCGCCGGCTGAAGGTCTACCACGCCTGGAAGTCCAAGAACAGGATGAGGACCGACGAGGACGACAACCAGCGGGCCCCCAAGTGTGTGACCGACTACGGTCTGTGTACAATTAGTGTTTTGACAGCTCTCAAACCTCCAGAGATCGTGTGATCATGTGATCGTGTCACCTGACTGGTTGTCTTCCTCCAGCTGAACACAACCCGGCGCCCGCGGCCACCGCCGCGCCACAGGAAGTGACCATGAACCGGCAGCAGCGCTACTTCCGTATCCCGATCAAGCGGCCGGCAGACCAGTACAAGGACCCCCAGAACAAGAAGGGCTGGTGGTACGCACACTTCGACGGGCCCTGGATCGCACGCCAGATGGAGCTGAACCCCGACATGGGGCCCATCTTGCTGGTGGCCGGTGAGCGGGCGATGAGAGGATCTGATAGGCTGGGGGCATGGGGGGGAGTGTCTTTGGGCTTCAGCGTTGGGTCCGCTCTGTAATATGGTATTACTCCTCCTCCTCCTCTCCCTCCTCCTCCTCATCCTCTCCCTCCTCTTCCTCCTCCTCCTCCTTTCCCTCCTCCTCCTCTCCCTCTTCCTCCTCCTCCTCTCCCTCCTCCTCTCCCTCTTCCTCCTCCTCTCCCTCCTCCTCTCCCTCCTCCTCTGCTCCCTCCTCCTCCCCACTGCTCCTCCTCTCCCTCCTCCTCCTCCTCCTCCTCTCCCTCCTCCTCCTCCTCCTCTTCTCCCTCCTCCTCCTCCTCCTCCTCCTCCTCCTCTCCCTCCTCCTCTTCTCCCTCCTCCTCCTCCTCCACCTCCCCACTGCTCCTCCACCTCCTCCTCTAAAGGGAAGGATGACATGGAGATGTGTGAGCTGAGCCTGGAGGAAACAGGTCTGACCAGGAAGCGTGGCGCTGAGATCCTCCCAGGGCAGTATGAGGAGATCTGGGAGCGCTGCGACGGCATCCAGTACCTGAGGAGCGCCATCGAGAGCAAGCAGGCGCGGCCCACCTACGCCACCGCCATGCTCCAGAACCCCCCAAGTGTGTGACCGACTACGGTCTGTGCAGACACTCTCAGACTGTCTGTGTACAATTAGTGATTTGACAGCTCTTAAACCTCCAGAGATTGTGTGATCACGTCACCTGACTGGTTGTCTTCCTCCAGCTGAACACAACCCGGCGCCTGCTGCCACCGCCGCGCCACAGGAAGTGACCATGAACCAGCAGCAGCGCTACTTCCGTATCCCGATCAAGCGGCCGGCAGACCAGTACAAGGACCCCCAGAACAAGAAGAAGGGCTGGTGGTACGCACACTTCGACGGGCCCTGGATCGCACGCCAGATGGAGCTGAACCCCGACAAGAGGCCCATCTTGCTGGTGGCCGGTGAGCGGGCGATGAGAGGCTCTCATACGCTGGAGGCATTTGGGGAAAATGTCTTTGGGCTCTGTTATATGGTATTATTATTCATCTTCTTCATGTTTTCCTGTCCTTTTCTTCCACCTCTTCCTACTCCATTTCTTCTCCATTATTTCCTTCTGCTTCTTCTTCCTGTTCTTCTTCTCCTACCTTCTTCCTCCTCTTCTCCCTCCTCCTCTCCTCTCCCTCCTCCTCCTCCTCCTCTCCCTCCTCATACTCTTCTCCCTCCTCCGCCTTCTCCTCTCCCTCCTCCTCCTCCACTTCTTTATCCTCCTCCTCTTCTCCCTCCTCCTCCTCCTCCTCCTCTTCCTCCTCCTCCTCCTTCCCCTCTCCCTCCTCCTCCTCCTCTTCTCTCTCTTCCTCCTCCTCCTCCTCCCTCCTCCTCCTCTCCCTCCTCCTCTTCTCCCTCCTCCTCCTCCTCCTCTCCCTGCTCCTCCTCCCCACTGCTCCTCCACCTCCTCCTCTAAAGGGAAGGATGACATGGAGATGTGTGAGCTGAGCCTGGAGGAAACAGGTCTGACCAGGAAGCGTGGCGCTGAGATCCTCCCAGGGCAGTATGAGGAGATCTGGGAGCGCTGCGGCGGCATCCAGTACCTGAGGAGCGCCATCGAGAGCAAGCAGGCGCGGCCCACCTACGCCACCGCCATGCTCCAGAACCTGCTCAAATAACCAGAGGACAAGAACCAGAACACCACCACCTGCTCAGGTGACCAGAACACCAGAACCCGCTCAGATGAACCAGAACATGCTCAAATAACCACAGAAGATAGACCAGAACCGTCTCAAATGAACCAGAGAAGAAACACACTGACACACACTGCATACACACTGACACACACAGACACACACGGGGAGATATGCTGAACACAAGAGTCAGAAGGGTTTAGTCTGTCCCTTCTTGAATGCATCTTTAAATAGTAGAAGCTGCATTAGAAGTAGTGCTGTGAAAACTTAATGAGCCTTCTCAAAACCTGTCTAGTATCTTTTTTTTGTAATCACCGTTGAATCCTGTTTGGCAGATTGATTTTCTTTCGTTTGTTAACAGGAATCTTTTGTGTTTGTGTGATTTCTCCTGGAAGTTGATCATTTAATTTGACCACGAGTCATCGTCTTCAAATTCACATTTCTCGAACCTATATTGATTTTGTGAAAGATTTGGTTGAACTTGTAATTGTTTCTGCTTTTCCTCTGGACTTTAATGCCTGTCAATGCTTGAATTGATTAGCAAATAAATACTGCAACCACATATTACACCGCTGTTTTTGCATTATTTAATCCAGAGAACCGCCAAGGGGGGATTAGACTGCTCAATTAACACTGAGACGAAAAGTTTCACTTTTTTACCAAAAATAGTTTATTCTTTGCCGCAAAATGTAAAATGTACAAAAATGTCCGGATGTTGCAGGATCGTTTGTTGACATCCAGCTTTCGAAAAACCCAAACGGCTGACGTTGTTTACACACAGCAGGACAGAATTCAATTTTTTCCAATTCCAGTTGACTCTCCAAGATGATCAGTATGTACACTCTTACAGGGCTCTGAGAAACATTAAACAACACACAGCAATGCACGCCTCCAACCTTCAGTTAGAATCAGAATCATGTTGTTTATAAAAGCCTCATTGTGAGGAAAGACAACATCCTTAATCAAGGTGTACAGGAGACTCTTCTACCTGCCAGACATACAGTAAAAATACATCTTAGGTTCCACATAGATCCACATCTTCAGGTTACAACACCAAACATACAGTAGAAATACATCTTAGGTTCCACATATATCTACCTCTCCAGGGACCACAGGCTCTTTCTGTCTAAGACACAGCACTACAAACCTTTACACGCCAGGCCTACTCTCATAATGAACATTTCTTAAATACTGTACAGGGAAACATTAAGAGTGAGCGTATTACTTAATTTGTTTGTTAAAGGTGCGTTGTCTACAGAGGAGATCTTCACAGGACTGAAACGTCAATAAGCTCTCTCTCCCGAGGCCTGGCGTGAACACACGTCCTGTACTTGTGACTTGCTGGTCGCAGCGTCTACGAGAAAGCAGAACACATATGTATGGATGACGGATGATGGAAGGAATCAGTATATTTCAAATACATTTGGGACAGAGCAGAAAGGAAAAAGGAAATGGTTTTGTTTTTTGGTTGTACTCTAGTGATCATTCGGTGCGTCTTTATTGGCAGTAAATCATGATTGGATCGCTTAGATATGGTTCTAGGATTGGAAGTCGTTTATGGATTGGTTTCACTGATCTGGTCTCTAATCTGCAGGGTAAATACCGGGACAGTGATGACAGACTACAGAAAGAGAAACAGACCCTTATTGAGACCCCCAGCACTGATCATGCATCTTACCTTTGCAGGCATCATAAAGCTGGAAGAGATGTATTGTACGTTGAATTAGATTAGAACGATTACGACGTGATACCAATTCGACAGTCTTTCTTCATGTTGATTGATGCTGTCCACCGTTTATTTTCCTTACGACTGTGCATTTCAACTGCAGTATCTACACATACAATTATGGTTGTGTAGTTAATCGCAGCACACACACACACACACACACACACACACACACACACACACGCACAGACACGCACACCCTTTGCATAATCCTGTCAATAAAATGAGGTCAATGTGCACAATGTTATTTACAGAAGAATCAATTATCTTGGCAGAAAGGCATGTAGGCCATCCATTCATTGCATCCGGCCAGAATGAGATGTTTTTCACAGACCTGCTGCAGCCACAGAATCCACAGTTTTTGTTGCCAGAGCATTTGATTGATTTATTGGTGTCGGGATGTTAAAATAAGAAAAAATATTAAATAAACTGCCTACACCAGCTTTAATTAAAAAGGATAACATAATATTCCTTTGGCAAAAATACCATACACACACACACACACACACACACACACACACACACACACACACACACACACACACACACACACACACACACACACACACACACACACACACACACACACACACACACACACACACACACACACACACACACACACAGCGAGTGTGAGCGGGAGCACTCCTCACCTCATTGTGAGGTGTGCAGTGATGGAAGTCCACCGTTCCAGAGACTAACCGCTGGGTTCTGCTGGAGTAGAGTTGCCTGGGGATCTGCAGATGAACACACCACCGATGCATCAACAACACACATTGTTACACTTCTGTAGGTTTCATATGAACCCCGAATTCATATGGGTAGTAGGATCGAGTCAACACGGCTCGTCTCGGTTCAGAGGCCATCCTGCTACTTGAAGAACACGATGGATCAGACAGGCGAACGCTCTGGCAGACCTTACCTTCCACGGCCGGGGGGAGTTTGATCTAGAAATCTTTCTCTCTGGAGTTCAGCCTGAGGCTCTGATTTAAGTATTGTATTTTCATACCATGGCCATATGAGGGTTAAGGAGAAAAGCTTCAGTTCAACAATCACTTCATATACAATGGACTCTTTTCTGTAATCTATTGAATGCAGAAATTAGAAAAATAAATGTTCTTTTTGGCTGAGATGAACTACTGAAGTGTTAGTATTCAACCACAACAATCTGAGGTTAAAGAGAAAAAGGTTATTTCAAGACCCATCAGAGGGCAGGTTAGCCCACGACGAGCTACGGTTAGTTGACTGTTGAAGGCTTTGGGTTAACCGGTTAGCGGCGGCGCGGTACTGGTTACCTCGATACTCAGGTGGATATTCTCTATCGAGCCAAACGTGTCCAGCTCGGACTGCTGGGTCTGGGACGACCCAGAGCTGGAGCTGGGGTATTGTAACGTGGACACCTGGGTCAACATACCCTCGTCATTCTCAAACACCGGGTTCTCTCTCAGAGTATTCTCAAAGGCATAGGGGGCGAGGCCGGGCCTAGGAGCACAGGGCAACACGCTGGTGAGCAGGTACCCAACAGAAACCACAGTCCCACTGCTAAACGCCACAGACCCACTACTTAACCCCACTACTAAACCCCACAGACCCACTACTAAACCCCATAGTCCCACAACTAAACCCCACAGTTCCACTACTAAACCCCACAGTTCCACTACTAAACCCCACTACTAAACCCCACAGTTCCAATACTAAACCCCACAGTCCCACTACTAAACCCCACAGACCCACTACTTAACCCTACTACTAAACCCCACAGTTCCACTACTAAACCCCACAGTTCCACTACTAAACCCCACAGTCCCACTACTAAACCCCACTACTAAACCCCACAGTTCCAATACTAAACCCCACAGTCCCACTACTAAACCCCACAGACCCACTACTTAACCCTACTACTAAACCCCACCGTCCCACTACTTAACCCCACTACTAAACCCCACCGTCCCACTACTAAACCCCACCATTCCACTACTAAACCCCATAGTCCCACAACTAAACCCCACAGTTCCACTACTAAACCCCACAGTTCCACTACTAAACCCCACAGTTCCACTACTAAACCCCACAGTGCTGCTACTAAACCCCACAGTTCCACTACTAAACCCCACAGTTCCACTACTAAACCCCACAGTCCCGCTACCAAACACCACAGTGCTGCTACTAAACCCCACAGTTCCACTACTAAACCCCACAGTTCCACTACTAAACCCCACAGTCCCGCTACCAAACACCACAGTCCCACTTCTTAACCCAACTACTAAACCCCACCATCCCGCTACTAAACCCCACAGTTCCACTACTAAACCCCACCGTCCCACTACTAAACCCCAGCGCTGGTGTCCACTTACACCAGCGTCACAGCCTTCCTGGTCTGAACGCATTTCTTGTTGACGAAGAGGAGGATGGCAAGCACGCTGCCCACCAGGCAGAGGCTGGCCACCAGGCAGCCCGCGATCAGGGAGGGGTCCAGCGGGGTGGACACCAGCTCAGTGCAGCGCTCCCCGTGGTAGTGCCAGGATCGGCCCACAGGGCACCTGGAACCACCACACAGTCAGGCTCAGGCTCAGGGTCAGGCTCAGGCTCAGGGTCAGGCTCAGGGTCAGGGTCAGGGTCAGGGTCCGACTCAGGCTCAGGGTCAGGGTCAGGGTCAGGGTCCGGCTCAGGGTCAGGGTCAGGCTCAGGGTCAGGGTTAGGGTCAGGGTCAGGGTCAGGGTCAGGGTCAGGGTCCGGCTCAGGGTCAGGGTCAGGGTCAGGGTTAGGGGGAGCCTAAGGGTTACCAACCGTTTAGAAAATCGGAACATTGCTCTTCTATCCGTCATACAGCCAGCCTAGGTGGACATGCCCTCCCCTTTAATTAACCTCTTCCTCTTTCCATTTGGCCATTCATTAATCTATGTATTCATTCATGAATTCCTGCAACCCCTTATCCATCCATTCATTGATTTATTGATTCAAGCAATCATTTGTGGATTCATTGATCTCTGCATTCATGTATTCCTTCATTCCTGAACTCATGTTTTTCCTTCATTCATCCATTCATCCGTTCACATGCACCGCTTACCTGCAGGTGGCGCCGTGCCCGGGGACGATGTGGCAGACGCCGTCGTTGAGGCAGTAGTCCGGCTGCAGGGTGCAGATGCTCTGGCAGGGCCGGCCGCCGCTGGCCAGGTAGCCAGGCTCACAGACACACTCCGCCTCCCCCGTCCAGCTGTTCACCACGCAGCGCGAGGACTCATCGCACGCCAGGAACTTACAGGGGTCCGCCTGGTCCTCTGGGAACAGGATCACAAGGTGGGGAGGTGAGACAGGAGTGTGGAGACGGGGAGGTGAGACACATGAGGGTGGAGACAGGGAGGTGAGACACATGAGGGTGGAGACAGGGAGGTGAGACACATGAGTGTTGAGACGGGGAGGTGAGACACATGAGGGTGGAGACAGGGAGGTGAGACACATGAGTGTTGAGACGGGGAGGTGAGACACATGAGGGTGGAGACAGGGAGGTGAGACACATGAGTGTTGAGACGGGGAGGTGAGACACATGAGGGTGGAGACAGGGAGGTGAGACACATGAGGGGGGAGAACAAGGAACACAGCGTGGACACAAGAGTGAAGATTTGGGTAACCGTTTGTGTTTGAAATAGTAAAACATCAGAAGCCTTGTTTGTCTATATCGGGTTCTTTCAGGGTGTCACCACACATGCTAATTGCCAAAAGTTAGAGACTGCCTTACTAAATGTTGATGTCTACCCTGTGCCAGAGATCGAACAGAAGGTTTAGAGGAATTTGACCAGGAGTCGGACGTAACAGGCATAGATCTTAATTGAGGAGTAAATTTGAAATAAATGACATTGCCAAGACTTCAGAGAAGCAGAGAATTCTGCAAAACACTCAATGAGTTTAAAATGTGTTCAGTCAATGCATGGAATTAAAAAAGTTAAAAATTCCTTCCTTCAAGAATCCGACAGTGTATAAAGGAACCTTAACAAGCATAGCAGTGCTCTAAGCCTGGTGACTCAAACCTGCCCAGGGAGAAGCTCATCGCTGACGTCCCAATACATCAGCAACACTGGTTTGACTCCCTGCAGTCCTGACCTGTCTCTGCCCTGCAGCAAGAGGCCCACAACAGTTCCCATCCAACATCTAACCCTGATGTTCCTCCAGCTGCAGGTAGCTGTGGACTAAAGTCTCTGCTTTAACTGGCTGAATGAAAATTTGAATGATGAGGACATGCGTCTCAACTCACTGGAAATCTCTTGGGACAAACTAAGCGGACTAAGAGAGACTCGTACCTGGTTCTATGTCCAGGGAGCGGACTAAGAGAGACTCGTACCTGGTTCTATGTCCAGAGAGCGGACTAAGAGAGACTTGGACATGGTTCTATGTCCAGGGAGCGGACACTAGAGAGACTCGTACCTGGTTCTATGTCCAGGGAGCGGACTAAGAGAGACTCGTACCTGGTTCTATGTCCAGGGAGCGGACTAAGAGAGACTCGTACCTGGTTCTATGTCCAGGGAGCGGACTAAGAGAGACTCGTACCTGGTTCTATGTCCAGGGAGCGGACTAAGAGAGACTCGTACCTGGTTCTATGTCCAGGGAGCGGACTAAGAGAGACTCGTACCTGGTTCTATATCCAGGGAGCGGACTAAGAGAGACTCGTACCGTGTTCTATGTCCAGGCGGCGGCTGTCGATCTTGATGTCTAGCCTCTTGGCGGCGCCGCCACAGAACTCCTCCAGGACGCAGTGGACCGCCTCGGTCACGTTGTAGGGGACGGGCCGGTCCAGCTTCATCCTGCTGTTCACCACCACGCTCCCGTTACGGAAGTTCAGGATCTCCAGCTGCTTGAAGCCCGTCAGGTTGGACTGCAGGTAGGGGAGGAGCTGGAGGACAGAGAGGGGGAGATCCATGTTGTTCAGACACGGTAAACGGTAGAATATACATCAGGCTATACAGGCCATTGAAATGAAAAGTATGAAACAATTAAGTTAGTCTCTGTTACAAATCAATTTCTAATGGAATGGATCAATATAAAGTTACTCTTTTTTTGCAGAACCGAATGACAGAAAGAAACAGAATGACTTGGTGGTGCCTTGGTAGCTCATCTTTGAATCATGAATGCCTACAACATCCTACGGGAGGGGAAGGTTGAATTGATTCTTGATTCTGGGAGGAGAACTTTTTCCATCAACATGTTAATTGAAAACTAACTCTGTCAGTTTGAGAGTTTATTCAATGAAGCACTTGGACAACGAGTTCATCCTCCTGAGAACAAGACCGGGGAGGGGAGCGGGCCACAGACAGAGAGCAGGAGGGAGCTCAGTTAGTGCAGAGGTGGGGAGGTGGTGAGGGGGCGGAGCTGGATGGGGAGGGGGCGGAGCTGGGAAGAGCCCTGCAGAAGGTGTTATGGTGAGTTCTAGATACCTCGTACACCACCCGCCCGAGTTGCTCTTGTGACGTAATTTCCTGGCTTGTAGCACTTATAGCGTTCCCGTTTGTCTTTGGGATTGTGTCATGACGTTGGCTAGTCATTGTTAGATACATTAGCCTCTTTAGCAAACTAGTTCGAAAACAAAAAACACAACTTCACATTGTTTTGCACGCACAGCAAAACATAAATTAGTGACCGGAATAAAGTAGCAATGTAATCAAGTGTGTAAGCGCATTTAAAATCGACATTAGAATGACCAACGGGGTACAAATACAAAGAAAATAAAGCTCTTTACGGCCGCTGCCATTTTTGTTGTAGAGTCGTACGGTCAGCCTCACTAAACTCAGCATACTCTCAGAATTCCAAGTGGGACGTTCCTCTGTGCAATGCCGCAAGAAAGCTGGGAGATTTCCCCACTTGCTACTCGTGCGGGTGGTGTACGAGGCATCTTGAACACACCATTACTCTGAGAACATTGGAACAACGGATCGCTGTCCTGATGCTTTTAATCCACAGAATCCAAGCATTTAGTATAAACTGTTTTTAAGGTACTGGAAAATTAGGAGAATGAAATAGAGAAATGATGCACAGCCGAATCATTATGGACCAATGATAACCTCTGAGCCATTTGGTTCTTATAAAACACTGTACAAACTGGATGTACAGTATAATGAATGGCTATAGCTGAAGGGTACCAATTCACACTGCTTTGCCAACAAACGTTAAATCTACATGTAATTCCTTTTGTTGAATAAATTGGAAAGTTAAGATGTTGCTAAAAGCTCATCTACAGCCGATTCTTCCTTTGAGAAGTGAACTCAAAATCCCCGAAAAAGTCCAGCCAATCATCATATAGTATTGCTCAAGTTTGCACCAAGTAATGTGAACGCACAATGAGGTGAGCCCTGCCTGAGCAGCCCACCACCAGCTGAGCCGGGAGATTAGTTTGCTGCTCTCTGCCCCGTGCCTCGCTGCAGGGCAGCAGGTAAGAGGCCCCTGAACACTGGTCTGATGCTCCCTGCACAATGGCCCTCGAACTGCAGAGGACCAGGGTCACTAAGGGAAAGAGACAGAGAGAGACAGAGACAGAGACAGAGACAGAGAGAGAGAGAGACAGAGACAGAGACAGAGACAGAGACAGAGACAGAGACAGAGACAGAGAGAGAGAGAGATTGATACAAGAAGAATGACTTGCAGGCCTCTCAGTCTGAGTCTTGGCCCCCTCCATTTGTCCCAGTGACTGCTCTCTACACCTGCTGCCTGTCAGCGGGCTTCATGTAGCTAGCATGATGCTGGTCTTCATGTGGCTAGCATGATGCTAGGATCAGTAACATGACAACAAGCGAAGCAGCTCATCGAGGTACGCTTGTATCTACTGGTTCTTGCTTTGGAAAACCTAGCAAAGCACAACCTCATTTTAAGGGAACCTCAATATCAAATATACATTTTAAACATCAAGTGAGAATAAAGTGCCATTCATGAATTAAATTAATTAAGTGTTAAACCTCCATTTCCAATGTTATTGGTTGCTTCACAAACCAGTAGGTACAGCCGTAAGGTGACACGGATACAAGGAGGGATTCCTATACTAATATGATAGCGTCAATCCCTTATCCACCTAAACATCAGAATAGGACCTTTTAAATGGGCAAGGAACTACCTGGTTCTTCTTTGGCAGAAAATTAATTTAAAACAGCAGTTTCATGGCATATTTAAGAGTTATCGTCCTTAAGCCCATTTAAAAACATACAATTCCAAAGGTAACAGGTTACAAATATAAACAAATATCAACTTACCATTGAAAACTTCTGGCCACATTAGTTTTGCCAGAAAGAATTCTCTAGAAGATTCAAGCGAAATATGATCGATCATAAAGTTTCGTTACTAATGGTTTGGGCATCCATTTTAAGATTGGAGATGGAGAGTTTCATTGACTTAATGTGACTTTTCTTTTTGGATATATTTAAAAATGTTTCTAGGTGCTTTTCAAAGAGATAGAATATTTATCCATCTCTGTAAAAATGTCTTTATTCTTATCTACGAAGAAGACATTTCTAAAGCAAAGAAACTCTGCCTAAACTCTGATAGCATTAAAGCTGAAGCACAGAAAAGCTCCAAGAGCCTAAACTCAGATAGCATTAAAGCTAAAGCACAGAACCTCAGAGGTTTCTGCCTTAACTCAGATAGCATTGAAGCTATAGCACAGAACTGTACCAGAACCTAAACTCCGATAGCATTAAAGATATAGCCCAGAACAGCTCCCAGAGGTTTCATCCTAAACTCATATAGCATTTCAGCTATAGCACAGAACAGCTCCTAGAGCCTAAACTCTGATAGCATTAAAGCTATAGCAAGCCTAAACTCAGATAGCATTAAAGCTTTAGCACAGAACATCTCCCAGAAGTTTCTGCCTAAACTCAGATAGCATTAAAGCTATGGCACAGAAACTCAGAGGTTTCTACCTAGACTCTTATATCATTAAAGCTTGAGCACAGAACAACTCCCAGAGGTTTCTGCCCAAACTCTGATAGCGTTTAAGCTATAGCACAGAACAACCCCCAGAGCCTAAACTCTGATAGCATTACAGCTATAGTGCCAACTGGAGTAACTTCCCGTCTCCCATAAAGCCTTACCCCTTCAGCCCAGCTTACAGTCGCTTTCCTTCTTGGCATCGCTGAGGGCAGCAGGAAAATCCAATTTGTATTGATATTCTGCAGCAGTTGGAGGGTAAGGCGTTTACGTAACACTGGGCAGCATAGGGCACTGCTCAGCCAGGTCTAAAGATAGGTTTCCCTGGTCATCCTTAAGTCTTTTAAGCCTTCAAATTATATTGATGTCAATTGATTCTTCATTAAGACACATCTCAATTTCAAATGTGAGAAATGCATAATTTTGTCCAGCAGTTGTGACTAACCTAACCCTTTACTATGGGAGCATGGTATTGGCTTATTGGACCAGGCAGCAAGATATTGTGTGGCTTTCATACTGCAGTTGATGAACGAAATGTAATTGACCATTATCCGTATTCATGTCAACATATTTGCCACTGTTTTACCCTACTCCAGCCAACGGATTCTACGATGCTGTGCGATTGATCTGAATGCGCTTAAAAGAACAACTGTTATAGTCCTAGCAACACATGTTAGTGGCCTAGCAACACATGTTAGTGGCCTAGTAACACCTGTTAGTGGCCTAGAAACTGCAGTGGCGGCCATCTCCCAAAGCCTCTGCCCTCTCAGCACGCTCCCCCTCAGCACTCGAGGGCTGGTTGATGATGGGCTAAGCGGATTGAACTGCTAATTGGCCACTGTGTGTTGTGCTTGTAATAACAAGCCACACTCTAAGCTTCTTACACTAGTCAGAAACCTCTGCACCACCACACTACCTGAATCTCCAAGCAGGTCTTGTGATTTTGACCAGCTCCAACCAATATTTACATTCATATCACCTGTTACTTATGGTAAACATGGATGGCAAGTGTAGCAAAAGAATGATGTCTTTAATGTGCAGCACAATGCCCTGCCCTTAGAACAAACATACAAGAGAAACCGTTCAAATACCAATAGGTCATCTACTCATGCCATTTAGGAACAAAGTATTTTCTACAAGGTACAAAATAAAAAAGACCACCAATTACTTCCTAGACATTGAATGAGTTCAGGACAACCCTCCCTTCATTCTCTTGGTCCAGAAAACTAGAAAACACATGTGATCAACTACAATTCTGTTGTGGTTGACAGCAAATAGAAGAGCAAACGTCCCCATAGAAGTAAAAGCTTTAGCACATCGCAACGAATGAAGGCCACAAAAGAACAAACACCACGCACATGAACATGTTTCATGGCATTAAACCCTACAAATAAAACAAAAGATAGAAGGTCTGTGATCTAATGGAGGAATCTTTAGTTCTCAGGTTTGTTTTAGTCAGAAATGTTAACGTTCTCCCGGCGTTAGCGACAGAGCAGAAGACGTTAGTAGAGCGGGTGAACGGCAGAGGCGTGAGAGGGTGAATAGTTCCAATATGGAATGAGTACCGGGATGGAGGCTAGGGTCCGCAGTCGTGGCCCAGACTTACTGGAGGCTCCGGGGAATGCCCTCCGCTCGCTAGATGAGTGCTGCGTCTAAGTAGAGCACACATGTTTAACCAGCGTTTCTGACCGGCCGCCATTGTACATTTGATGTGATACATAACAGTATTTGATTGACTCGGATTGACTAAGGATGGAACACTCGACCGGAATCTGAAGGACTACATGTCCTAGTCATTTGTACCGCGTTTCATTTATCGGTGCAAAAGAAAAATAGCAGCTGTGAGAATAAAGCATATTGGTGAGAGAACATCATCATGAGGAAGCCATCATAAATCATATATTTGTTTGGGGCTTACAAAGATCAGAGGCCTATCATGAGCCCCCCCCCGTCAGGATTTCTCGTCCAACCCCCCCTCCCTCTCAGGTTAATGCAGGCCTGAACTTGACACTGTGTCAGCTTTTCAGACCACAGCTCCTAAAGTCACAGTGTGTCAGCTGTTCAGATGACAGCCCCTAACCTGACAGTGTGCCAGCTGTTCAGACCACAGCCCCTAACATGACAGTGTGCCAGCTGTTGAGACCACAGCCCCTAACATGACAGTGTGTCAGCTGTTCAGATGACAGCCCCTAACCTGACAGTGTGCCAGCTGTTCAGACCACAGCCCCGAACCTGACAGTGTGCCAGCTGTTCAGACGACCACCCCTAGCGCTACAGTGTGTCAGACTAGCTCAGCAGCCGCCACAACACGGCGTGCAGCAGTAAGACGTGGAGTGCCACAGCGTGTTTACCTACCAGCTCCAGGAAGGTGTTCTCCAGAGATCGGTACTCGGCAGAGTTCTTGTTGAACAGGTCGTCGGAGAACATCATGTTAGTGACCCTCAAGCTAAAGAACACCACTAACTCCTTGTTGAGGTCCAGGGCGGTCCCCAGGGGCCCAGCGCTCATCTGCCTCGCCGCCGGCGTCGCCCCCGACTCCTGCGGCCGCTCGTCCGACTGGGCGGGAAACCCGCTGCCGCTGTCCTCCTCTCCTGCTGTGACCCGCGCCTCCGTCCCGGTAACGCTCTCCTCGTCCTGTCCGTCGGGGACCACAGCCACGGGCCCCTCCATCAGAGGCGGAGTCACCCCGCCGCTGTGGACCGGCTCCTCCTCCTCCTCCTTCTCCTCCTCCTCTTCCTCGATCGCGTTGGTGCCGTCGGTGGGACCGGGTGGTCGGACCGCCCCGTGGGTCTCCTCCGGTTCCTCACTGCCCCAGTGAGGTGCCCCCATGAGGCCATCTATGGCCTCGGCCATGAGGGGTTCTGTTGAGGAGATCCATGGGGGTCCAGGAGAGGACGTGTCCACGGGGTCCACCTCTCCCGGCGGGTCCAGGTCCTCCACTGGGGCTGGGGAGCAAAGAGGGGGGGGGGGGGGGGGGGGGGCGCGGCAGAGGAGAAAAGGGAAGTCAGAAGATTGCTTTGCGATCATCACAATGAAGGGCTAGGAGGAGACTAGTTCAAGGTACTGTAGATGAGATTAAAGAACTATCATTTGAATGTACAGAGCAATTGCTCAAAATCCTCTGTAAAATGTTCTGCTTCGTGTTGTGGCTGCCTCTTTATGAGACTGTTTAGAATTGCGACGGATCCGGCTCATTCCTTACCAATCATAGCATCTTTCACCTGATTAGGTACCTGATTAGAAACGGAGGAGGGATCATAGAGCGAGGGGACACATCTAGGGTGTCCAGGCTCTTTCGGCTCTCTCTACTACTCCTGCAGATTTGATTGGAGATTAGTTTGTGGATAAAATAAGATTAGAGCCACGTCAGTCTTACCTTGGGTGACCTGAACTTCAGGTTGAGTCGTGTCCGCCTCACGTTCCCCGCTTCCCCCTGAGGTAGGGCTCTCTCCCGTTAACACCTCCTGGGCCTCTTCTTCTACTGCGGGCGTCTCAGCGCTCTCTTCCTCTGCCGATTCCTCGCCAGCGGAAGCCGACGCAGAACCGCTGCCGCTGACGGTCGCTACGGCGACGTCTGGTTCGGCGCTCGGGATGGGGAGGGTGAAGGGCAGAGTGTCCGGCCCCCCCGGGAACTCTTCCAGGGAGTTGTGGAGCACTGCGGCCAGGGTGGGGCGGTACCCTGGAGTGGCGGTTGTCACGGGGACGGATCCCTCCTCTGGGATAGGGAGGAGGGCCTCACTGTCCGCTCCGTCTCCGGGGTAGATGGTGCTCACTGGCCGAACAGAGCAGTAAGAATAAACAACAAATGTTATATTATCTGATGTGGGGAAGCCGTTCGTCTTTTAAGGCCCTTACACACCAACCAGATTGTCGGTCGTCTGACAGTATTGCGAGATCGGTGTCCTGAGTGTGCATGGTGTGTGCTGTGCGATCGGCCGTCGTCAAAGCCGTCGGTAATCGTTTCCGGCAGACGGTGTTCTTTTCAGCCGATTGCACATGTTGAATCGGCAATGACCAAAACTATCCTTTTCTCGCCAGACTGTCCGACGACCGTTAATCTGGTTGGTGTGTCAAGGCCATTACATGCCATGTGTTTAGCAGACACTTTTCTCCAAAGCAATTTGCTGTGCATCTTTATCTAGATTGAATTAATTAATTAATTAATTAAGGAGGATGTAAGGCGTTCTGGCATCTTGCTCACGAGTGCCCTCGTGAGACTCCGTCTCCCCTTTGTCTTGGTTTATCCAGCATTTTGCATCAATAATGAGAATGTGAATATGGTCCACAGGACGCTTACCGGCCTCAAAGCTGAGGGTTTGCAGGTCCAGAGGCAGGGAGGTCTCCTGCCTCAAGGCATTGGCCACGATGTACTTCAGCTTGGGTCCGTTGGGGTTCTCCTCCACGGCGGAACCCGGTTCCACCAAGACCTCCGAACCTTCCCCGAGCTCGGTGTGGCCGTTGAAGACCACGGCGCAGCGCACCGACACGTCTTCAGACCTGAGCGACGAGAGCAGATGAGTCACACGATACCTTCAGGGTGAGGTCAAGGCACCGGCCCTGGGGACTCTTTGTTAAATCTCTGCACGTAGTGTTGCATTTATTGGATTGTGTTGTGTTGCATTGATTTGTATTTGAAGGGCAAATTCCAAGAAGCAAGTTATTTCTTGTACAAAGACTTTATCAGAAACATACAGACTCACCTAAATCCTAGAACTCGTATTTCTTTGAATCCTGGAACTTTTTGGAAAACATGAAGCATCTACAAGAGGAAGGAAATACAGACGGAACAATTAGATGTTTATGTGGGTGTTGAATGTGTTGTGCTGCATCTGAAGTAGGACAGACCACACATACCCTTCAATATAGTCCACTACGGTATGGACGTGTCAATTCACGTCAACTACAATATGGAACGTTTTAAAATGTCCATGGATTTATTCTGTAATTATCTATGAAAAGAGACAAGAAGGACCATTACAAGGACTTATTTTTTGTAGAGCTATAGCTCAAATATTCAACGCGAGTGTTTCCATAGAGTTTAAGAGGCCATGGTGGATGGACACTGGGGGGGGGGGGGGAATGAGATGATTTGATCTGTTGCAAGTGGAAGATAAGCATACAAAACTAAGTTGCAGGTGGGGCTATACCACCATGTCTTATCTACTTATCTACTAAAGTTAAAGGTCTGTTGTGTATAATCCAGACCTCTAGTCTAAATTCTACTCGAACATAGAACTTGTATGTTTGTCTGTTTGTCTGTTTGTCTGTTTGACTCTTGTTCTGTTGGTCTGTTGGTCTGTTGGTCTGTTGGTCTGTTGGTCTGTTGGTCTGTTGGTCTGTTGGTCTGTTGGTCTGTTGGTCTGTTGTTCTGTTGGTCTGTTGGTCTGTTGGTCTGTTTGACTGTTGTTCTGTTGGTCTGTTGGTCTGTTGGTCTGTTGGTCTGTTGGTCTGTTGGTCTGTTGGTCTAGTTTTCAGCAGCCGATGAACATTGATCTTGACCGTGTGACCCCGCGTATGAGATCCATTCTCCCCATGAACCCTCAGTGAGTGGTCAGTGTTCTCCTACCCGCTGTTTGAGATCCTGGGTGATCCGGCGGTACTGGGGGAACTCAGAGTGGAGCAGAGCGCTGTAGCCGGCATCCACCACGGTGACGCTGAACTCCACCACGTGCTCCTCACCGTTCTCCTGGATCTCGTTCCCATCCTCCGGCATCTGGCAACACAGAGCACCATGTTCCTTTGAGTTAGCCAGCCAAACTAATAGACATTTATCTGGAGTCGATTTTCTGTTTAAAAACTAAAAAAGGAATCAAATTTCTGTTCGTTTTAAACAAATTTTACTTAATAGATCAAATTGATATGGACGAAATCGTACTACATGTTAACAACATCATCAACAATTTGACTTGATGAAGACTGAATATTCATTTCACTTTTGTCCTCTACCTCGGTTGGAAGTGAAACGATTGCAGTCGTCCAAGAACCTTGAAGAGAAAAGAGATGAATTACTTTATTTATCTTGCTTACTCATTGTGTTTAATGAAAACGAAAAATACATCTTCGGTTGAATAAAGCAGTAGTGGTGTTGCTTACATTCCCTCTCTGGATCAGGGACAGCTTCTTCAGCTCTGGAAATGAGGGTACATAGTCATTATACGTTCCTATAAATATATAATGTATAAATCAACTGGGAAATTCATTTCTGTGGGTATTAGCTCAATAACTGGCAGCGGGCCTAAGAAATAAGCTGGTCTGCTTTCAATTCAGTTGTAATTAATAATACACTTATTTTTCTTATAACTTTGTAGAAAAGTTTTAAGAGGTAGTCGTTTTTTAAATAGTTTTAATTAATAAAAATGTGTGACTATAAAAGCAGCTCAGTCAGTGAGATATTATCATTCTAATGTATTGGCTGTCAGAAGGCTGTATTCATTAGCATTCATTAAAAGCATCAGAATATGAATACATACCCTACAATTTCAGCATGCTCAGCAACTCTCTGAAAGTAGAGAATTGCAAAACAACAATCACAAGTCAGCCCTCAATGAAGTATTAAAAGTAAACTTCTATGTGGAGAATGTGGAACAATATTGCAACTACATAGATATTACTGTTTCTTGTACAATAATAAGCTATGAGGCTCGTAATGTGTACAGCATATGTAACATCATCAGTTGTATTCTATTGAACATATCGAACACTGAAAGCTGCTGTGAGACTGACCCGGGCCACCAGGTCAAGGTGCTCCTGGGATTGGCTGAAGTTGAGGGCCAGGGTCTCCATGCACAGGTTCTCATGCTGGCAGGTGTAGAGCCAGGTACTGTACTCCTCCGAGTTAGGAACCCTCTCCAGGAAGACCCGGAACGCCTCCCATATGGCCTCCTGGCAGACTGAGCACAAACATGGTGTGACGTGTGTTATAATAAACCAACAGTCAGGGCAGATGCAAGGAGTCGCCCCCCGAGGGTGGGCTGAGGATGCTTGGGATCGACTGGGATTCGATCACCATACACTTGGTTCCTCCCTTGAAGACACCCAGCTGTTGTATTGCTTCAGTTTGGTCTTTGAACCCGCCAGGAAGCCAAGACACCCAATATGCCAGATTTGTGTGTCAATACTTTATACAAAGAAAACAGACATTGGTTTTGAAGTCACCTTCATGTCAGACAAATTGATTTATGAATTCACTCTTTCATGCAGAAAGAGTGGGACAAAAGAATATGCGGTGGTGTAGAAGCAGCGACCTGGTTTTCATCTTGCTTTACGTGTTCAATAGAATGAGCCTCTGTCTTCCTTCTCAACTTCAATATCGCATAGCATCACTCCATAAGGTGGGAAGCAGGTGTGTTACTGTAAATGTCATCACATGACATCTACAGACGCTGCGTGTTGTACGCACACACCACTTCGACACGCATAGATATGTTTTGTCAGATGTTCACCCAGGATCCCTGTGGTGCACCTGATGATCATACAGTATAGTAGCATAGTGTATTGTGGATATATTTGGCACCCAATATGATTCTCAATAATCCCCTCAGTTCAATCACAATATCAACAGTGTCTCTAGGAGACGATCATACAGTAAATCTGACAGTAGCCTAACATCTCAAATGTAGGATGTAGCCTACAATCTACTGAGGCTGAAAGTAGGTTGTAACCTACATTCTAACAAAGATGGAAGGAAGATGAAGCCTATGATAGTCGTAATCAATTTCAATGCGTGCTGACATTTCAGAAAAAGGTTTATATTTTGAACAACATTTAAGTTCACAACTATGCCCACTGACTCTGTCCCAGGGTAAAATAAATAAATAAATAAACAAATAAAAACTATGAATAAATAAGATAAGATAAGATGCAACTTTATTAATCCCCCGTAGGAGAAATTTGTTTGTTGCAAAAACAGCCCAGCAGCAGTGGAAGGACACAGGATAAAATGACAATGCAAGAAATACAATAAATACAAAGTGCATAAGTAGACGCTTTTAGTTAAAATAGGGACAAAAACAAGACAAACAGAACCAACATCATTATATTATTTCATCGGTGGCTGGTGAAATAATATAAATGAACGAGAAACCATTTAGAATCCAATGAGAACATGCAGTGTTGCGTTCCCATTCGTAGCCATCTACCGATGGGTGTCCCTCCGCCGTACCTCTGAGTTTGTAGTAAGCCCTGTGGCTGGTGATCACCTCCTTCATGCTCTCCTGTGGGCAGACCTTCACCCCCGTGCTGAGCGCCGCCGCCGACCTCTGGCTCCGCGGCCGGTGCTGCGGCGCCCTGACGCTGGCCGGCTCCATCGGGCGAGGAGCTTCCAGGAAGTGGCGGTATTTCACGTCTCTCAGGCCCGGAAGAGCCTGGTCCTGAAGGTCTACAACATCAACCAAATCACACATCCACACACAATCACACATTGTTATGTGTTATAAAAGGGCCTTTTGTAACTTTAGGTCTGTGCGGGTCAAATGTGAATGAAATACTATACTATATCAGTAATAAGTTGAATTATTGCAAGGGCCTTGTCTGTTACATCTAAACATAAATGTACTTTTATGTCAAAGAATAAAGCTGTGTCACAGTCTTACTCCAACAGACTTGCATCACTGAGAGGTGGAGGTTTGAGATGAGAGGTGAAGGTTTGAGAGGGGAGGCTGAGGTTTGAGATGAGAGGTGGAGGTTTGAGGGTAGAGGTGGAGGTTTGAGATGAGAGGTGGAGGCTTGAGACGAGAGGTAGAGCTTTGAGAGACCAAGGTTTGGGGAGAGAGGTGGAGGTTTCAGGGGAGAGGTGGAGGTTTGAGAGGAGTGGTGGAGGTTTCAGGGGAGAGGTGGAGGTTTGAGAGGAGTGCTGGGGGTTTGAGGGATGAGGTGGAGGTTTGAGGGGAGAGGTGGAGGTTCACGACGACGCCAGGTGGTAAACGTATGGGACCCTATACAGACATCAAGCTGAAGACCTACAAAACAAAGACTGCAGCTTCTGCTGTGGACCCCAATGTACTTCCTCTTGGATTTATGGTCCGAGACGAATAAGGTTTTAAAACAAGAGTCATTTAGCGTGAACAAAAGGAAAATGCTTTGACCTTGATAGTTGAATAAATTTCTTGATTCATCATATTTGTTTCAAACACTAACCTAGACTGATGTTGACATACAAAGTACAAAGTGGCTCCATCTAACAACAAATGCTAATCACTGCATTACAAATGCATAATACCCTCACAATGGACAATACTGCCAGCCCGGGGACCGTTTGGACCGATACCAGCACATTCCCCTGACAGACTAGCTCTCCGTGAGAGAGGGAGAATCGTTTCCTGTAGCGTTCCAGTAAGCACCAGGCTGCCCTAATTATCGTAGCGCATTTCCCTTCCGTTTGCCAGAGACGATGACCACATCGATCACCAATTCCTTTCCCTGCATTGTATTATATTTTCTTATGAATATTTTAGACTTCTCTTGAATGCTAGCCTGCACATGCACAGCCCTGGGATCAGAAGGGGGCGGGGGAGATGATTAAACGGGCCCTAATGCTGCGACGGCAGCAGGGGCCTCTTAGCAGAGTTACAAGCCACTAAAGATTAGTGTCCCACGACAGGCAGAACAGGACAGCTTTTGTTCCCCCCTCCGGGTACTGAACTTTCAGGCTCTGCAAACATGGCCGCCGTAAAATATGTGATTATGATGCTTATTGATGTTGATATTGATGTTTCTATCCAACTGTTTCTTTATAGCCATTTGTAGTTCCGTCTATGTCTAATTAGTATGTTCAGCTGTTAGAGACTTGAGACTTGAATTCTGCTCATTTCAAAGGGAACAATCAACAGGTTAGTTCAACTCTAGACGTCTTGGTTGTGTTTACTGAAAAGAGGGTTTCTGTAAACCAAACTTGTCCTTCAACTTGAGCCGGGGTCAAGTGGATCAGCGGTGCGTTGTAAATCTCCTGTTAGGCACCCTGGTAATGAGAGAATTACTGCTAGCATTACCAAGAGATGCAATTAACAGAGAATAAAACTAGTCATTACTGCTCAACTGATGAGCCGGCACTTTAGAGTGATGGAACTTCTTCATAAAGTGTGTCTCTCTAGATTCTTTAAAGAACAAATTGAAAAAAATAAAAATAAAAGAGCTATATAGATTACCCTTTAAAAGGTTGAAAATCAATTCCCATATTCCCTCAGTCACAGCCTTACCTTTAGTTTGACTGGCTTGAAGTGTCAACAAGAACACGGTGAAGTAAAGCCCCGATTTGGTAAGCATGATGGAGTGGAGGATGTTGTTCATTTCCGGACGGAAGAAGTCATTTGAGAGCCTTGTTATGGACAGTACAATCCAGAGTCTCGTTATCTTACTTCCATATGCTAGGCATGCAGGAGCCTAAACTTTATTCCACTGACTCCAGTGATCCAGCTCCCGCTCTCCCAGCCAAACGTTGCCCCAAATCCAAGTCCACACCTGCCCTTTGAGTGGGCAACCCACAAGCAGCGAGGATCTGAGTTAGTTCCTGTTTGAAGTAAAGAGAACGCCTTTATCTCATGACCCGTCGTAGGCAAGCCAGAAACCTCCAACCAAGGGGGGAGAAAAGGCAGAAAATGAACGGACCGATCGCCTGCTGAAAGGTTCCTCTTCTCTACTGTCACAACAGGGGGAGTGAGGTTCAAGAAGCAGGCTCTTTTTCTGTAATCTCTTTACCCGTCATCTGCTGCTTGTAATCCCAAGGGCCACGTGGCTGCTGGAGTCATCTCGTTAGAGACACCTTCTTGAGTCCCATCTCCTGGGTGGACAAACCACGCCTAGACACTTTACACTTTCTGCTGACGTCCAAACTTCCTCACTATCCAACTTCCCTGTGTTTCTCCCCTTACTCACCCCATAATGCCATTCAGGCTCTCTCTCTCTCTCTCTCTCTCTCTCTCTCTCTCTCTCTCTCTCTCTCTCTCTCTCTCTCTCTCTCTCTCTCTCTCTCTCTCTCTCTCTCTCTCTCTCTCTCTCTCTCTCTCTCTCTCTCTCTCGTTCCGGGGCGACCCAGGCTGGCTGCCTAATCAGCTTGTGTTGATGGTCATTGTGTATTTCCAGCTTCCCCTCCAACAATGTGCTCCCTTCTTGTGGTCGCATGGATGACCTGAGCCTTTGAGTTCTGATGATGAATACAGAAAAGTTGGAAGGCTTTCAGCAGCTCGGCCAATATCTTCAAATGCATTGTGTTTTGCCAGCACTGTTTGATACTACTTGAGCTGGATGATGAATTAATACTTATGATGCGTTGCACATATGTTGTATATTAGACAAAGAATACCCTTTTCTCAATTAATTTGAAATGGTGATTCCATCTAACATTTCTTGCAAAGTGCATATTTTGGAATTTTGGTTCCTGAACGATGTTTTGATTTGGATCTCATCCATGGGCCATTTGTTACATTTACACCTGATCCTCTTAAGGTGTTTTTGTTTCACTATAATCACCGGGCTCCATAGTGGATGGCAGCCGTCCAGTTAAAGGGACAGCACATCGTTGCTGTTGTAGTTTTGGGTCACATGGGGCCCAAAACTACAACGATGGACCGATGCTGTTGGATGTACCCATTTTACAACTCTCTGGTTTGGAGTGGAGACTTTACAGCACACGTACCTCTGTTCACAATCATTTACACGTTCATCTTTTGATAATCATTAAATGAATGGTCTGTTAATGCCATTTCCTCTTGTGAGAATATGATTATAGAAAACCAAACGTTTCCTGTAGGCTCCTCTCAACCTTTTTCCGCGCATTGTGATTTCCACCATGCAGGAAGTTAGCCTCTTACTGCCAACCATGTTTGGCTTCAGGATTAGGGTCAGGGTCGGGGGTCAAATGTACATCTAGATTACGTTGAAGAGTTTCCCTTCAGAGTGAAGATTAGGGTCAGGCCATGTTTAGGACCTCCGTCACGATTTCTTTTCAAACATAGATCAAAGTCATTATTCGCACATCATGCGTGTCTCTCAATGATGACCCCGCCCTTTTCCCTCCCCCAGATCCCCATAGCAACGTGTGGCTGGCCTTTATATGATCTATTAATTGGATTCCCATTGAATATCTTTAAGTGGAGAATAAAACCGGCGGGTGTCTGTTATGATAAATATCCACGCGGTGATGACCTTCTTCCAGCGGTCGGCTGCTCTCCGCGTCCTGCTCAACGGGGTCGGGTTTAATTGCGGAGCAGAGCGGGCTGGCGTGGGGCCAACTGTCACGATCGCTCCACTCCACGGAGAGAGTCTGCAGACGACACTCAGCCGTCCTACTTTCATATGTTTCTGTGTCACTGACTTGTGTGGAATGGGTTGGGTCATATCATCCAACATGTTGGAATGTTACCCGATGTCATTTTGTCCGTTATTTTCATTGTCTTGTCTTCTTCTGATTGTCTTTCTCAAGCAAAGAAGACAATACTAGGTTTGTGTCCTTTCTTTTTACAGATGAACGTGACATGAAGGTAACGGAATGAAGATCAATTATGAATGCATGTACTTCTGCCTGACATACCAGATGTTAGTCACTCACACATTCATAGACTGAAATCATGTAAGGCAACACACAGGCACCCACATGATAAATAACCAGACCCTTAATTGAATCATCTTATATGATCTGCTAATGATGAAATCCATTTGGAAATAAAGAGCAAGGGAAATATCGTGAAGTATCAAAATTGGATACAGCCTCCTGTAGGATCATTACTCAACACACAACACACACCACACACCAAACAACCCACAACACACAACACACAACTGACAACACACTACAAACTACACACAACTCAAAACATATTACACAAAACTCACAATACAATACACACAACAAAATAGACACTACACACTACACACAACCACACAACCCACACTACACACAAAACGCAGCACACAACTTACAACTCACAACACATACACACAACAAACAACGATACTACACACAGCACACAACACAGACCAGGTAATGAGACGTCCACTGGGTGAAAACTCACTTCCCTGGAGGGGGAGACAGAATCAGAGGTCTACAGCACACCCGAGCAGATTGCATTGGATTCCATTTACTCCACACTAGAAAGGCCTGTGTGTTGTCAAATCAAAGACCGAGAGCAACAGATTGTCGACACACAACGCAGCCTTCATGAATACAGAGAGCATGTTACCCTATTCTCAACATCAGTTGCAATTGCAGTGAAATGTAACATAAATATTTAAAGTGCTGTATTGTTGACTGGTGAACTTACCTGAGATGGATGTTATGTGTTAAGAACGGGGTCCGTGGGGGGTAGGGGACAGATCTGAGGTCTCAGATGCTAAGGGCACTAGAGCTCCTCAGTATTCCCCAAAATGAATCCCATTTATCATTTTCCCCCCTATGGATGAGGATGGGGGGGATGAAGACATCTGAGCTGGTTCACTGCAGCCTGGCCTGGAGAGAGGAGAAGAGGGGAGGAGAGAGGAGGGAACGCAGAGACAGAGACGGAGAGAGGAGCGAGGCAGAGAGAGGAGAGAGGAGCGAGACAGAGAGGAAAGAGGAGCGAGACAGAGAGGAAAGAGGAGAGAGAGAGGAGAGAGGAGAGAGGAGCAAGACTGAGACGGAGAGAGGAGCGAGACAGAGAGGAAAGAGGAGCGAGACAGAGAGGAAAGAGGAGAGAGAGAGGAGAGAGGAGCGAGAGAGGAAAGAGGAGCGAGAGAGGAGAGAGGAGCAAGACTGAGACGGAGAGAGGAGCGAGACAGAGAGGAAAGAGGAGAGAGAGAGAGAGAGAGAGAGAGAGAGGAAAGAGGAGAGAGAGGAGAGAGAGAGAGAGACAGAGAGGAGAGAGGAGCGAGACAGAGAGGAAAGAGGAGAGAGAGAGAGGAAAGAGGAGCGAGAGAGAGAGAGAGAGAGAGAGAGAGAGAGAGAGAGAGAGAGGGGAGAGAAAGAAACGGAGAGAGGAGCAAGACAGGGAGGAAGAAATAGAGTTAGTGATATGGAGGGGGTGCTGGACGGAAAGGTGGGCCACGATTGGAGAGGTGTTGAGGGGGGGGGGGGGGGAGACGATGAATGAAGAAGAGGAGCGCCCAGAAAAAGAAAACAATGGAGATGAGAGAATGAGAGAAGCAGAGAGAAATATGGAGTGTTAATGGGGTGAGACAGACAGACAGACAGACAGACAGACAGACAGACAGACAGACAGACAGAGAGACAGAGAGACAGAGAGAGAGGGGGAGAGAGAGAGAGAGAGGAATGGAAGAAGAGAGCTACCTGGAGGAATGGGAGGGGGGGCAATGAACCACAGAGTGAGTGAAGGTCATCCGACCGCAGAACCGGGAGGGGTTGGAGAGGGAGGAGCAGGGGGAGAAGGAGGAGGACGAACAGGAGAAGGAGGAGGAGGATTAAGAGGAGAAGGAGGAGGAGCAGGAGGAGGAGGACGAACAGGAGAAGGAGGATTAAGAGGAGAAGGAGGAGGAGCAGGAGGAGGAGGACGAACAGGAGAAGGTGGAGGAGCAGGAGGAGGAGGAGGATGAGCAAGAGCATGGGGAGGAGAGCTGCTGTCCACAAGGGAGGAATTATTTTCAGGCCAGTGGTGATCAACAGCTCCCCCCCCCCCCCCCCCCCCAGCGTGGTTAAGCTGAGTAAGAATACTTCATGGACACAGAGGCCATCACCCTAGCTCAACCCCAGATGTCCTTTCCTGTCGTCCATGCAGCCATGCAAGGTTGCGTGCCGCAGTACAGATTGAAATATATTCCTCATATCCAGGTGCGTGTGTATGGTGTGTGTCTGAGTGTGTGTGTATGGTGTGTGTGTATGTACATGCATGTGTGCGAGCATGTATGTGAGAGTGTGTGTATATGTGTTTGCGTGTATGAGTGCACGTGCGTGTGTGTGTGTGTGTGAGAGTGTGTGTATGTGAGTTTAGGTTAGCGTGTGTGTGTGGGTTTCTTTTTGTGTCTGTGTATGAGAATGTGTATGTGTGTTTGCGTGTGTGTGTTTGCGTGTGTGTGTGTGTAAGGTGTCCTGTAGTGACCTGTATTATGTGATGTGTCCTGTACTGGCCTGTATTATGAAAGGTTTCCTGTACTGGCTGTCTGAGCCGTTTGAGTAGCAGGGGAATGTGTGTTCGTCAAATCCTCCCTGCATACATCCTGGAATGAATCGCTTAACAATAATGGCTTGCATCTACAGCTCTCTTTCCTCATATCCAGGTGCGTGTGTATGGTGTGTGTGTGTGTGTATGTACATGCATGTGTGCGTGCATGTATGTGAGAGTGTGTGTATATGTGTTTGCGTGTATGAGTGCACGTGCGTGTGTGTGTGTGTGTGTATGTGAGTTTAGGTTAGCGTGTGTGTGTGGGTTTCTTTTTTGTGCATGAGAATGTGTATGTGTGTGTGTGTGTGTACGTGTGTGTGTGTACGTGTGTGTGTTTATGTGTGCGTGTGTTACGACCCACCCCGTTGATGTCCAGGGGGAAGGGGGGGAGCAACAATGAATATAATACCGGGCGTTTAAAGAACAGAAGAGTGTAGCAGGATTTCAACCAATATCCCATTTATTGCATAACTGAGTCCTACATTAACACAGAAAGAACCACTAACAATATCCCTCCACTGAGGGAGCAACAAACAACACTAACCCTCCACTGAGGGAGCAACAAACACTAACCCTCCACTGAGGGAGCAACAAACACTAACCCTCCACTGAGGGAGCAATGCCACGACGAAGAGCCCACGTAGCTCCCACGTAGCTCCGACTCGCGACCGACAGCGACCCCACTCTGTTCGCCTATCTGGCCCACTGGCCACGTCTGCTCTCATCCCTGCAGCCTTATAGCAATCCACGTGATTGCTGAGGGGCTGCAGGTGTGTCTGATCAGTCCGATGGGGAGGGTGGTACCTGGAACAGCACACCAAACAGCAGGGGTAAAACACACACACGTAACAGTGTGTGTGTGTGTGTGTGTGTGTGTGTGTGTGTGTGTGTGTGTGTGTGTGTGTGTGTGTGTGTGTGTGTGTGTGTGTGTGTGTGTGTGTGTGTGTTTGTGTGTGTGTGAGTGTGTTTATGTGTGTGTGTATGTGTGTGTGTGTGTGTGTGTGTGTGTGTGTGTGTGTGTGTGTGCATGTGTGTTTTCTTGTGTCAGGTTCCAGCACCATGGCAGTGTTCCCCGAGTGTCAGGCAGAAATAGCGTCGACTATTTCTGGGACCTGTCACTATCCACACATCTCTATTTGATTTTGATCTGAAATGTATTATTTCCATGTCAGAAATAATCGACGGGGTTGGGGGGGGGGACGTTGTTATAGACCTGTCTTTGAAAAATATTAAAACTTAGAAGATTGGAAACTTGCTGGTTTTTGAAGATTAAATAATGCATAATCAAATAGGCTACATCTGAAAGAAACAGATTGAGGATTTTGAGTTAGATGACACCGTTATTCTATATTGTTCCCTGTATATTGGTCCCCTAGCTTTTGATACACCAGTTGACATTTGGCTTTTCTCTTAAAATGTTCCTTAAACATCTGAGGATGCTCTCATTTGGATTCATTTGTGACACGAAGATAAAGTGTTCTAATGGAGACTTATGTTAAACGAAGAAGGGCAGTATTACGTTTTCTGGCACATTTCATGCTAATAGCTTCAGTGACATTTTGAGTTGTTATCGCTTTCAGAAAATTGAGAATTGCCAACTTGCTAATCAGCTTTCGGAATAAGTGCAGCTTCTCATGGCTGATATTGAAAGGTTAATAGATAATATGTAAATGTTCCTTTAGGAGAGGGAATACCCTCATTGCTATGATTCACGTTCCTCAGACAAAATACCATCTGCACTTTTTGTTTTCCTCCATGTTAACGTTGATTATGCGGGAGCAATAATCTGGTGTTTGAGATGAACAAATGGCTTTAGCAGTGAACAAACAACAGAATTGAGTTCTAAAACAAATAGCTTTAGCAGTGTACAAACAGAATATGGCTCTAAAACAAATAGCTTTAGTGAACAAACAACAGAATGTAGCTCTAAAAAATTAGCTTTAGTAGTGAACAAAAAAACTGAATGTAGCTCTAAATAGAGCTGTGAAGAAACCTCACAATGTAGCTCTAAAACACCAAACAGTGCACACGTGTGTGAGTGTGCGTGCGTGGAAGGGATATGCCAAAGCTGTCAGGGTTGGATCTAATTTTAGATCAATTGTTGGAAGGTAAAACAGAAAAACGCTTTCGATCAGCAGAGGGAAAGGGGTGAACATTTTGACAGTTCAATCTGAAAAGGAAGAAACACTATCATAATTCAAATTCCGTTGAGTTGACACTATATCCAAAGCGAGCCACAGGGCATAGCTTCAGATGCAAGTCATTATTGTTAAGCGATTCATTCCAGGATGTATGCAGGGAGGATTTGACAAACACACATTCCCCTGCTACTCAATCGGCTCAGACAGCCAGTACAGGACACCTTTCATAATACAGGCCAGTACAGGACACATCACATAATACAGGTCACTACAGGACACCTTACAGTGTACAGGTCACTACAGGACACCTTAGGGGGGGATTCAGCTAGTTGCTTTTCTTGGTTGGTTTTTCAGGATCTTTTTGATTACATGCTGGAGGAATCTCATTTATGGATCCTAGGACGAGATGGGAAAGAGGCGAACTCTGTAAAAAGTACTTGCATGAGCTGTTGACGTTTAAAAAGAAAAACCGATTTTCACTTGTCTTTGTTTTGAGATGTCCTTGGTTTTATTATGAAGCATGAAATGAATAAATCCAATAAAAAGGGTTTCCTAGTATTGTGTGCAGGGTATACCCGCTCAATCAAGATATTCTTTTAGGTGATTTTTGTTGCAATATTTTCGGTCTTTTGAATGTTAAATACATGAATACAATATCCATTGAATTGTGTTATACCATCATAATTCATAAAGAAAATGATTAATGAAGAACCATTTTGAGGACCTTATTAAATATACTATCAGTACGAAGGATCTGGAACACCATCGACTGTGAAGATATGGATCAGTGATCTATAATTGATACTGTATCATCTAGATATTATAAATTATATATTATGATATATTATATACATTCATATTGTTTATAGATGTATGTACATTGATGATATCCCACTTTGAATCGCATTGTTTTTTATATCTTCCAAAATATGCACTGTCCTGTTTTTGTTGTTGTAACCAAAAGTGAAATTTTCTTCCGGTGATTAATAAAATCCATTCTTACCTTAACCTGTGTGTGTGTGTGTGTGTGTGTGTGTGTGTGTGTGTGTGTGTGTGTGTGTGTGTGTGTGTGTGTGTGTGTGTGTGTGTGTGTGTGTGTGTGTGTGTGTGTGTGTGTGTGTGTGTGTGCGCTCCTTCCCTTATGTGCATCATATGCAGTAATGTGACCGAAACTACCTGCTACCCCTTGATGGGGATAACATCATACTACCTAGTCCTCCATGATGACATTATACCTCTGTGATAACTTCATACTACCTAGACCTCCTTGATGGTATCATACTACCTGGACCTCCATGATGACATCATACCTAGACTTCCATGATGACATCATACCTAGACGCCCATGATGACATCATACCTAGACCCCCATGATGACATCCTACTACTTAGACCTCCATGATGTCATCATACTACCTAGAATACCCTGAGGTTCTCTCGTTACAGTTTACAGTTCTCTTGTTCCTTCTTCACAAACAAGTCAGACCGGTCAGTAGAAGCCTTTATTCAAAAGCATCTCCGCATGTGATCGATGCATATCAAACATTTGGAACACTTATTTTTTCGTTTGGCTAATGCTTTATGTCCGCTGAGATATCCAACACCATATGTTGTGTGTTTCAAGGCATTTATGAGTCTGATGGTAAACAGATCAACCACCCGACCGATTCACTTTGAATGAGCAGCACATCCGCACACACACACACACACACACACACACACACACACACACACACACACACACACCGTAAACCCGTTCAGCATCGGTTCAGCGGAACGGAACAGCCTCATAAAGAGGTTAGGGTTTTGGACTTTGAGATGAGGAGTCTCTGCTTCGAGGCCGTTGGTTTATTCACTGCTGCCTGCTTGAAATTGCTTAAAGTGTGTTTTTTTTAATTAAATAAGTAGGCTAGAAATCTTACAGATTATGTCTGACAAATTGAGAAACTGTAAGACAACATAATTGTATAATATATTCTACTTAAACCGAACATGTGAAACGACCTTTACGCATTCTGATCATTATTTCATTCATAAAAAAACAACGAGAATATTACTTTAACTTGATATTCTACACACACACACACACACACACACACACACACACACACACACACACACACACACACACACACACACACACACACACACACACACACACACACACACACACACAATCCGTAGAGTAAAGGTGATGTTGTAGAGGTAGAATAACGATTCTTCTGATGAACCGCTCAGGGCCGACAGCACCGGAAGCGCACGAGGCGGTGGAAAGCCTTCTTGAAATCCTCATTGGACATGGTGTAGATCACAGGGTTGATCAGGGAGTTCAGGTAGCCCAGCCAGTTGAAGAAGTCAAAGAGCTCCGGATAGAAGCACGCGTCGCAAGTAGCCACCACCAGGGTGTAGATGAAGAAGGGGAGCCAGCAACCGATGTACGCGCCGAGAATGATCCCCAGCGTCCGCGTGGCTCTCCGCTCTCTGGCCGCGGAGACGCGCTTCTTCTCCAACAGGGCGTCCGACACCGTCACCTCCACCCCCCTCTCACCGGCCAGGGACCCGGGGTCGCTCGAGGGATGGTCGGGTCTACAGGAGGACGAGGCGGACCCCGCGGACCCGGGCGAGTCGGTGACCAGGCGCGCGGAGGTCAGCCTCTTCCCGGCAGCCCCCGTGGCCTTCCGTGGAGACTGCTTCAGGATGACTTTACGCGCCTCCGCGTAGATCCTCCCGTAGAGCGCGAGGAGTAGCAGCGTGGGCACGTAGAACGCGCCGCACGTAGAGTAGATTGTGTAGAAGATGTGGTCGGTGTTGACGGTGCAGCTGGTCAGCTCTTCCTCCGCCCTCTCCCGCCGCCAGAGGAGCGGCGGGAGCGAGATGCTGACGGCGATCAGCCACGCGCCCGCCACCATCCCGGCCGCGCGCGACCGGGTCCGCCTTGCGGAGTACTCCACCGCATCCGTGACGGCCCAGTAGCGGTCCAGGGCGATTACGCACAGGTGGAGGATGGAGGCGGTGCAGCAGGTGATGTCCGAGGAGAGCCAGAGGTCACACACCACCTGGCCCAGGGACCAGATGTGCGTGACGGTGTACAACACGCAGATCGGCATCACCAGCACGGACACGAGCAGGTCGGTGACCGCGAGCGACGCGATCAGGAAGTTTGCCGGAGTTTGTAATTTCCTCGACCGGGAGATCACTGTGATCACGAAGGCGTTGGATAGCGTGGTGCCGAGCGTGATGGCGGAGAGCAGTCCCGCTAGGCTCACCTGGGAGAGCAGACCGGGAGACCAGACCGCTCCGAAGGTCTCGTTCGTGACTCCGAGGACGGGGGGCGCGGGGGTCGAGGAGACCAGACCGGGACCCTCCATCCTGTGTTCCTCAGGTCCTAATGGACTGGATTGGTTTCAGGAGCAGCAGTCAGACGCACCGCGGGGCTTTTGATCTTCAAGTCAACAGTTGCCGGTCGCGCCATCTAGTCAGAGACAAGACACAGATGTTGTGGAAGGAAAAGGAGACTCGTTTCTCGCTCATCGTTCCCGAAGCTGTATCTTATAGTTCAGGTACATTTAGAGTTTTTTGGGTAAATTTCCATTTCTGTTTCAGGAACAGTTAAGGCCGCTCCTCTCCTACCGGCAGACAGACGGTGAATGAGTTGGTCCAGGTTTTGTTAAAATTACCGCCTGTGGATAAGAACCCAAAACCAAACCCTCCATCTGATCCGTGACATCTGCAACTCCAGGCCGCTGTGGTCGAACGGCACGAGGCGAGGAGGTTTTATACACCAGCGTCCAGCCCGTCTGACTCCTCACTCCTCACTCCTCACCAATGATCACTATGGGGGGGGGCTTCTTTCAGCCAATCTGCTGGGTCATAGTGCTCCTGCACGTCACCAGACGGGGTGTATCCACGTGTTTTAATGTTGTTTAACAACGATAAAGACGTCCAGTCTGGAAGCTCAGGATAGATAGACAACGATGTGTCCGAGGTTAGAGGGGTCAGACACCTCATGCAACATCGATCATTCCTACCTGGAGGTTGAGGTACAGGAAGCACACTGAAAGTTCTCCACAAACTCATCCCACCTGTGAGAAAGGTGTATTTTAGGTGCATTTACGGTAGGAAAATGTAAGTCATGTGATTTATGACGACAATGAGGACATAAACACTGCACCACTCATTGATGCAGCAGTTACTGTCAAATCTAGTGATGCCGATGGAATTAAGTGGTTGATTTCATTTGTTTGGATTTCCTGTCTTCATCCTTACCAGAACCATCCTGTTCCGTTCCCTCACTTTGAAAGAGAAGGCCGTTGTTTTAATGCAGAGTCGTTCACATCGAGGGCCTAATTAAAACACTGGCAGGACCTCTGTGTTTGGACTCTCCATAATAAAGGTTTATGATGGCTGCTATTGGCATATGGTGTTTTGACTTGTTCTTTCAGATCAATGCATCCCAGCTGTCAAGACAGGAGAGAGAGATGTTTCTGATGAACCGGTAAATGAGCTGCTCATCGCCCAGGAGTGCAAACAATATAAAACATGTATAAATATATGCACCAAACATTGATAAATATTGACTGACATTGGACCTCTAAAACAGAAGGGCCACTTGGACATCATGGATCTGTGTGTGTGTGTGTGTGTGTGTGTGTGTGTGTGTGTGTGTGTGTGTGTGTGTGTGTGTGTGTGTGTGTGTGTGTGTGTGTGTGTGTGTGTGTGTGTGTGTGTGTGTGTGTGTGTGTGTGTGTGTGTGTGTGTGTGTGTGTGTGTCTTTGCGTGTTTGTGTTTGTGTATGCGTGGGTGTGTGTGTGTGTTTGGGTGTCAATCTTCTTTAGACAGCAGGGAGATGAAAAGGAGATGGATTATATATTACTTTCTGGTGGGTTTAATATTCTCCTGCTCAGTCACAAAGACGGCCTCCAGTCCAGTTTCTCGTCACTGTTTGGCAGTCAGTCGTCAAAGTGACTTGAAGTCACTTTCTTTATGTAACCCTCAGAGTAACACCCTGGATACTGGACTAAAGGAATAGCCTGCGTTTTCATATGACAAGTTTCCTCGAAACCGTCACCACTATAATGATGTTGAGCGGTGCAGTTGGTCATGTGATGTAGGGGTTGGCGTGTCGCTATGCCAACAGCATCGGCACCGCATCACAGCAGGAGTTCCAGCACCAAATAGGACAGCGTTAAATGAGGGCAGGTCCCAGCTGAGTGAATTGAATGTGGGCTGAAGCCTCGCCAAGAAGTTTGAAGAGAGAATCCTCAAGTGGTTTTGACTGGTTCACTTTACGCTGTCTTTAAGAGGATAATCCTACATGTTGGATGTGGATCCTAAACGCATTCCTACCCCCAGCTCCGTCTCGTTAACGGTCAGACTCTGGGAGGAAGAGGCCCCTGCGACGTTCCTCTGTGTGCGGTGAGGAGCAGAGGAGGCCTGGGCCTGTGTTGAACCAGCGTGCCACATGGAGCCAGGCCCTGCTGCTCTGAGGAGAACATACGCTCAGCGCTCTGCCAGACGGCCTCTGAGGGCCACGCTACAACGGGGACCGAAGGGAGAAGGATTTCTGTTTGCACAAGACTTGTTTAAAATAAAACGTTAATAGTGGTTAGCCTCAAGGAAAAACAACATACTGAACACTTTGAAACCACTTAGGCAGTCGAATATCTTTCCAGATATGTGATTGTGCTCCTGCCCTCCATTCAGCTCCATCCAGCCTCCATCCTCTCACTGTAGTTAGTTTTTTGTGTTATTCTTCTTTTGCCTCATATTATTTCCAATAAAAATGCAAACTTGCTGGCTTGAGGTGTCATTTCGATTTCGCATTGCGTATCCTGCTGATATCAGCCCAGTAGCCTCCGCGAGGAGGTTGAATTGATCACTAGAGGGCAGCATTTACTCTCAAGAAGCCTTTGTTGATATTGATATGCAGACTTAGGCCATTGGTCGTACCAGGGTTGTGTCAGTGGAACTTTCAAATCTGAAATGATTCCTGGAAATTCAGTGATCCAGTATTTCCTCTTATTGGAGAGGTGGCTGACTTGGAGTTTCATTTAGTTATTTTGGATATAAACATGATGAATGTTATTACGATTACTGGTCTCATTGGCTCTCTTTGTAGTGGGATACATTATGCATTTATTGCACTAATTTTAGGCTATGTTTAGGATATAAATATAGGCTACATTATGAATTGATTCACAATTGAATGATTGTAAAATAAAGCGTGTGAAAACTGTTTGTGTATGCGTGGGTGTTGGCCTATGTCTGCGTGTGTTCGTGTTTGTTAGTGTATGTGTGCAGGGAAGAGAAAAGATGATGAATGATATATTACTTTCTGGTGGGTCCAATATTGTCCAGTTCAATCACAAACACGGACTCCAATCCAGTTCCTGCCACTGTTTGGTGGTGACTCTGAAAGGTGACTTTGAAGTAACCTAAAGTAGGGCTACCTTTTCCACGCACATATTGACATCCTGTTCAGAGACAGAGACTCTAGTGATGGAGCCTCTCCTCATGGAACCTCGCGCAGACGCGCACCTATGGGTTCAAGTGGCAAATAGCTGCTTAATTATAATTAAGTATATTTCTTACTAAACTACGCTTGAAACTCAGAACTTACAGAAATTAGATGTGGTCGAGGTGGTGGTTGAGCACGAACATCTGACGCGTCAACGGGACAGAAGGGAACAGAAAGAGCGCTCAAGGAAACTAAAGGCGCACTAAGGACGCAGCGGTAACAGCAGCTCCCTAGGGCGGGGGGGGGGGGTACAGCTTGACTGCCGCCTACAGCTGGACGGGCACACTAACTAGGACATTAGCTCGTCGAGGCGCACATTCGTCGGTTTTTTTCGCTTATTTGGAGACGGTGAGATGGATGCGCCGCGCGCCCCGGGGTTCCTCTCTCTGTGCGTCCTCCTTCTCCTCTCCAACACTTTGGACGCAGCCTTAACTTTTGAGCTGACTCTGCTTCACACCAACGACCACCATGCCCGCGTCGAGGAGACAAGCCGAGAGGCGGGGAAGTGCCGGGGAGATGGACCCTGCTTCGCCGGAGTCGCCAGAAGGTTCACGAAAATCTCCGAAATCCGCCGGAACGAAACGCACGTTCTGTTACTGGACGCCGGTGACCAGTTCCAGGGAACTCTCTGGTTCAACTTTTACAAAGGAGCGGAAGCGGCTTACTTCATGAACCTACTGGGCTATGACGCGATGGTAAATCAATATCATCATTGATAATACTCACTTTATTATTGTGCTATGATGGGGTGTAAGGTGGTGCAGTGATATAGGCCTATAGCTAAATGAAATTTGCTAATACAAATAAACTCACAAAATATGATGTAGTTCTAAATAATGCTTTCCATTCACTACAAATTACACCATATGATGACAAAGAAAAACTTGAATTTGAATGGTTTCGTGTTCCGTCACATCCATTATAATCTTCCGTTACTTCGTTATAATCTCCATTACTTCCATTATAATCTTCCGTTACTTCCGAAAATCTAAATTCAAGCCAGGGGGAGTATTCGCGCCCACCGAGAACGCCCCTCAATAAGTGTGTGAAAAAGCTCGTTTGCGCTCTAACTACTTTCGTAATAGTGTGTCAGCTGGTTGATTTTAGCGTTTTGGCCCCATTCACTTCCACAAATATAAACTATTCACTGCACTCGACTGATGTATGTGTAATTGGCTTGATTTTTTAAACCTGAGATAATTACAGACGATGAGGCAGAAGAATAATAATATACAAATAAACATAACAATAGTGAGTCTTACTAATTACACAATTGTCATTGTCTCTTAAGGCCTTTGGAAACCACGAGTTTGACAACGAGGTGGAGGGTCTTCTCTCCCCCTTCCTTAATAACGTCAGCGCTGCCATGCTCAGTGCCAACATGAAGGCAGACCAGACACTGGGCCCGCAAATCAACGCCCTCTATCAGCCATCCAAAGTGTTCACCCTTGGCTCAGAAAAGGTGGCTGTGGTGGGATACACTACAGCAGAGACCCCACTCCTGTCCCAGCCCGGTGAGGATGAGGGTGAGGGTAAGGGTTAGATACTTAGTTAGCTTTCATTGTATCGAATGACTACAGGCTTTGAAATCTTGGTCTCAAGAGATGTTTTGAGTCGTGAAAGCTTAAAGGCTTTCGGTCCAACGTTACCACCAGCTGTGCGGATTGTTTAGCCGGACATCGACAGACCAGACCAATTTGAAAGTGCCCATTGGTCAGGAACCTCCTAGTCCATTTTCAATTTCTAAGGGTGTTGTATACGGCCGCCGACCAAAATGCCTCTGGACGCAATTGGATAAACTAACAACTAATTGAAGTAATCGTAGTTTCCTCAAAGGCACTCCCATTGGGCGCTGCGCTGGTCATCCTGCTCTGGTCAACAACTATCAAAACTAACTAATCCCCCCACCCCTCTTCGGAGGGCTTCTTTGTATTTAATGAAGCTATATATATCTGTATATATATATACAAACATATATATAGCAGACACAATATGTTGCATTCAGATTTATATACATTGCATTTACTATTTTCCTACCATAACCATTCACCCTGTTTTAGTAAGGTCCTGAATCCATGTAAGGGGAGGGGGGATTATAGCACCACGATAAAGTGTAGCACATAACACATACAACGCGACAAGGTGAGACAGACAACAGACGACAGAGGGAAACGATACAGGACGACATCAGAACAGACAAAACCTGACTGGACAAGACAATTGACAAACACACTGGGATGGTATTAAAGATTGGGTGGAGTGATCTGTGATTCACATTAAGTGGTCACGGTTAGGGTGTAGAAACGGGTTGGTCATGTTCAGGGGCGGACTGGGGGAAAAAAGTGGCCCGGGAGTTTCTGTCAGACCGGCCCACTCAATACACGGCGCGCGGCCCACTAAGTACACGCCGCGTTGCCCACTCAATGGATCGCGCGTATCGAACAGTCAGTGGCCTTCTGGGAAAAATACCCATACACTTAACATTATTTTGGATGATTACAAAGAAATTACATCATATATGTATGTTTGTTTTTTAATAACATTTGGATCCACCAATTTGCCTGGATGGACACATGGAATAAAATGATTATTGGCTATTGTAACACTCCAAGGTAGGTATAGTTTGCTAGATGAATATGCTTAACTCTTGGCTAGTATCAGATGGTTATACAAGTATAACTACAAAGCCTTAAGGAATGAATGTCAGCAGAGAAAGACCACACAATAAAGAAACTGGAATCAGAGGGTAGAATTAGCATGAACAATATATTAGAAATGAACAGAACAGAACATACGATGGGGTGTGAACATCAGTGGTATCAGTAGTGTTGCATGCTGGGTGTGTGATTGTTTGTGTGTGTAGGGGTGTTGAAGGTGCATAACAAAACAGTAAGTTACATAACGACGTTCCCGAAATTCAGCCGTGGTGCAGAGTTACAGCCACTCCGAGCCAGTCACACATTGAGCTTCCCCCAAATGCGTTGTTTTGGTGGCTGTAGCTATAATGCAAATGAGGAGGAGCGAGGCGGGTCAAGGAGGAGGGTGGGGGTGTGGCCCTGAGCAGCTTGCAGCCACGGTACCATTCGCTCTGTTTACAGTGGATGTATCGCAATGGCGAGGCTCACACAGCCTTTAGCCGTGTTCTGTAAATATTCTAGAACACACGGGAGTCCTGGAGCTCTATATCAAAATATTATCATATAGCCTACATAGATATCTATATCATATAATATTATAACGGCCAAAAGATGTGTGAGCCGATATTATGAATCTCAAACGACCGCGTTGGGTTCTCCGACGTTCCTGGTTCTTCAACGTCCTCATCAATGTGAAGTAGACTGAACCACGACAAGGAGGAGAAAGGGATCGTTGCCGGGCAGCGCTTAGGCACCTCCGCCTCCGGCGGTGGTCCCTCAGCGGGTCTCAAGCTGGAGACATTCGCCGCAAACAATCCCTTTCTCCTCATGGGTTGAGCGCATGCGTAGAACTGGGTGCCGCGTTGCGTGTATGTATGCTGAGAACACTTCGGCTGTGTAAGAACCAATTTAGAGGTGTTTATTAATAAGGTGGAGATCTTTTCTTACTTTGGACTTCCGAAGTCTGTAAAACACATATTAGAAGACACTTAAAAAAAAATCGAAAAATAGTCACCATGAGTGTGAAGACCGATTGCGAGTAGCAGTATAAAACTCAGTCAGTGCGATTGTGATTAGATAGGTATAGCTCTTGGAGAAAATTACGGTTGTGCCGCTGTGATAACCATTGTAGGGCTAATGCGATGATGGGCGTGGGCCGGTACATAATAGTATTTTGGGCCATCGGCCCACCGGGGATGTCCCCGGTATTCCCGATGGCCAGTC
This sequence comes from Gadus macrocephalus, assembly GCF_031168955.1. Classification (NCBI taxonomy): domain Eukaryota; kingdom Metazoa; phylum Chordata; class Actinopteri; order Gadiformes; family Gadidae; genus Gadus; species Gadus macrocephalus. Next base: position 13,642,118 of record NC_082386.1, read on the forward strand.
CGCCCCTGGTCATGTTATGCGTGAGTGTGGATGGTGTGGGCCTATGTGTAAAGTGGTAGTTGCAGGGACAGAAGAAAAGGAAGAGGAGAAAAAAAGGGGAAATATAAATAAATAAGCTTTACTTAACGGAAGAGGGAGGTATGCAGGTGGTAATATACACGGCATGTAGTTATGTTTTTGTTGAATTCAGATTTCCTGATGACCTCAACTTAATGAATCGATTGGGCTGTTTCCCCCCTTGGGATTTGAGGACCCAACCTGGTCTTCCAGAACGAGGTGGAGGCCCTCCGGGTTGAGGTGGAGAGACTGACCTCCATGGGCGTCAACAAGATCATCGCTCTGGGTCACGCCGGCTTCGACGTCGATATAGACATCGCCAAGCGAGTCAAAGGAGTTGATGTCGTCATTGGAGGACACAGCAACACCTTTCTTTATACTGGTAGGCCTATTCAACTGACCTGCACTTTAACATGGTTCAAGAACTGGTTTCAATTCTGTTCTTAAATCTGTTGCATTAAAGGTTATATAAATCGATCAACGTGAAATTTAGCATCATTTTACTCACAGGCAGCCCGCCGTCTTCCGAGATCCCAGAAGGAGTCTACCCGCACATGGTGCGGTCCGACGACGGGCGAGATGTTCCCGTGGTTCAAGCGTTCGCCTTTGGGAAATACCTGGGGAACCTCAAAGTCACCTTTAACCAAGCCGGAGACGTTATTAAGGCGGTCGGGAACCCCATCCTCATGGACAGCAGTGTAGCTGAAGGTAGACCTTTCCGACATGGATGTCATAAGTCATTAGTCCAAAGCCATACGCTTCCATTCTGGTTAATTTCACCTCTACAATGCATTTGGACAAAATTATATCAGACCCCAAATCAAACAAATATTTTTACAATTCTACTTCAGTATTTATTGATACATATACAGTATTTACAAAAGTTGTATTTCTTTATTTGTATTGATTCGCATTCATTTGTATTATTAACCCTAATTTGTAACAGCAGTTTTGTTGATTAACCTGACTTTTGATTCAACACCAGAAGAACCAAGATGAAGGCATAAATTGTCTATGGAACATACCCCTATTTTCCGTTTCAGACCCGGCCGTGCTGGCCGAAGTGCTTCACTGGAAACAGAACCTGTCCCACCTGTCCACCCAGGTCGTCGGGCACACCTTAGTCTACCTCGATGGCTCCAAGGAGTGCCGCTCAGAGGAGTGTAACCTTGGCAACCTGATCTGCAGTGCCATGGTGAGGAACTTGACCCTAGCTCCACCGCAGCTTCAACGTAGCTTCACCTTAGCTCTACCGTAGCTTCACCCTAGCTCTACCGTAGCTTTGCTGCCGCTTCAACGTAGCTTGGCTGGTTCATTATTTAGTTTCCTTCAACATCTCAGTGCTTGGTGGATTGATTTTCTCTTTTTTATTCTTTGCTACACAAGACACCTGAGGCCAAGTGTCCTTTGATGCAGACAACAAACTAACCATACCCAAACTCTTAACTAACCCTTACCCTTACCCTTAACAAACTCAACCTAACCCTTAACGAACAGACCCTAACCACAACAAACTAACCCTAAACCAAAATCTTAAATAACCCATACCCTTAACCCTTACCCTTAATGAACTCACCCTAACCCTTAACGAACTGACCCTAACCACAACAAACAAACCCAAACCCTTAACGAAGTAGCCCTCACCCTTAACAAACTAACCCTCAACCCTAACAAACTAACCCTAGCCCTTAACAAACTTACCCTAACCCCTTACAAAACTTATCCTAACCCCTAACAAACTTACCCTAACCCTTAACAAACTTACCCTAACCCCTAACAAACTAACCCTAACCCCTAAGCATCTAACCCTAACCCTTAACAAACTAACCCTAACCCTTAACGAACTAACCCTTAGCGTACTAACCCTTAATGAGGGCTCCTTCCTGTCAGATCTCTAACAACATCAAGCACTCTGACGAGCTCCGCTGGAACCACGTGGGTCTGTGTATGATGAACAGTGGGGCCATCCGCACCTCCATAAATGAGCGCTTTAAGAACGGTGAGTGAATCTCAGCCTGCACCATGTGGTTAGTGGTGTTGTTTAGGGTTAAGGTTAGGGCTCAGAACGGTGAGTGAATCTCAGCCTGCACCATGTGGTTAGTGGTGTTGTTTAGGGTTAAGGTTAGGGCTCAGAACGGTGAGTGAAGCTCAGCCTGCACCATGTTGTTGGTGGTGTTGGTTAGGGTTAGGCTTAGGGTTCAGAACGGTGAGTGAAGATCAACCTGCACCATGTTTCTGGTGGTGTTGGTTAGGTAAGGGATGAATAATCCAATGCCTAGCTGTAACTGCCTTACTATATTGAAGTGTATTACAGATCCCTCTATTAAAGTGTATTAAAGACCCCTGTATTAAGGTGTTAGTAAAGACCCCTGTATTATCGACCCTTGTATTAGGTGTTGGTAAAGACCTCCTGAATTAGAGACAGCTGTATTAAGGGTTTGGTAAGACCCTTGTATTATAGACCCCTGTATTATAGACTCCTGTATTAAGGAGTTAGTAAAGATCTCCTGTATTAGAGACACCTGTATTAAGGTGTTGGTAAAGACCCTTGTATTAAAGACCCCTGTGTTAAGGTGTTGGTAGGGACCCCTGTATTAAGGTGTTGCTCTGTGCATCAAGGTGCTCCCTCTGCTCTCAGGAACCATCACAATGGAGGACCTGCTCCTGGTGCTGCCCTTCGGGGGAACCTTCGACCTGATCCAGGTGAAGGGCTCCACGCTGAGGAAGGCCTTCGAGCACTCGGTCCATCGCTACGGGAGCAAGAGGGGAGAGTTCCTTCAGATAGGAGGTATCCACATCCACCACCACAACCTTATAGTACCTCCAGGTAGGAGGTCTCCACATCCCCTACCATCCCCTTATAGTTCCTCCAGATTGGAGGCCCCAACATCCACCACCCCCACCGTATAGTTTCTTCAGATAGGAGGTCTCCACATCTATCGCCACCACCATATAGTTTCTTCAGATCGGAGGTCTCCACATTCACTGCCTTATGGTTCCTTTCAGATAGGTCTCCACACCCATTACCTTATGGCTCCTTCAGATACAAGGTCTCCACCACCACCACCTTATGGTTCATGTGTCATAGGTCAGGACGGTAGTGTCAGTGTTGAGTTTGGGGTTTGAACACATGTCCTGTCTGCTGCTGGCCTCCTGAACACATCAGGTCCTCATAACACCACCGCCAGGACATACATTGTCTGAATATTTAATATAGGGCTGCCCAATTAGGGGCCTGGGGGCCCCTACCGATTATTTGGCCCGCGCCTTACCCACTGTATATATTATTGTTTTCCGCCATCAGCGCTCGGAATCTGCCTCGCTCTTATTGAATATTATTCATTGGTGCACTTTCATTCCTGACCATAGAATAACATTGTGATACAATGATGGTAGGGTGGCGCTGTTGAGCTCTTATCCTGTTCAGCTCCAATCCGAAGTGACAGCGAGTGAGTGAGAGGATGCAAGGATGGAGCGTGTTAATAGGCAGTGGCACACAGACAAACGCTAATTGTTTTGTCCTGTGCTACTTTTCTTATTGCACTAAAATTGTCTTTGTATTTGAAGATACAGGCCCAATGCCTAGTAATGTTCCATGTCTGTCTTCAAATATTTCATAGTGCTTCAATTATTTTTTTATTTAAAGAAGATCGATTTTAGATTTTTTTTTAACATAAACGTGAAGCACAATAAACAGTGTCATTAATTTTTCAAAATGACCTAGTGATAGTATTCATTTTGCACACGCATGCTATTTATACCCATATTTAACTAATATACTGAAAGATTTAAATTTTGGACCACAAGCCTCCCCCCCGATTACATTTTGCCCCTCCACTGGGAAGAATTTGGGCACCCCTGAAATACATCCTTTTAATGGTTTTATTACTGGTATTTTTATACAAAAATTTAGAAGAACATTTGAATTTGAGAATGACTAAAGTAACTCTAGTTCTATGTTCTGTTCACATTGATGCCACACTTTGGGTCGGCTCCTGGCCTGTACCAGGGCAGGGTAGCAGACAGTCCCATTACTCTCACCATAACAACAACACTTGCTTTGAGTGCCCTTAGCTGCAAGTCAGCTACCGAGCTGGCTAGCATTCAAGGGATGATTATAATGGAAGAACAGCACTCCCCCTTGCTCCCTTAAGTATTGCGACACCCTACCCCTTCGGGGGAACGCGCAAAATCTAGGGTTAGGGCTCAAATCTAGGGGAAGGGGGAGAAGTGGGACAGGGCTTTAGGCCCAATCCCATTTCTTCCCCTTGTTTTGAAGGGGTAAGGGGTAGAAATGGGACAGGGCCTTAGTCTTCTGCTGCTACACAGAGGAGCCGCCCGTAACGAGTGACAGCTGTCGGTCCCGCCTCTGAAGAGGGGCCCCTCTGTAAGGTGGTCTGATGGCCCCCTGCCTCCTCCTGCAGGCTTCCACGTGGAGTACCTCGTGTCCCGGCCGGTGGGCCAGCGCCTGGTGTCCCTGGAGGCTCTGTGCACCGCGTGCCGCATGCCCCGCTACCTACCGGTGGTCCCCGATGAGGAGTACAAGCTGGTGGTCACCTCCTTCATCGCCGACGGAGGGGACGGGTACGACATGCTGAAAGACGAGAGGCTAAAGCACGACACAGGTGAGGAGGGGGGGAGGTGGGGGAGGAGAGAGAAGGTGGGGGAGGAGAGAGGAGGTGGGGGAGGAGAGAGGAGGTGGGCGAGGAGGAGAGAGGAGGTGGGCGAGGAGGAGAGAGGAGGTGGGCGAGGAGGAGAGAGGAGGTGGGCGAGGAGGAGAGAGGCGGTGAGGAGGAGGGAGGAGGTGGGTGAGGAGAGAGGAGAGGAGGTGAGGGAGGAGAGAGGAGAAGGAAAAGGAGCTGGGGGAGGAGAGAGGACATGGGGGAGGAGGGAGGCGTTGGGGGAGGCGAGAGGAGGAGGTTAGGGAGGAGAGAGGAGAAGGAAAAGGAGCTGGGGGAGGAGAGAGGAGATGGGGTAGGAGGGAGGAGGTGGGTGAGGCGAGAGGAGGTGAGGGAGGAGAGAGGAGAAGGAAAAGGAGCTGGGGAGGTGGGGGAGGAGAGAGGACATGGGGGAGGAGGAGAGCTGGTGGCGACGTGGGTGGTGCTTATGGTACATTCATATGTACAAATGGGTGTTTTCAGGTGACATGGACGTCTCTGTTCTCTCCAAATACATCATGGAGCAGCAGCGTGTTTATCCTCCGCTGGACGGTCGGATCAAGTTCATCAACTCTGCATTCTGCGTGGCGAGCAGCTCCGCCATGCTGCTAGTGGCCATGGTCCTGGCCTCCGTCCTCTGATCACCTGCCTCATCACTCAGAGATTACCACACAGATGAGAGCCATGGACGTTGCGACTAGCCTTATTGAAAGTCTCATGTTATCGAGGGAGTGATAGATAGTGCATCTGTTTTAGACCCTGGTGCCTGCAATGCCCTATTAACCTCCTATTAAATAATAGGGAGATTACATTTTTTTAGAAATGCGAGCTAAATAAAGAAGTCCTCCATGTTTGACGTCCACAAGTTGAATTCTTTCCTCCGTGAGTCAGAAGCTTTGGTGGATCATCTGGTCAGACCGTCAAAGACCTCAGATTCCAGGGGAACAACCAGTCATCACCCCCCTAGGGTCAGGCTCACCACCCTAGGGTTAGGGTCACCAGGGATCGGGGTCACCACCCTAGGGTCAGGTTCAACAGGGGTCAGGGTCACCACCCTAGGGTTAGGGTCACCAGGGGTCAGGGTCACCAGAGGACAGGGTCACAGCAGCCTCTGGCAGTGTGATTTATCCAACTGCTTGTTAAGTAAGATAATCAGTAAAGACACTCAATAAACTGGAATCGTTTAATCAACTTCACGTTAGACATTGACAAATGTAAAAAAATAATGAGACGATTCAATCCCATGTATTGACTGTACAATAGGAACCATCCAAGAGAACCAGGTGCAGTAATAAATAAGGCAATAACCCGAAACCCGAACATATGTCTATGTAGGGTTGGGGTAGGCCTAGGTAGGGTTAGGGGCAGCCTATGGGGGGTAAGGGTAGGCCTATGTAGGCCTGCTCTAATCAGCTATCTCCACATGTATTTATTTACACAACATTGCACATGCAACAATAAATATGAATCAATAAATAATAACCATGGCCGTTTCCCCCCTAGACAGAACAGAGTCTCGTGTACAGTACCCTTGGTTTCAATAGCGGCACAGCGCTGCCCTCCTCCTATACAGTATTCTTGGTTTCCATAGCGATTCAGCGCCGCTCTCCTCCTCTACATCCAAGGAGGAGCCCCCCCCTCCTTCTGAACCGGCTGTGGTGAAAACAAACACAGGGGTTAGAGAAGTTCACAGAAGCACACACCCTTCTGTTCTTAAAGGCCGTGGTGCAGGTTTTATTTTCCAACGAATTTGCGCAATCTGCTTGTTGGTAATAAAATATTTAAATTGTATCCATTGTAATTGATGTTGTTGGGTATCACAAAACGTAATTGAATACGAAAAAGTAGTTAATATTTCAGCGGTTTGCGATTGATACTGATTTCTCCCAGAATACATTACATGACGTCACGTTGGGGAGACGACAGAAAAAAGGGTCGGACGGATAGCATAGCATAGCATAGGTATGTAGGTAGGCAGATTTAGAATGGTGAACAACTGTGTTTGTGCTGGGTGTAATTACTCCGCCAAAACAGGACACAGGGTCCATGGCTTTCCGAAGGACAAGGCAACTCGCAGACAGTGGGTACATTTTGTTCGCGTTAGGCGGGCAGATTTTTCCTTTCCCTCGGTCACAAAGAACTCCAAGATCTGCAGCGCGCATTTCACGGAGGAGGATTACGACCAAGGGGATGTCAGGATGGTATCTCTCGGGTTGAAGAGGCTGGCACAGCTTGTTCCGACCGCCGTGCCTTCTGTGCACACGCACCTCTCTGCCTGCCCTGCCCCGAGACCGAGAAGCACCAAGATCGGTGGCGCCAGACGCAAGCGAGAGCTGGCTACGGTAAGCCTCATGCTAATGTTTACAAGCTGCGCGTTGGCTAGCCCTGTACTACCGTATTCCCTTTAACTCCGCCTCCACTACAGTCATGACTCATGATCAGTCTGACTTTAGAAAAGCACATTTCGTGATTGATGAATATGAACCAAAACAAAATTGTCCTGAAGTAAATGTCCAAAAGCTTTTCATATCTAACTAGAAATCGCCATGGCTAGTGTTTTGATCACTGGTGCGCGCGCGCGTGCGTGTGCGCGCGTGTGTGTTTGTGTGATTTAGTTGATTGATTTTATTCCCCTTTAGCTGATGGAAAGTTACTATTACGGTCCTCTTTCATATGTAATTAAACGTGACCGTGTCGCTGACGCTTTTGAATTTATTTGCGCAAGATGTTGACAGATGCCTCACTGCGTGAGACCGCGGACAGTGTCAGTGGTGCTACGGTAGAGGACCCCTTGCCCTCCTCCACTTGTGACACTGGGTCACAGTGTACTTTGAAGCCCCTTGGAGGGTCTCACGGTAAATCTTTTATTTTTTGTGGTTGATATGCAGTCTAAAACATACGTTGCCAAATTCTATGCATGCAGGACATTTCCATACACATTGATAAAATGAATAAATATCCTACACCAAAACATAACTGCTTAGGTTTGCCATGATTTTCACATGTTTGGGTGTGTTTATTGCCTCTGCCACAGATTTTGAAGTGAACCTGAAGCCCAAGATGGTCAGCATGGGGACCCAGACGACCTTCAGCACACAAACTTTCCCCCCCCTCACTAGTCCTGACCAAACGGATGGAGAAGATAATCACTCTGTCATCAGTGATACATCATGGGTACCAGGAGACCAGATGTCTGAGGAGGTGTTGTGTGAGGAGCCATCTCTAACTTGTGACCCCCACCAAAAGTGAGATAATTTAAAGCCAACATGGACCAACTTAGAATTTTCGTTTTTGTGTATCTGTTGTAGTTTGACTGACGCCCCCCCCCCCCCCCCTCTTTTTTGTTACAGTGGTGTCGACAAATTCATTGTTTGCCAAGAGGAGCTCATGGCCCGGTTTGCCATCTGTCCGGTCTGTTCTGAGAAGTCAGATAGTACAATCGGGCAGCAGGAAGGAGCATTTGTTAGAATGGAGCAAGTAGGGTTTTGTTTACACAGCAGGCCATATCTAATTAGAAAATCAGAACATCTTATTAAAACCGAATAGCCCTGAATGCCTGCTCACAAGTGATCAGTGCATCCTCCAATCCACATTAGTTGCTATAACAGTCTAATATCTTGTGGATTTATATTGGCTAGCTTGGTTGGTGATTTTTCAAATTTGTCTTTCCAGTTAATTTACAATGTATGTACCAGGCTTGCTTTAATCTGTGGGTTTAAGATGCCATCATATTTGAGTGTTATACACTACTAGTCATGTGTGTTTTATAAATATCTAGGTCTGTGCATGTGGCTACCAGCGTTTCTGGCAAAACCAGCCGATCCTACACAGGAATATGCCAATTAAATACTTAATTTTATTCATGTTGTACGGTTTTTGTTCTTCATCCAAACGAGGCCATTGAAAGCCATGATAGGTCTGGTCACCACTCTGAAATTGTTGCCTGATGCCTGAAACCAGACAGGATTGTAGAGGCTTCCTTATATGCAGGCCAAGAAATCAGCGTATAGCCTGCCTGTACGCAGTGTAACGGTATTGCCTAGGGATAAGTAGGTTGGAAACTTAATTGTATTCGTTTTTTTCATGCATGTTTATTGTCTATGCAACACATCTCTAGTCGCCGGTAAAGTAAACATGAACAATTAACATACTCGTGTGTGCTGGCTTGAAGGGGACCATGACCCTGCTTGAAATGTGTGTATGCTATCTTCAGCACAAACGGATTCAGGCAGCATGCCTCAAATCCTTGATGCTGAGTGATGCACGTCACATCTTCTGGACGTGGGCTGAGCTCCCCGACCAGCGACCAAAACGCCCTCACTTCCCTACTGCACAAGCTCTCCACCACAGTTTCCATGGGACGCTACCACCCACACAAACACCTGCCAAACACAGCGACACAGACACACTTACTACTCTCCCTCTCTTGGTAAGCGGTACCCTGACGGTGTCAATGACAATGAATCACGAGTAGTAGTTACCGAAAATAATCACACTGAAATCATGACCAGCCTACTCGGTGGCGACTACCGGTACGTTGCAACAACACTTTCACCGGGTAAAAGCTTAGAAATAAACACTAGGCAAAGATGTTGTTACTGGAGCTAGTAGGCTACCATCAAAACGTGGGATAACTAATCGTTTACAACGTCGGGGGAAAGATTTAATTAGGGATTATCTGGGGGGGGGATTTCACAGTTGTCCTTATTGTATGCACTGCTGTTCATAGACTAGCTCCAGCGCTCGTTCCTGCGTTGCTAATTGATAGGAACTCACCTGGACACCTCACCAACTCTCCACCCATTCTCCTCTGACCATGAATTTAATTGGCTTTGACAGCCATCAGTCCTCGGCAATTCCTCATTCGCCCTCTCTCGTTTAATAGGCTCGAAATTATACGGCTGCGGGCCATCATAAGTGTCATTTGTTGTTCTTGCCACCTCTTCCTCATCCCAGTTAGACACCATAGTTCTAGTCCTAGGCTGAGGCTACCTTCCACTACGTCTCCCCAACGTGACGTCATCGCCGAATGGCGTTAGAAAACACCCATTACTGCCAAAAACGCCAAAAACTGGACTTTAACACTATTTTGGTGACATTTTATGAATGATATACATATTTTGAGTCCTTTATGTACCCATTAATCCAAACATCCGGTTAACCTGCACGTAGGGCTTTAAGAGGAGAAAACGGGCAAAGAACCAGGAGCTGAAACTCTCAGATAAGGGATGGAGCGAGGACTGGGCCCAATGGTCAATACCAAGACCATTGGGCCCAGTCCCACCTTAAAGCCAAGCAGCAACATTTGGTCCGAAGTCCTTTGTACTTTCTATACTAGGAGGTTCTCTTTCTCTTCCTATGATTCCTACCCTCTACAGGGCAACATGAGGTAATTGCTACCTGTGGGCAGTAGAGTTAGCTGAGGGGTTTGGACAAGCACCAGCCTGCCTGCGTCCTGCTTCATTAGTGAACCCGTGTTCCAACACAAGGAGGTGTGCGTGTTCAGGACGTGGGATGTAAACAACGGGACACCGGGGACCACAATGTCACATGCCTCCTTTATTTAGCTCTTACCTTGTTGAGTTCAGGAAACAGTTCCAGAATGGCGATATCCAGCAGCACATACGTCAGCTGAGGGAGGGAAATACATATTTAGTGACTTTTCAGAGCACCTGCAACCACATCTTGAGGTCTATTTGGCTCCTGATCCGTAGCTGTGGGGGTCTAGGTGTTGAGCTAGTTCACCAGTTTGTTAAGGGCTCATCTGTTTGTTTAGGACCGGCTCACCTGTTTGTTTAGGGCTCACCTGTTTGTTTAGGGCTCACCTGTTTGTTTAGGACCGGCTCACCTGTTTGTTTAGGACCGGCTCACCTGTTTGTTTAGGACCGGCTCACCTGTTAGTTTAGGACCGGCTCACCTATTTGTTTAGGGCTCACCTGTTTGTTTAGGGCTCACCTGTTTGCTTAGGACCGGCTCACCTGTTTCTTTAGGGCTCACCTGTTTGTTTAGGACGGGCTGCTGCAGTCCGTCGTACAGCAGACGCACCCCGTTGTACTTGGCTTCCTCTCCGATGCATTTGGTAAAGAAATCTAAGAGACGATGAAAAGAAGAGCGGCAATGAACACAAAGAGCAGAATGTGTTTATTAGTCAGGAGTTCCGGTGCTTCTGAGGAAGGAACGCTCACCTGGGATGAAGAGCATCATCTCCTCAAAGGCCTGCTTGGACCGCATCTTCTTGTCCTGAGCAGGCCTGGGCTGGCTGGCCTCACAGAAAACCGAATCTATGGAGAGGAGGCCGTGGGGTTAGACAGTAAAGAGGTTGTGGTGTTAGACAGGGATTCACTAGGAGCTAGAGAAGAGGCGGTTGGGTTAGACAGTGGTTCACTCAGAGCAGACTGCAAAACCACCGATGCGGAGGAGCTAGCCTTAGCCGAGGTGCTCGTTCTCTCTGGTCGAGTTGACTTTCTTAGTTTTGAAAAAAAAAAAGTGTAGAACTGGTGAAGATAGCTTAAGGTCGTCTTTCAAAGCTCTGGTGGGATGTTGCTCCTCATTAGTTCTTAATGTGTGACCCAGGCCTGTGCTTGAGGCGTACCTCTGAGCAGTGTGATGAGGGAGACCAGCGGCTGCTCCTGCACCACGCGGCCCAGCCGGGCCCCCAGCCAGTGGTCCACATACGCCTCCAGCGTGTTCTTCACCAGGATTCGACCGCCCATCAGCAGGTGGTGCAGCCAATCAGGGATGTGGAACACCACACGCCCTGAAGTGGGAGGTAAGCCAATGAGGAACGAGAGAACAACGACGTACATGTGGGCCAATGAGCAACGAGAAAAACAAAACCATGACGGACATGTGGACCAATGAGCAGAGAGGACCAGGGGGTACATGTGGACCAATGAGCAGAGAGAACCAGGGCGTAAATGTGGACCAATGAGAGAACAGAACCACAACGTACATGTAGACCAAGGCCTGAGTGAACCTGGATATACATGTGGACCAATGAGCAAAGGGCTCCTCTGATGTCAGCTCACCATCAGAGCCCAGTGTTGCTGTGAGTTTCCTTCTTTTAATTATCATCTATTCTATAAGTACCATTTGTAGCATTCCTCTATTGCTAGTTTGATACTGATGAACTGCGACTGATTGGGACAGCAGCGTCCCAGGACACGGTGCGTACCTACATACATGAGGTAGTCATACACGCCCTCCACCGTGATCATCTCCATGAAGTAGTTCTGGTTGTGTCTCTTCTCCGCCGCCTCCGAGCGACTGGCGTTGTTCTTGAAGACGTCGGTGAACAGCTGGTTCAGAGGGAAGAAGATCAGCACACAACAAATCCTTCATAATGACGAGAATCTGAGTTTAAAAAACAGTTACGGTAGTCACGTTACTTTCTGTCTGTGGGGTTAGAGGAGTCATAATCCCACCATGCAGAAGAAGCAGCCCTACCTTCTTGTCGTTCTCGGAGGTGGGGCTGAGGATGGTGAGCTCTGGTCGGCTGGGTTTGGGTTTGGGAGCTTCACAGGAGTTGAAGAAGGCCTGGATGAAGGGCTCCAGGTGCTGCCCCTTCTACAGTGCCACGCCACAGCAGGGGTAAAGAGGGTTGGCATACGGAAGGATGTTCATCTACAGAGAACACTATGCCAACTGGTTAAAGTGTGCAAAAAAGTATTTCTGGGACAATCACTTACCTCCTTTATCAGCTTGCTTGGCACTGACTTTATGATTTTACCTGTGAGACATAAACCGTGTCGCACAGTGAGATACATCTTTCACCTCATCAATCCCCTTCTGACACATTCCCTGTACTACGGTGTACTGGGTTGTACTGGGATGTACTAGGGTGCAATGGGGTGTACTGGGGTGTTCAAGGGGGGGTCTAGGTTGCTCTAGGGTGCGCTAGGAGTTTACACCGAGGTGTTGACACCCAGACTCAAACCCTGTCCATACGGTACCCAGGTTGACGTCCGGTAACATCTTGTCCAGGAACTGGGACTCCATGCTGTGAGGGGAAAGGAAGTCGGCCAGCAGCTGGCTGTTGATCAGCTCCGGGTGCTGCAGGAGCTTCTGTGAGAGGGGGGGGGGCACACCAGAACCAGATGTTGTTGGTGCTTTCACCCAAAGGGTCTCGGCAAACCGTGCGTACATCCTCAGCATGGGGGCCCCCAGCTCATGCACTACCCGAGCTCAGCAGGACCATCGTTTAGTTTATTCTTGGTTTCTCTTCTTGTGAACATCGTTGGTCAGAGGTGTTTGGTGCCCGCTGAATGCTTGTTTCCCTCCCTGCTAGGCCCCCGCCTGAAGCAGCGCTCTGTCAGGCTGAAGAGGGGGCATCCCATAATGTTCACGTTCTACTGAAGGTCAAACCTGAAGATACTCCTGGAAGTCCTCCCGCTTGGAGGTGAGGAACTCGTAGTTCTTGGGGCCGATGATCCTCTTGGAGGGCAGCGTGGCATCGGGGAACGACCCTGTGAGGGGGTTGTGGGGAGGGGGGGCAGGCCGGTCAGACGACTATGAGGAACATCCTGTATCTGCTGAGCACTTCCATACAACTGAGGATATATTTAAACGATTTTAAATAGAATATAATAAATTATCATATATAGTTGCATCAAGATCCTTTCTTCACATACGTACTCTCCATTAGTATTAAGAGGCTTAATGGTCTTATCCTAATTAACTACTAAGTAACTAACAGACATTATGTGGCTACAACTAGCAATCACCAACTCACCACTCACTTAACAGTGGAGACATTAAAAGTGATCAGCTATATATCTATATATATCATAAATATATAGATATATATCCATCTATACATACATATATACGCTTTCATCCTGGGGCAGATACTAAACCTGTTCTTCAGAGAGGAAGAGACCCACCGTGGAACTCTGTGAGCTTGGACTCCAGAACGTAGAACTCCAGATACCTCCTGTACACAGACCAGCTCTCTGTCTCATGGCCCACTGCGCGCGCACACACACACACACACACACACACACACACACACACACACACACACACACACACACACACACACACACACACACACACACACACACACACACACACACACACACACACACACACATTATTTCCAACTGCAGTCAAGAATACCAGAAAATATAGTTCAGCATAGCAGTCACCCAGCCAGCCACCCAACCCCCCGCCCCCTCACCGGCCTTGCGGTCGCTGCGCTCCACGTCGATGCAGAACACGGGCACCCGCTCGCGCTTGACCTCGTCTTCGTAGAAGTCCACGTAGGGGATGCTGAGGCTCCAGGCCGACAGGTTCCGGGGGGTGCTGGGCGTGGTGACCGCCTCCACGGGGGAGTCGTCCTCCAGCACCATCATGGCCTCCTCCACCTGCAGGGTGGAGAAGAAGAAGAGTCAAAGTGACTGATTAAGATTAATCCTTTTAATAATTATTAAAGATAGGGTAGGGCTATTAATAATTAAAGATAGGGTAGGACCATGAATAATTAAAGATAGGGTAGGATTATGAATAATTAAAGATAGGGTAGGGCAATTAATAATTAAAGATCGGGTAGGGCTATTAATAATTAAAGATCGGGTAGGGCTATTAATAATTAAAGATATTGTAGGGCTATTAATAATTAAAGATAGGGTAACGCAATTAATAATCAAAGATAGGGTACGGCTATTAATAATTTAAAATAGGGTTGGGCGATTAAGAAATAAAAGATAGGGTAGGGCGATTGATAATCAAAGGTAGGGCTATGAATAATTAAAGCTAGGGTAGGGCTAAGGATAGACTTCTCTGTATCTTACTTAGCATTGCCACCTTGTGGTAACCTGTAGCAATTTCCAAAAGAAAACTCGTTTTTATCTGTGAAAGATGCGATAGGTATATAAAGGTTTTAAATAGAAAAGATTCATACTGGGAATGAAATACAATTGTATTAAAGCAGAGCCATCTCTATAATCACAGATGTGCAAAACACATTTTTTATCTCAAATCCTATAACAATGGCCTTGGTCAGCTGAAAGAAGAGAGGAGAAGGCTGTACCATGTCGCCCCCCCCCCCCCCCCTCCACTCCATCGGGCCCTAGGGTACGTAGCAGAGAGGAGTGGGCCCTACCATGTCTTCCTCCCCCTCCACAGGGCCGTAGGAGGGCAGCATGGCCCCCTCCATCGTGGTGCTCTTGAACACTCCTTTGATCTTGCTGCCGATCTTGCTGATTCCAAACGACTCGCCCCGTTTGGACGTGTTCCTGCGGGGGGGGGGACAGGGGGGGTCAGTCCTCCGGCACCCCAGGAGGTATCCAGACAGGTCCGAAGCAACAGGAGGGAGACGAGGGGGGGGGGGGGGATTCAAAGGCCGATCCGACGGAGGGGAGGAGGGAGGAAAGGAAACGGGGGAGGGATTAAGGAAGTGAGGGGAGAGATTCGGGAGGGGAGGGAGGGAGGGGAGGGGCCACGGTGCAGGTGTTGTTGCTGTGCGGGGGTTCTGAGGAAGTAAAGCCAAACAGGGCGTCCGGCCAATCGTAGGGTTGCAACGAGCCAACAGCACATCACAGGCGGCGAGAGGGAGCCAGCAGACCGACGGGAGACACGAGGGATGGGGGACCCAGAGCGCGTCATTTGAGCACAAAGTGTTCAAAGTGAGAGCGTGATGGTTGGTTTCATGTCACTTCTGGCATTTATTGGAGGAAAATCCAACAAGCTCAACCCAGCAAAAGTTACCATCGTGCCGAGCAAAGGCACGTCCTCCGGCGACATACAAACCAACTGGACTGTAGAAGAGGAACATGACAGCATGGACAAAGAACAGGAGACAGCAGCTTCCATGCACAGGTGGTCCGTGCAGACAGAAGGGGTGAGGGGACAGGGGCCTTGTGGAGGGGACACAGGACAGGAGGACGGGGACCGGTCAGAGAGACATGGAGACATGGAGGGACAAAGACATGGAGACATGGAGGGACAGAGACATGGAGGGACAGAGACATGAAGACAAGGAGGGACGGAGACATAGAGATATGGAGGGACAAAGACATGAAGACATGGATGGACGGAGCGATGGAGGGACGGACCTCGTAGCGGTGGCAGCACCACGACCTGGACTTACTTGGGGGAGGTGTGGCGGTGGGTGAGTGGGCCGTATGGGGAGGTGGTGAAGGTGGCATGGAGGGGGTTGAGTGATGCGGGGGACGAGCTGCCAGAGGCGGTGAAAAGAGAGGAGGAGAAGGAGGGGGACTCGGGGCTCCAGTCCCAGGAGCTACGAGGAGGAAACGATGAGCACCTCCCACCAGCCCAGAGACAGAGAGACGCAGGGACGCACAGACAGACATAGGGACGCACAGAGAGAATGAGAGACATAGAGAGCATGAGAGATGTAGAGCATGAGAGACATGGGGACACACAAACAGACACACGGACAGACAGAAAGACACAGAGAGCATGATGGACATAGACCATGAGAGACATACGGACAGACATACAGAGAGCATGAGAGACAAAGGGACTCACAGAGAGGGTCAAAGAGTGTGTGACACAGACAGACAGGGAGAGAGAGAGACAGTCAGAAAGAGAGAGGGAGAGACAACCACAGGTCATATGGAGGGCAGAATGATGTGAGGAGAGTGATGGACGGTCCCAGAAGCCGTCTGTAGCGGGAGTGAGGCGCAGGGAGGGGAGATGATCAGGGGAAGAACGGATCTGGCTCGTGGTTAGAGGATGGAAACAGAATAAAGCTAACATATTGATTGTCTATCGGCCACCTCCAGAGCCTACACTTCATTACAGACCCCCAAATAGTCAGCATTATGCATCACACACATTAAGAACTCCCTGATTTCCCAAGAAACCAACATATTGCGAATGGCAATACGATCCGACTGCAGGCCGGCGTGATGGCATGATTGGGGTCAGAGGGTTAGGGTTAGACGGTCTGTCCCAGCGTGCAGAGCGGCAGCAGCGAAGATAACCAGTGGATTTGTTTTCCTCCCCAAACTGAGGCTGTGAGCTACTTACCGGATGTCATCCAGACTGAGGCTATTTCTGAAATAATATGACAGGGTTAGTGGCATTAAGACCACAGCCCCGAGGTGATGATGAAACACTGCAATCACCGTCATAGTGTGTGTGTGTGTGTGTGTGTGTGTGTGTGTGTGTGTGTGTGTGTGTGTGTGTGTGTGTGTGTGTGTGTGTGTGTGTGTGTGGTAATATTATGATATCTATCAAACTAAATGGGTTCAGAAGAGTTGATTTAAAGTTCTGTATCATGGGCTAACGCAGTGTTACTGTTAAGACTTGATCTATATACCCCCCCCCACACAAACACACACACACACACACAAACACACACGCTCATCCGTGAGTTGGGTTAGGAGTTTGTTACGTACTGTTGGGTTACGATCGAGTTTGTTACGTACTGTTGAGTTAGGAGTTTGCTATATTACCCACACACACACACACACACACACACACACACACACACACACACACACACACACACACACACACACACACACACACACACACACACACACACACACACACACACACACACACACACACACACACACACACCTGCTCATCCGCGAGTTCCTGGCTGGAGACTCCGCTCCTCTGAGAAGCTGCCGGAAGTACTGCAGAAACATGGGAGATTATTATGATATAATAGAATATTAATTATCAATATATTTATTTCATTCTATTATTATTTGATTATTATCATCATAGCCATGGATCTGTAGGGCACAAGACAAAGAACACTAAGAGAAAAGACAATCACAAAAACAAAATCACTATCCACTTAATTATTAACGATTTCAATTATAGCTGCTACAGTGCTTCCTCAGTACTGCTCCTGCTGCTGCCCTCTAAGCCCTGTGCTTAGAGGGCAGCAGCAGGAGCGATTCAAACTGTGTTCCACTAACACCATCTACCTTAGCTCCATTTACCTGAGTCGCTGCTGACCCCCCTCCCGAAACCAAAAATGTAACGGCTATGAATACAGGAGTCCTGTAATGGTTTAAGACTCGTCATCTGAACGGCGCACTGAGACCCAACAATATTGATATTTAATAGAGTAAGTGATCAACTGATTACTAAGACTCTTGTTCAATAAATGCTGACCTCGTCACTATGACAGAACATGGGCGTGAACACGTTCTCCAGGAGAGACAGGACGTGCTCGTAGGCCTCAAACAAACACCTCATGGTCTGTAGCTTCACCACCTCTCCGTATGGGCCTTCTGCAACTGGGGGACGAGCACACTGCATTATTAATTCAATATTAAATATTCCTCACTTTTGGGGGGGGAAAAATGAATTCCAACATAAATTATGACTTAATATTATTCATGGGTGAGGGCCTGAATGATTGATGTGGAACAGTTGGGTTAGGAGTTGGTTACAGACTGTTGGGTTAGGAGTTTGTTACATACTGTTAGGTTAGGAGTTTGAAACATACTGTTGGGTTAGGAGTTGATACATACTGTTGGGTTAGGAGTTTGTTACATACTGTTGGTTAGGAGTTTGTTACATACTGTTGGGTTAGGAGTTTGTTACACACTGCAGGGTTAGGATGGAGTTTGTTACATACTGTTAGGTTAGGAGTTTGTTACATACTGCGGGGTTAGGAGTTTGATACATACTGTTGGTTAAGAGGGAGTTTGTTACATACTGTTGGGTAAGGAGTTGACACATACTGTTGGGTAAGGAGTTGATACATACTGTTGGTTAAGAGGGAGTTTGTTACATACTGTTGGGTAAGGAGTTGATACATACTGTTGGTTAGGAGGGAGTTTGTTACATACTGTTGGTTAAGAGGGAGTTTGTTACATACTGTTGGGTTAGGAGTTGATACATACTGTTGGTTAGGAGGGAGTTTGTTACATACTGTTGGGTTAGGAGGGAGTTTGTTAAATACTGTTGGGTTAGCAGGGAGGTTTTATTTACATACTGTTGGGTTAGGAGCTTGTTACATACTGTTGCGTATCTCCTCCACGATGAAGGAGTGGAAGCGGATCTTGTCCAGGCTCTCCTCCAGGCAGTAGGTTGTGTAGATCTTCCTCACCTCCTCGTGCAGCAGCACCTTCTGAGCGTCTGTCAGCTCGGGGCTCAGGATCTGATCGTTGAACTCCTCTGGAAGGTCCAGAGAAGAGATCAGATGTAAGAAACCAGAGGGTTCCCTCTAACCCTAGGGTTAGGGTAAGCCCTCTAACCCAGCCTGGACCATCAACATACATGGATACACAAATGACTTAAATAAATTGACATAAAGTACATCTTTATGCACACAGCAGGAGCAGTAACAGTGTAAATGCAAGAGGCTATTGCCAGATAATGCAGATCATTGAAAGATACGCTATTGACAATTCTACATCAGTGGCCAAATGATGAATCGAATGACGTCCGTCATGAACACCACCGCTTTATGCATGTGCACCTTGCCCAGGTTCATGCTCTTCATCCAAGCTTGACCTTCTACTGGTGGATGGGGTGAAGGTTTGGATTTACCGACAGTGAGGCAGAACTGCAGAACGTGGACGGCCCCCTCCTGCTTCAGGAAGTTCATGAAGCGGAACAGGAGGTCCTGCTGCTCCCGGATCTCCTTCAGCTCCAGCTTCAGAACCTGCAGCATCATACAGGAGATACAGATGATTCCGCTGGTACCTCCGGGGTGGACCGCCCTGGTGGGTTTATTGTGGGTGACAGGTTCTCACCGAGGACTTCTTGTTGCGTGGGTCGGAGTAGCGTTGCAGGAAAGGAACCAGAGCTGATGTTGGTTCTGTAGGCTCTGCGGGCTGAGGAAACACACGCTGTTCTCAAGACAATAACCAGATAAACACCTTCTGATCACCTTCTGATCAACTTCTCAAGACAATAACCAGATAAACATACGCTGATCCCCTTCTGATCACATTCTGAAGACAATAACCAGATAAACAAACGCTTATCACCTTCTCAGATGTGCTGATCACCCTCTCACAACCATAACCAGATAAGCAGAGGCCTTTAAATGTGCATAGTGCAAATCATACATCTCTGTAAATTGATTGCAATCTGCCCAATGGGAAATGATAAAACATAAAAACTTTTTTGACAAATGCAAGAAAGATAATGACATTCTATGTAGATATTTTTCAATATATCACATCAAAGTAGCATCAAAATGCACAGAATGCTTACACTTATATCTGAGTGCACACACTTACGGGAGAGTTGTCGATTAACAGCAAGATTAAATGATTCACTGTGTCCTAAAGAGGATCAAAGGAGAAGTCATTGATTAGTCAGACATGGCTTCCTTCATAGTCACATGGTATGAAGGAGTGCTATAATAATAAATCATATCATGATTATGATAATAAATCTATCATATCATAATCATGCAACACTCGTGAGCAACTACACACAAAACAAGAGGGTCTGATAATAATCAACTTGGAACTTTGAATCGTTTCTGGAAATACATGCCAATGCTTGGATGCACCACACAGATAACTAGGACTACATGGGTGCCATGCAGATAGGGTTCTGTGTGTGACTCACGGGATCAGCCAAATAGTCCATGGAAGGAAGGAACACAGAACCAGCCAGCACTTCCCTTATCAGGAGGGTGAGAGATCTGACGAGAACACAAAGTTAGACGAAGGAACCGAAAAAACTCTGCAAGCTTGTCTCATTTCTCCTAAAGGATGGCGTGAATGTAGTTAATTGGGCACATTCTAAAACATTTGCGCACAGTACAGAATATAAAACATGCTTAGACACCACTGAAGCGTTGCAGCCATAGCAATGCTTTCTCTAAACGATGCCACCCCTTCCGACAAATCCTGCCTTCTGTCTCCTCACCCTCACCATCACCCAGACACGCTTTCACCCTTTGAGGAGCTCATTCTAGCGGCGGTCGCGGAGCAGCCAATCAGAGAGCCCGACGTACCTGCAGTCCAGCGCCTTGGGGGGCAGGATGTAGGGGAAGAGGATCTCTGTGAGGTTCCTGAGGTACAGCAGCTCGTCCCGGCGGCTGCGGAGTGCCATGTGGAGGTCCGGGCCGTACTCCTCCAGCGCCGCCTGCTGCAGGAACTCAGCGTTCTTCACTGGGAGGAGCAGCGGGGGAGAAGGGGAGGAGCAGGAGAGGAGCAGGGCGTTAGGAAGGGGAGCAAGGAGTGAGGAGGGGAGCAAGAGAGAAGGAGGGCGTTAGGAGGGGGGCAGGAGGGCGTTAGGAGGGGAGTAAGAGAGGAGGAGGGCGTTAGGAGGGGAGGAGGAGGGGAGGAGGAGGGCGTTAGGAGGGGAGGAGGAGGGGAGGAGGAGGGCGTTAGGAGGGGAGGAGGAGGGAGTTAGGAGGGGAGGAGGAGGGCGTTAGGAGGGGAGGAGGAGGGGAGGAGGAGGGCGTTAGGAGGGGAGGAGGAGGGCGTTAGGAGGGGAGGAGGAGGGCATTAGGAGGGGAGGAGGAGGGCGTTAGGAGGGGAGGAGGAGGGCATTAGGAGGGGAGGAGGAGGGCGTTAGGAGGGGGGCAGGAGGGCATTAGGAGGGGAGGAGGGGAGGAGGAGGGGAGGAGGAGGGCGTTAGGAGGGGAGGAGGGGAGGAGGAGGAGGGCGTTAGGAGGGGAGGAGGAGGGCGTTAGGAGGGGAGGAGGAGGGCGTTAGGAGGGCGTTAGGAGGGGAGGAGGGGAGGAGGGCAGCAGGGCGTTAGGCAGTATTAAGCGAGCTGCAGTGTACCGGCACTCCTTTGGGGCGATAGCAAGTCAAGGGCCGTGCTCCAAAAACAGAAATGATTGAAAGGATCCCTACAGAAAAAAACTATTTCTTTCTTTCGTCTTTCAACGGATGTCTATCTGTTTGAACCCAGAACATTTTGGCCTGTGAGTCCAGCACCACAACTACTCCACTATCCTCTACCTCAACCAGAGGAGATGGCTGGGCTCCCTCAGGCATCAGTGTCCTGCAGTACCTTCTGGCTGGCCCGGCTGATGACCTTTAGTGTCCTCGTTACCTTTTGCCTGGCCCTCTTCCCAACCGGAGGAGAGTGGCTCCCTCAGGCTTTAGTGTCCTCAGTACCTTTCTGCCTGGCCTTGCTAATGACCTCGATGTGCTTCATGGAGACCTTCAGCAGCTTGCGTGTGATCAGGGCAGCCACGTCCACCTGAGACAGAAACATCCCGACGTCATGTTAGGACGGACCTGTCTGATATTGGTATTGCTTGTGGTTGTTACTGTTATCAACACCTTCTGGGTTCGGCGGACCAACACGGCGGCAAAGAAACGCAGCGTCACGCGCAGCTGGTCCACGAAGGCCTCGTCGTCTGTGATGTCTCTGGACAGAGGGAGCGTCATGGCCACCACATGCTGGCTTCATTGAGACGGTCATGTCTGACGTGTTAAATAGAGCACTAGACCAAAGAGACAGTGGTTACCTGTACCAGGGATATACAAAGTTCTCCAGAACCAGTTCCAGAATCTAGAACAAATGAAAGAAAAGAAACAACTTTAGTCAAAGTCAAAGTCAGCTTTATTGTGAAATCCAAAATATGTACCAGACAAGTGCAATAAGGAGAAAAGGAGAAAATAAAAGAAAATAAGTAATATTTGAAATAAATAAATTCTAAATGGTGCAAAATAATTCTGAAGAGTGCAAAGGTAAGGCGAAACAAAACGGTATACATATAATAAAGTTAAAAATAGAAGATGTGATATAAAATATAGAAATTAAAACAGTAGGAGATGTATTATTCATACTGGACCTCTGAAAGGGAGACGTCCACCTTGGAGGGGACCTGCAGGTCCAGCCAGGGCTGGTAGTTCTCCAGCAGCAGAGTGGGTCTGTGGATCAGCAGCAGAAGAAACATCCGGTCTGTCATGAGCTCCAAACTCTGGTCATCATAATATCAGGACTTTCCACTGAAAAAGCTGAGCTACCGCTGTGTTAGGGGCATCCCCTGCGTATCAGGCTTAACTCAGTAGGTACAAGTACACCCCAACATCCTGTCCTGCCATTTAAGGAGAACTTAAACACCCAAATAACTCCCAGGTGAAAACCCTTGATGAATAGGGTTGGGGTCAGGGTCAGGTTTGGGTCAGGGTCAGGGAGGTCACTCACCTGTGCCTTTTGCATTTGATTTTTCCACACACAGCACAACTGTGACCCAGGGGGAAGAGCTCCTGTTGGTACGACTAGTCAGAGAGAAAGAACATCACCAGCCAGTATGTCAAGCTACAACAAAGACTTAGCATAATCAGAAGCAGTTCACCGTTACAGTGGCATAAACCCGTGTTTCCAACCTCACAACCGCATCTCCTACGCGGCCTAGCAGACAGACCTTCTGACCCTCTCAGGCGTACCTTGATTTTTGGCCTAATGGACGTAAGGACGTTGGGCAGAAGCGACTCGGGTCCCAGAGAACAGTAAAACGTCACCACTCCAGCCAGAAACGACCAAAACACCATTAGTATGTGAAGATATCTGCGTATAGAAATACAAAGATATATTTGCTGCGTAGAACCAGTGTTCAGACAGTTACATCTACGGCTTGGATCAGGATACGTTAGACCGGACCTGTTCAGCAGGACTGTTGACAGTAGCAGGATCACCAGCAGAAAGCAAAACACCGGGTATTGACGGGCCAGCTCTCGGACTGCTTCCAGCCGAACCCCGTTCCTCATCTTCTGCAGATAAACTCGGATGAACCCCATGCTTTCACCGCACAGATGTGCACTACTGTTAGTAAAAGACCGCAAGGTGGAGAACGCGGTTAGAACGGATAGCTCTTACTAAAGCGTACAAAAATGCATTTTCATTCAAAAATACATCACGTTAAAGATCAGATGCGACTTACCATCTGTGTTTTGTTGTTGTCTCTGCACGATATGATTTGTATTGCAGACATGCGCGGTGGCTGCGGCAGGCGCGGAGTAACGACGCACGGCGGCCGCATGACGACGCGGCGATGGACAGGTCAGTGGTTCAAAGAAGACTATTTCACATTAAGTTGTTCTTTTTATTATCATCTGTGCATTACCGGTGCCATGTGTATTTGTTTCTATTTGAATGGTCGCTGATCGGGAGCAAGCAGACCATGCGTGCTGATCTTCAGCCATGATGTCATCTCCCCCCCAGTTCGGGCGCAGCCCTATCATTTACAAAGCGCTCAGACTATATCAATATCGAGTGGCTCCCCTGATGTACCGAGGTACATAAAGAATTGCAGGCTGCATGACATTTAATGTATCAATGTATCGCAAAGGGCCTGATATCCGGTGCAGAACATTATTGGTTCATCATCAGTGCTGCAACCATAAGCCTTCAAAAAAAGGTTCCTTTATTTTGTATTTATTTAATAAATGAACCACAATTGTGATTAGACCGCAGAAATTATAGTGAAAAGGCAGAGTAATTAGATCAAAACATATGGCCTGTGGATCAGTCTGGCCTAGTCTGGTCAAGACAAACTGGACCAGAGCCTGGACCACCAGAGTCTTGACCAGTCAAGATTAGAGTCTAAACTTAAGTCAAAACTAGAGTCTGACAGGTTGGAGATCAACATCCTGGTGACTTCTTTATGTTCAGGAAGATGTCATTCCAAACAGTACGACACAGATAGAAATCAAAAACTTTATTACAAAAATAAGTTACACTCACCTCCATTTTACAGTATAAAACAATTTATTTGCAGGAATGCAAAAAACGTTGTTGGCCACCAACAATAGTTTAAAACTGCTAACATCTTTTTTTCAAAAGGTGGTTGTAATGATTTTATTGAAGAGGGAGTTAACTGTATACAAAACCGGGGATTGAATAGCACTGTTTCCTTTTTGCTATACCTGGAAATAGAAATCATTCTCTGCAGTATCCCTTCTCCCACGGCGTGACGCTGATCCCCCGCACCAGGACACTAACAATAGGCACACATTTCGCGATGGCGGGGCAATATGGCAATTAGTATTCATTCAAGAGAACCTTGAAAATAAATATGAGTGACTCGCGGTGGTCAGGTGTGATCTGAGATCTTACATGATTGGGACGATTACTGGGTTATGGAGTTGTCTGACATTATTCTGTTGCTTCATTGGTATTAATATAAAACAAATCCACTAGAATAGTGGTTCCAAAGGGACACTGCAGGGCGTATTAAAACAAAGTTGGATGCCCCCTGTGGTGTTGAAGCCTTTACAAAAGTAACTTTTTTTTTCCTTTTTCGAAAAACTATACACCAGTAACTACATACTCTGAGCGCCACTGCTGCCGCTCAGCTCAAAATAGGATGGAAGCAGGGCTGGTTCTGACTCATCTGATGAGATTGTTTTGCATGCCCAGTTTGACTGTTTGCAGTGTCAGAGCCGCAGCTAAAACGCCTATATTACATTAAGTACTTTTTTTTGTTTTGCGCTGCTGCTCTTGTGCATATTTTGTAGGGTGAAAACGAGCCCTGCTTCCATCAATATAGTTTCCCTATTTACAGCACAGGCCGGGTAGTGAGGTAGTCAACCAACCCTTAAAGACGAGCTCTGAAAAGAACAACTTTCCTGGAATGCCTGACTTATCCAGCCAGGTGGGTACGCCCTAAAGACCTGCAAACGTTCCTCCAAACATCCAAACCATTAAGATTAACAGGATATTCAGACAATTAGCACAAAAATATACAATAGCATCAAGCTCCTTTGAGCCACTTCAAACCTAAGAAACTTAAAAGTGCAAATTCTTCAATAATTATTTAAAAATGGCATGTTCTGGGGCGGGGAGAGGGGCGATTGTTGGGGCAATACATGGAGCATGGTATGGAGCTAGGGGCTAGGAACAAGGTGGGGCAACCATTCATTATCCTCCGGCATTTTCTTTTCCAGGTGGCAGTTAGAGGGGGGGGGGGGGGGGGGGGCTAGGAGATGCTTCTTCAGTAAGGCTGGAATATCGTTGGATCTTTTCGTTGAAGTTTGTTTTTCTATCAACATCCATTGCAGCTTACGGTGTAACCCCACACAGCAAGTCCGTCTCCACGTGGACAGGTCAGGACCGGCCGCGCCCCCGCTTCCCTGCTGGAACCAATCAGAAGACGGATCACATGAGACACATCACCCCGTCACTCACCATGGGATGATTCAATGGAGATGGAAAGCTGTTATTAGTACTGGTTCCCCCCAGAACACACCTTGTGGCAGCGCTGGAGGCCTGAGTGTGTCTAGCTCTGAAAGAAGACACCCCCTGTCAGGGTTTAGGGCATAAGGACCGTTTCAGAAGTCAAGCAGTCCAAATTTTATTCAACACCAATATTACTCGTCTTCAGGGGCAACATAATTGATTACAAATGCTGAACTTTAAAGCGGTTTTGGCCTATGTCCCAATCTTTGGACAGAAGCCACAACCTATGGACCCCTTCAGTCCTTTCACTTCTGCAGCCCTCTCATAGGAAGACGATTAAGGTAAAGCTAATGTTGCCGTAGCAACAGAACAATATAAGTGGATGGGAGAGCCTCCTTTACCTCAGAGTCTCCAGTTCATCCTCCTCCTCATACCCTCACTGTGAGCTCACCTCTGCTGGTCCCAGGACCTCCTCGCTGGGAGAAGCTGGCCCTGCCCCTGGGCGTGGCTCCGCCGCGGCCTCGAGTCTGGCTGGTGCCTCCGCGTACTGCTCCTCCGCCTCCTCCACCTCCCCCGCCGCTTCCTCCTCCTCCACGGCCCCCCCTTCCTCTCCCGCTCACTTGGTAGTCGTCGTAGCCGTAGTAGGGGTCGTCGTAGCCGCCCCGGTAGTTGTGGTAGTCGTATCCGTAGTAATCATAGTAGTCTTCGTAGCCGTAATAGTCTGGAGGGTAGGAGTAGCCGCCACGGCCCCCCCGGCCCCGGCCTCTGGTGGGCGGCGGCATGTGTGGGGGCCCGTAGTAATAGTAATCGTCATACCTAGGAGAGAGGCACACAGTGGTTAGAGATCCACCCGGCTGAGAGATTAAACAGGGCCTGGCCCAAAGCGCAGTTTATCCTTACATTTGTGTTTTGGCTGCTTGTCGGAGCGCTTTGCGCTCTTTCCTCTTCTGGTCGGGGGGCTTGGCGAAGACGATCTCTATGTGTTCCCCCTCCAGGTCCTTTCCATTGAGGTCAGCCAGAGCCTGTCAGAGCATGACGGAGCGAGAGAGTTGGAGACGGTCCTGAATGGCTGCAGAACCCTTTAGACGGAGACTGAACGTTTGAAACCCCTTACCTTCACTGCGCCGTCCCTCTCCTCAAAGTGAATGAAGGCGTAGTCTTTCAACTTCTTCACCCTCTCCAGCTTGCCAAATTGACTGAAGGTGCTTTCCAGGATCTCCTCTGTTACTGTACTGGCTAGGTTCCTCACAAACAGAACCTTCACCTGGAAGAAATCATTCAAAAAGGTTAGTGATGAAGGCTGTCAATTTAGCCAAATACATACCGCTACAACTCTGATTACATTATAGTATATCAAGTGTACTGAAATCGAATGTCTCATATTGTGAGCGTTTATACTGCGTGACTGGCTCACCCACGGTCAACCTTAGCTTAATTCATCCTAACCTACCCCACAGGACTTTACCATAGCCTACCCCATCCTACAGGACTATACCATAGCCTACTCCATCCTACCCCACCCTACAGGACTATACCATAGCCTACTCCATCCTACCCCACCCTACAGGACTATACCATAGCCTACTCCATCCTACGCCACCCTACAGGACTATACCATAGCCTACTCCATCCTACCCCACCCCACAGGACTTTACCATAGCCTACTCCATCCTACCCCACCCCACAGGACTTTACCATAGCCTACTCCATCCTACCCCACCCCACAGGACTTTACCATAGCCTACTCCATCCTACCCCACCCCACAGGACTTTACCATAGCCTACTCCATCCTACCCCACAGGACTCAACCTTAGCCTAATGCATCCTTTCCTACCCCCCAGGACTTTACCTTAGCCTAATGCACCTTACCCCAGAGGACTTTACCTTGGCCAAGTGCATCCTACCCCACTCCACAGGACTTTACCATAGCCTACTGTCTCCTACCCCACCCAACAGGACTTTACCAAAGCCTACTGTCTCCTACACCACCCAACAGGAGCTCACCTTGGCCATGACCTCCGGGTCGGGGTCTTCGATGGGGTCGGCCCACTCCACCGTGACCACGTTGCCCCACACCTTCACCTTGCCGCTCATAAGGCGGCGGCGGGCCTGGGCCGCTGTCTTGTGGTCCTCGTACTCCAGGAAGCAGAAGCCGCGGTTCTTCTTCTTGTCGTCTGGCTGGTGATACAGGATGACGTCGTTTAGGCCCTCTGTGAAAAGGAGAGATTCAGGGATATGTTTACCAGGATTTATCACAGGGGATGATTTGCTTATGTTAGCATACGCCAACCGACAATTTCCCTTGCAGAAAGGATTGCCTAATAATTATATTTCATATGATCAGCAAATGATAACAATGTTAACATGCAAGATAAAACCCATCAAATGACAGGTCTGAAGTAAAGAGAAAATAAATTCTAGATGCCAATTGACACAAGCCTTTGTCCAGTCAGATCTTAGCGGTAAACCGTCACAGCGACCGAAGTCCCTCGGTGATACATAAATGAGGTCATCATTTGGACACAGTTAAGGTACTGGCAACTCAATTAATTACCCACTCAATGATAGAATGACTAATTTAACTCCTTAAACTGGGTCATCAAGACAAGTAGCCAAACAATTGGATGATTTAAATATTTTGTTGCACTTGTTTAATCTCGTGGGCAAAAACCACGACCTGGACCTACCTGTGACTTTTGCAAATTCCTCCACAATCTGCTCTTTTGTTTTACTCTTGGGGATGGACCCCACAAACAGTCTATTATTGGCCACAGAGATGCAGACACCGATGTGTTTTCCTGGTCGAATTTCATTGTTGTTGCACTGTAAAAGATTGGAAACCACAAGAATAAACAGGCCACCGGCGTAAGATGGTGAGTTGGTTATGATTCCATGTTAGCATCATCACGACGTGCCAGAGATCGCGTACGAGTATTGTTTAGCAGGACTTATCACAGAGGATGGATCTGCTTATTTTAGCATACCCAAACCGACAATTTCCCGTGCTGAAAGGATTGCCTAATAATTCTATTTTTTTATGATCAGCAAATGATAACGATGTTAGCATGCAAAATAAAACTTGTCAAATGACAGGTCTGAAGTAAAGAGAAAAACAGTCTAGATGCCAATTGACACAAGTCTTTGTCCATTCAGATCTTAGCGGTAAACCGTCACAGCGACCGAAGTCCCTCGGTGATACATTAATGAGGTCATCATTTGGACACAAAGAACATTGAATGTACTGGCATCTCAATGAAATACCCACTTAATCTGGTGGTACAGGGATGTGAGACGGGCCAGAGATGACGTACCAGTTTAACGGCCTCCTGTGCAGCGTCTTTAGTGCAGAACGTGACGAAGGCGTAGCCTCGGTTCAGGCCGCTGAGAGGGTCCATCATCAGGCGAAGGTCCCAGATAGGACCAGCCTTCTCGAACAGCGGGACCAGCTCGTCTTCAAACAGGTCTCTGGGGATCTTGCCAACGAATATCTGCCAAGTGGAAAGAGATACGATTCAAATCAGAGGAAGAGTTGTGACCCACGCTGTGGTTGTACTGGTGTGTGTCCTGTCAGGTCTTAGCGGTTAGTCATCATTGTAACCAAGGTTACTACAGAGTAGACATGGTCATCATTTGGACACCAGGTAGAGTAGGCGGTGATCAGAGAGGGCCGTACCTCTGTACCGATGGTGGGCTGAACCCCGGAGTGGGCCGACTCTGGGGGGGGGCCCCCATACTTCCTCTGGCCTGTGGTCACATCGAGTGTGTAGCCAGTCCTCTGCAGCAGGGCCTGTCAACACCATGGAGGGGTTTAAACGCAGTGAGACTGCCGCTCTTCAGGGAGAGCGGTTTAAATATAGGCGTACACCAAGTGGATGGTCAGCAGTGTTTGTGCTTGACTGCAATGTTGCTTTGATACTTGCTACTACCCAAATATATTCCAACAGTCAAGTAACAATAAAGGTTTCCAGGGTTCAATGTGGACTCACTTTGATTTTGGCCTCATCTGGTCCTTTATTGGAGTCTGACACTTTGGTCCCTTGTTTCTCTCGCTGTCTGTACGTCTTCATAACTCCACAAAGAAAGGCACTTTTGTTCTTCAAAGGAACCAGAATAATGTATACCATCAGAACAACACTTCCACCATCTCACGTTGTGCTGAAGAATGCAACCCCAGCTTATTAGGATCCTCCAATAGGATGTTATGACCAGTGTCATCATACCTGAACATGTGAGAGGTCGCTCTCCTTGAACTGCAGCAGGACTTGCAGAGCTCCGTCCTCGTTGAACTCCTTCAGGGCCTCGATCGCCCGGTCATCCAGGTCACTGTGTGACACCAGTCCTGTTGGCAGCCGAACGCACAACGTACACAACAAGCAGCTGACAATTAAAACCCAATGGAGCTGCAGTGCCTTTCTATGATCAGGATTTTAGGCCAACTTGATAATGCAGTAGGCTTTTATGCTGTGATGGACCGTTAACCCATTATAATTCTGAATTTCTGGTCTAATGGAGAAATGTTTAGAAGGCAGGCTGTACTTTATTCCCTAAGCAGTATTTTTCGCCCCACTAATCATAACAGATGTGAGCGTGAAACATGATACGCATGTTCCCTCTATGGTGTGGCTCACGCTCTTAATCAGTCTGCCAGCATTTGGGTCTACAGAGGCGCCATCACCTGTCCCAAACTGCCACCAAGCAGACAGCTGCTGCTGCTATTGTTTCTGATTTGTCCCCATCTGGTTGAAATAGCAAGGCAAAGTGATTTCCCACCATTACACCTAAGTCCTGAAATGACCCCTGGATTGCTACTGAAACTCCTCCCTCTTGTGAGTGTGTATATCTTACAAACGTGAGTAGGGCAAAGTACACCATGTAACCATATGCAGGTGATATTTTAACTGTCTTTTTAGAGACATATTTAAATGGTGATTAGGGCCAGGTTAATATTAATCCATCCAATTGAACACTATTGTTACTCCTGAGAATAAGAATAAAGTGTTATTACAGTGAGAGGAACAACTTAAGTGATTTACAATGCAACTTCACTAGAAAGTGTATAATTAACAAAGTGTAGCACTGCAGTACCCATTTTGGTAAGAAACCACAAAAAGTTGCTTTAAAATAACCAATTCCCACATTCAAAAAGGCAAAGAAGATAACAGCACATGCAAAAGTTTGCATCAATAAAATGCAAGTATATGAATATACAGAGACATTCATTTGTCTTACCTGCTATGTAAATTTCATCTAGTTTTTCAGCAACTTTCTGTGGTAAACCAGCTTCTAATAAAGTCTGGAAGTGCTCAGAATGGGTAACTGCAGCAGAGGTGTCCATTGGTTCTTCTGGACCATTTCCATTAATATGTTCTGTGGCCATGTCTCCAGAAATCTGTGTAAAGGCAATGAGCCAAATGAATGCGTGATCGTGGTAACATGTGGATGTTGTGTGGACAAACGGCTTGTACATGGGGAGGGGAGGGGGGGCAAGATCATGTATTTAGTGAATTATATTTGCAATAAATAAACTTGGCTTGAGTACGATTATGCAACAGAGACCAATTTCAGGCAGTAAATCAAACCTGACCCAAATATGTATAGAGCACAAAAAAAAGGTTAGACTTTGTCTTTGTCCTCAAAACTACAATAACACTGCATAACTCAGATCTTGAAGCTATACAAAACTAATGGCAATTTCAGAGTGCATTAATTGTCAATACACTTCTGAAAGTTGGCAATACCAGTTGAATATTTGTGAATACGGGAATCTCATTTGTTTCAAAGTTCGTGCATGCAGAACCAAGTGGCTGTTGCAGCGGTCCAGTGTATTCTCCAAAGTACATGTTAGCTCTGCTGCTGCCTCCAGCAGGCTAGATGCTCATCCACGTGTTCCTTCAGCGGCTGAGCCCCAGCTTCCGGTGGCTGACCAGTGAACAAGCATGTATCGTATAGCATACTGTACCAAAACTGACAACAAATCTAACTTGAAATCATATGAACTGGAACGGTGAATCTATAACTAAAGTTTTTATTTTACGCTTCCGTTACAAAATTAAGACATGATGCAAGTTGCTACTATTTATCATTGTTTGTCTGTTTCTGGACTGAGGGCCAATAAGCACATTAAAGTGATTCCTTATCGATCTAAGTTACTGCACATGCTTTCCGTGTGTAGCGAAACATCTTCCACGATGGTCGAATAACATTTTAATGCAGCCCCCTATATAAAGACAGACCCGGCCACCTTAACAACCCATCCGTGCATCGAGACGTACTAATATTATTGCATATAGCAGCAGGCTTCAGTCAGAGGGAGGGGCTGGTTAACACGTTGGTGCTAGCTAGCTAGTCTGCACGGCTAAAGCTACTGTTGCCTCCTCTTTGGTTAGAAGTACAATAACAAAGCTCATCCATTGTCGTTCGTTGGAAGTTGGTCGAAATAAATATTATATCCTAGTGTATCCATGTGCACACGTTAAACAAACAATGAACCATAAAAAGCAGCACCACACAGGAAGCTTGTTTTCAGCAGCTAATGATAGCCACCGTGACAATGAGCCGATCTGTCAGACGGGCTAGCTCCACTTAGCATCTTCGCTAGCTCATCTGCTCAGCATTATATCAAGTCCTTCCTCAAACGCAATGTAGCAATGTTAACGTATCGATAGCTAAACCAAGCCGTACACCGTGGCCGTCCTCTCGGGGGCCCGCTAAGGCAGAGCTAGCTGCGGGTCCGCAGCGTGCCGCCGGAGGGAGAGTCCATTTTCAAAACGCCGGCTGGAGAACTCAGCCAGTTCACATTGTTTCAAACACCAGCACCGCGCACACTTCAGGAAACCAACTATTCAACATTCATACGACTAATTGACATGTGCCATACCTGCCGATGGATCACCAAATTGTGTTGTGTTGATAATTTCGGAAGATAAATGTGATAATAAAAAGAGAAAAGTGTAAAACTCCCGGCACTGGTCCGGCTCCAGTCATTCACTCTTGAGGATGTAAAATGGCTGCCACGTTCACGCCGCGAGTTTTGTCTCGTCGACGGGGTTTCTGGGACCCCGGTGCACGGGCTGGCCCTGTGCTCTACTGTACAGCGATACCGCGTGGTCCGCTGTAGAGTCTGAACTGGGAATGAGAGGGAATGAAGTAAATGAGGTTGTTTCTACAAGTTAATATGTATTAGAGGCTGTTTCCACAAATAATTATGAATTAGAGGCCATTTCCACAAATGAATATGAATTAGAGGCTATTTCCACAAATATGAATTTGTGGCTATATGCACATTTAAATGAATAAGAGGCTGTCTCCACAAGGAAATATGAGGCTGTTTCCATAGTGAATAGGAATTAGAGGCTGTTTCCACAAGTACATATGAATTAGAGGCTGTTTCTACAAGTATTTATGAATTTGAGGATATGCACAAATGGATATGAATAATAGGCTGTTTCCACAAGCGAATATGAATTAGAGGCTTTTTCCACAAGTGAATATGAATTAGAGGCTGTTTCCAGAAGTAAATATGAATTAGAGTCTATATCCACAAGTGAATATGAATTAGAGGCTGTTTCCACAAGTAAATATGAATTAGAGGCTGTTTCCACATGTATATATGAACTTGAGGCTATATCCACAAATGGATATGAATAAGAGGCTGTTTCCACAAGTAAATAGGAATTAGATACTGTTTAACAATTTAATATGAATCAGATGCTGTTTTCACAAGTGAATACGAATTAGAGGCTGTTTTTACAAGTACATATGAATAGAGGCTGTTTCCACAAGTATATATGAATTTGAGGCTATCCATAAATTGATATGAATAAGAGGCTGTTTCCACAAGTGAATAGCAATTAGAGGCTTTTCCAGAAGGGAATATGAATTAGAGGCTATTTCCACACGTGAATACAAATTAGAGACTGTTTCCACAAGTAAATATGAATAGAGGCTGTTTCAACAAGGAAATATGAATTAGAGGCTGCTTCCACAAGTGAATATAAATGAGAGCCTGTTTCCATAAGTAAATAGGAATTTTAAGCTGTTTCCATAAGTGAATACAAATTAGAGGCTGTTTCCACAAGTGAATATGAATTAGAGGCTGTTTCCACAAGTGAATATGAATTAAAGGCTGTTTCCACAAGTCAATATAAATTAGAGGCTCTTTCCAAAGGAATAAGAGGCTAGTTCCATAAATGCGTATGAATAAGAGGCTGTTTCCACAAGTGAATAGGAATTAGAGGCTTTTCCAGAAGGGAATATGTATTAGAGGCTATTTCCACACGTGAATACAAATTAGAGGCTGTTTCCACAAGTAAATATGAATAGAGGCTGTTTCAACAAGGAAATAGGAATTAGAGGCTGTTTCCACAAGGAAATAGGAATTACACACTGTTTCCACAAGTAAATAGAATTAGAGGCTGTTTCTATAAATTAACACAAATTAGAGGCTGTTTCCACAAGTGAATATGAATTAGAGGCTGTTTCCACAAGTAAATATGAATTAAAGGCTGTTTCCTCAAGTAAATATAAATTAGAGGCTCTTTCCAAAAGTAAATAGGAATAAGAGGCTGTTTCCACAAGTAAATACAAATTAGAGGGTGTTTCCATAAGTGAATAGGAATTAGAGGCTGTTTCCACAAGTGAATATAAATGAGAGGCTATTTCCATAAGTAAATAGGAATTTGAAGCTGTTTCCATAAATTAATACAAATTAGAGGCTGTTTCCATAATTTAATACAAATTAGAGGGTGCTTCCATAAGTAAATTGGAATTAGAGGCTGTTTCCACAAGTGAATACAAATTAGAGGCGGTTTCCACAAGTAAATAAACTATGAATTAAAGGCTGTTTCCACAAGTCAATACAAATTAGAGGCTCTTTCCAAAGGAATAAGAGGCTAGTTCAATAAATGCATATGAATAAGAGGCTGTTTCAACAAGGGAATAGGAATTAGAAGCTGTTTCCACAAGTAAATATGAATTACACGCTGTTTCCACAAGTAAATAGAATTAGAGGCTGTTTCCATAAGTAAATAGGAATTAGAGGCTATTACCACAATTGAATATAAATGAGAGGCTGTTTCCATAAGTAAATAGGAATTTGAAGCTGTTTCCATAAATTAATACAAATTAGAGGCTGTTTCCACAAGTTAATACAAATTAGAGGGTGCATCCATAAGTAAATTGGAATTAGAGGCTGTTTCCACAACTGAATACAAATTAGAGGCTGTTTCCACAAGTAAACAGGAATTAGAGGCTGTTTCCACAAGTTATTACAAATTATTGGCTGTTTCCATAAGTAGATATGAAGGCTATTTCCAAAAGTAAATACAAATTAGAGGCTGTTTCCACAAGTAAATATGAATTAGAGGCGGTTTCTATAAGTAAATATGAATTAGAGGCGGAATAGTGTACAGCTACGAATAAAGTATCGTAGTGGCCCCCTGTTGCGATACTAAAGTGGCATAAATATTTTGTATGGGATTTAAGTGTCTTTCATAGAAATTTGTTTAGGATGTGGTGCATGGTAAAATGCTTTTTAATATATCAATTTTGTGAAAAAAGTATGCATACGTCTATATGTAAGGTCGTCTTAGAACAGATTTCAAATTAGTTAATAAACTGATACCCTACAGTAGACCTTGGGTTTTCCAGGGTCTGTGGTCCCACCTGCCACCACACTGGGTCACTCTCGTAGATCATTTGGTACGTAGGACCACTAAATAACTTGGTCTTATTCCAGATACACATTCGACTCACTGTTGTAGGAAAAAAACAGCCATCGGATCATGGAACAATCTCCTAACCTTGTCAACAAACAGGCACCAAAAAAGGGTTGTTACGGAAATACAGTCAAGCACTGAAATGCAATTATTTTCTCAAATAATTTTCTTTTATGTAGCTCATCATTTACACTCAAACAATGAAATGGCCTGTCTTTATTGATGTATTAATAGGTTCTACCATATATTTATTGTTGTTTTGTTCACAGGCTTTATTAGCAACACAACCAGGGTCACACTAAAATTTCAACTCAACTATGATAAGATACCCATTGTTTCGCATCTATCGGTGAACAGGTGGTTACACTGTTTGAAATGAATTTCCAATAACCATTTGGTTCCTCTTTTTGTCCAGAAACACTTTTCAAATGTAAATATAAATAGTTGTGGCTTTGCTTTAGCAAAGCAATGGTTTGCTTAACTTATTCTTAATATTCGTATCTTCTATGCCCTGCGTCATCACGGCACAGTCTGTACCCGGTGGTTTTAATCAGAGAAACACTTTGACTCTCAATGAGCTGGGAGGATTTAGTTTTCCTTCTAGCATCATGCATGCACATTATGTGTCCAAGGCAAACAGTAATGTAAGTGCAAATTAATACAGTGGTCCAGCAAATTCATGAACTAATGACCCCCTTCCACTTGCTATGACAAGACCAATGATAACCACCCAGTTACCTAGTAACCCCTCCCCCGGGATTAGAAGTATTAGGTCAGGACGGAAGGATGATTAGAGTGTGTTTTGACTTCTCGCCGTGGGTACTGGTCTTTTTTCCGAGTGATTATGAGCCAGGTAGCTAAGTGGCTGCTGATTCAGAGAGATCTCCGATAAGGTTGTAGGATGTTATCTAATCCCAGCAGTGTATATAGTCTCAGGGGGCGCCTGTACACGGTATTGGAGCCACTTCCCCAAGCCAGCATCATCCAAGAGAACAGGTGCGTTGCTGCTGAATTCGTACTTCTCTACAATGTTATTCTATTGTATCATTGAACCTATTTTTTCAAACAAAATGTCATAGTTGAGAGTTTATTTTTAACCAACCTGTTAATGTCCCTGCTTGATATTATAGTTAACATTCACTTCCAGCATGACGGCTTCAATGAAAAGTGCCACGCTATCTGCTCTCCTGCTATGTTTCCTCCTCTACATCGCGGACTCGTATCAGAACACAGACATGTCACGAAGTAAGATATCTGCTGTCCAATTACACTGTCCACTATTAATTCAACATTTTATTGTATTTTTGTATGGAAATGTGATACACTTACAAATTAAGAAACCTGGCTGTGGACTGATGTCGTATTATTAACAGGGCTTAATAGAATATAGCCTTTGCACAGGGTTTTGCAGGGTGCATGTTTCCCATGTATATCAACAGAGTCTTTGTTAGGAATATCCACGTTTTCATTGTGGGTGATTAATGTAAATGATTAAGAGTAAACAGATTTTTCATCAGAATGACGGCAATCATATAAACCTCACCTAAAGTTTTCTTGTACCTTGTTTGTTAGTTGGTTTATTAATCCGGGGTCATTGATGGTTTCCCAGTGGGCTGCGGTGAATGCACTCTGAGGAGAAACCCTCTGTTCTCTCGGGAGAGACCGGTGTACCAGTGCATGGGTTGCTGCTTCTCCAAAGCGTTCCCCACTCCCCTGAAGTCCAAGGAGGCCATGATCGTGACAAAGAACATAACATCGGAGGCCACCTGCTGTGTCGCATCACGTAGCACTCCGGTATTCATCAACTATTTCCTGAAGTTTTTTTCATTATGTTCAAGAGACTGAAATAAACTTATATTGTAATGACTTATTATTAAAGCTGTAACACATGAGATAAGATACACATAATTAATCCAGGATGGACTATGTGTCCTCACACAGCAGCATAATTACAGGACAGTCAAAGCATTTAAAAGGAGATAAAGAATGGAAAGGACCCATAATGTACACGTTATTAAAGTAGAGGCCATCGTTATTATACGGCCACTGTAATGTGGCAAAGCTTGTACAGTATGTGATGCAGCACATGAATGTATAACCAGCTAAACTCCCGCCTGCTTTTCTCTGTCCTCTTTCAGACCAAGGTTACCTTAGGAAACGGAAACACAGAGTTGGTGAAGAACCAGACCGCCTGCCACTGTAGTACCTGCCGTTACCACAGACAGTAGAGGTGGAGACTGCAGCTCGTCCCTGATCTGGAAAAGAAGTTCAGCAACAGATTTTCTTCATGATGTGCGCGTGCCTTCACTCTTCTAAATGTCTGTAGCTCAACATGCACCTCTCTTGTGTAAATACAATAATATCTCTCGGTAGATTAAATTATAAATTATAGAAATAAACTTTATCAAAACATGTAGACTACATCTTCACTTCTTTGGTGTGAGCAATGGTATTAGGTACCTGTTGATGTCAATGTTATGCCGGATTATTGACAATAATCAATCATCAAAATCTAATGAAAATGTTCCAAAAATATATTACATGCAAACTATTAAGATCACCTTGTTAACCATGTGCGAAAAGTTATTGGAATAACCAAATGTGTTATGGGATATTATCCATTGGTTGATTCGCAACACATACATTTTAATTGTTTTTTTAATATATATTAAGAACCTAAAAACTATTTTTTGTGTATTAGTTATATTGATTGCTAATTGTATTAATGCGTGTATTTATTGTCTGTTTGTACTTCCACTGATCTATAGGGCTCATTGCATAAAGAAAAGCTCTCTACATAAGTTGATTAAGTGAATGCTTTATGGTGTAACAATGTTACACCAGTTCATGTATTTTGGTTCGACCAACCAAATACATGAACAGTATTTGGTTGGTTGAACCCCTTATCTCTGGCTGCTGAGTTGTTTGGAGATATAATATGTTATTCTGTATTGTAAGTGTGTCGTTCAATATGAAATAAATGCATAACATAGTTGAATTCAGAACACTTAGAAAATTAGTAGATCATTTTGGTCATACATTATCAGCATTCAGTATTTCCCAGGATCATTTTAACCATATTCACTCAAATGCCTCACTAAAACTTGGAGCAAGTGGCAATAAAACCAAAGGTTACAGACCATAACACTGGTCTATAGTATAAGGTAGGGTGCTGGGTAAACGTCGGAGCCTAGTTTGTAGATTACCATCTTGTGTCATTGTAAGGTCATTGATGCTTTGTTGACATCAGAGAATGTGGAGCACACACTCTGGCGCTCCCCTCCCCCTCCTGCGTGCCCGTGCGTGTGCGCGTCTGGCGACGTAACATCTGTGCGTACGCGGTCGTGATTGTTGTGAAGATGGCGGAGGGGGAGACAGAGAAGGAATATGATACACGGAAAACTATCGAGGGACTCCGAGAACGTTTTCAGAATTTGACCGCAACACTAAAAGAAAGCTCGGGATCGTCGTTGGAGGCCTCTTTGCATTTCTGCCAGGAGTTTTGTCAAGTAAGCTTGTTTCCTCCGCGTCGTCCCTGCCTGCAGCCTCCTGCTTCCTGGCCGAGGATGCGCGTGTACGTCGGCTACAACAATGTAGCTAAGCGGCTAGCAAGCTAGCTGGCTAGCTAGCTAGCTGCCTTTTAAGATGAGATGGAAAACCGTTCCTCTGCTATTTGACCCGTCCGTTATAACGCTATGTGCCAGTTGCCAGTGTTTATGTGCGCATTGGTCGGATTATCGTGTGGAGAAGTGACCTTGATGCATGAGCGTTGATCCCGCAGTGGTTTTCCTCCGGGCCGGAGGTCCAGATGAAGCTAGCTGGGTGCAGGTCCCAGTGGTCA
The DNA here is from genome assembly GCF_031168955.1 of Gadus macrocephalus. NCBI lineage: Eukaryota > Metazoa > Chordata > Actinopteri > Gadiformes > Gadidae > Gadus > Gadus macrocephalus. Next base: position 13,681,433 of record NC_082386.1, read on the forward strand.
TGCTGGGAGGACGGGGGGCTAGCGACATACTGAAATAATCCATGCATGTTTGCATTGCATTTGGGTTAATGAATGGCACTGGACATGCACGTTCAAACCGATTTTTGTTGAATGATTCTTGCAGATCTTAAATCGTTGCATACATTGTCTACTTTTGATAGTCTGCGTTATTTCACGAAAGAAAAGAGCAGTGATTTTTTTTTTTAAACAAGGTGTTAGCCAAGGCCGCATGCCCCAATTACCGTAGTTCACGATCACTGGCCTGTAAAAGCTCAGGTCCCATGCCCCAATAACCGTAGTTCACCATCACCGTTATGTACGAGCTCAGGTCCCATGCCCCAATTACCGTTATGTACGAACTCGGGTCCCATGCCCCAATTACCGTAGTTCACCATCATCGGTCTGTACGAACTCGGGTCCCATGCCCTAATTATCATAGTTCACCATCACCGGCCTGCAGAACTCGGGTCCCTTGCCTTTATCAGCGTAGTTCATCGTCACCGGCCTGCAGAACTCGGGTCACAGAAATAAACATTCCGGCAGTTGACAAATACATGCATTTTATTCTGGAAAGTGATCACCACGATGTCTCATAGCTTCATTTTCACTTCCCATCATAAAAACTGTAGCTGATGGGAGTCAGTTATAGAATACGTTTCGACAATATCTACACGAATTCAAAGCCGTAAAATGAATTCCATTTTGAGGTCCTGATGAGAATTCTTATGCATTTCCATATAGATCTGATTTGATGTGTTTTACTTTACCTTAATCCAAAATATGATGATGGTTGCTTGGTCAAATCTTGTAGAAGTTATAAATGTGCAGATATAACCATTGTCACTCTGAAGTGTTAAGCTCATTAAGGATCTATCTTATGGCTCAATGACATGGAAGGGGAAATTGATGAGGAGTCATTAAACAAACAAATCAATGAGCAAGAATACAATCTAACGTGGATAAGAGGTTCATCATTACAAGATCCATTTAAAAAGTACATGTACACTACAAACTTAATGTGATCTACCAAGCTGTTTCTTTTAAGTATGGAATTATAGTAACCTTTACCAAAGGTTTATTGTAATGGACTAGAAGAAGAAATTAGAAACTTGATCCTAGAATTTTTCTTTTATCTCTTTCCATTATTTTTCTCCATTGCATTTAAAACTTTGCATTTCCTTTCAGATATAGAAACGGTCTTTGACAATTAAAGTGCAAGTTCTACCTACCTTGGTTTTCTAAAGTAGCAGATGATCAGTTCTATGTGGTTCTGACCTGACTTGCATTGCTTTACATTGTATACCATTATGAATGACTTTCTTACTTACTTTATTCACATCGAGGTATAGATGTTGTATTAGTGGTACCATCATTAATGGCCTCTATTCCCTGGTGTTTACATTGGTATGGTAGGTCTTAGTGGAGAATGCTGGTCGGTGGAAGACGGATGAAGACCCCCTGCCCCTGCTTGAGGTCTACACTGTGGCCATACTCAGCTTCGCAAAGGCCACCTCGTGTCTCTCCTCTGAATGTGAAAATGTGCCACTTCTACTTGAAAAGTTAGCACTGTGAGTACGGTATTCTGTCCAATCCAGACACTGCATACACTTGTTAACAGCTCTATTTCACTGTTCTACCCAAACCCAAAAGTTTCCTTTCCATTCTGTGAGTGTAACGATCCATGTAGGTGTTTGCTTGTGTGTTCAAATCTACCCAGTGTGTCTGTGGTTAAGTCATTCAACCATGTTGTTAAAATAGATAAATATGAGACGGTAAAATATAAGACACACCGGCATGATTAAAAAGGGTTAAATCCTGGGGTTGTCCACAAATTTCCTTCATGTTTACAGAAGCACCATCAAGGACCCTGCCCTCATTCTCCTTCTCTTCCTTGTAATTGTGATGTACAACTTCTGGCCTTGAAATTCGTATATTTAGATCCATTAGACATTTCTATGCATGGTGTATTGTATCTGTCCTTGAACTATATTTTTCTCTGCTGGATGGTGAATTCACAGGAGTTGTGTGGAGTTGCTACTTTTACTGCCCCAGCACGTCCCTGTTGCCTTATGGGAGGAATTCCAGTCCTCCATGAAGGTCAGTTTAAAGATTTTAACTCAGATTCTGAGATTCTCCTTTTTTTATTCTCCTCACCTCAACTCCTGCCTTGGTGATGAAATCAGATATTGTTGTTAAATGGTTGCAGCACTCTGTGGCGTCTAACCATCTGCCCGCTTTCCTTTCCTTCCCAAGTTGGCACACAGCCTTTCTCAAGAGACGGGTCACACTCAGCTCTGCGGGCTCTCTGTCATGGCTCAGCAGGGTGGCGTGTGGGCCAACGCCACTCTGAGCAGCATCCTGGCCAACGGATCTCCTCAGACTGATCATGGTCAGTTCTGGGATAGATCCCAGTGGGTGTTGCCCGGGATCATCATACAATCAATGCACAGAGCATTAAACACAATCTGATGCTCCATTGAAGTCCCTTTTTGTTTCTTGTGCTCAGCATTTTGCTAGCATTATTTGCAAGGGAAAGGTGTTGCAAAAATGTATTTGTTTGGAAGAAGAGATGTGGTTTCTTAGATCCGTTGTGAAGCTAATGTTTGAATGAGTAACCGTTTCCCTCTGCTTCCATCTTTCTTTTTTAGTACATGAATTTCTGGAGTTGGAAGGTCCTATGCTGCTCAACATGAGACTAAAGCATCTGATCAAAGTGGACAGTATTGAAAAGGCTGCGGTCCTTGCTAAGATATGCTCAGAGTACCCGGGATATGAAGGAAAAGGGAACTTTAAGCAAATCTACTTGGTTTGCATCTGCATGACGAAAACTCAAGAGCAGCTCACGGAAGAAGTAAGTGATTTAGTTATCCTCACCAAGCACCTGTTGAAGATCATGTTGTCAAAAGAATTGCTTTTGGTTTTCTTGCATGGTAATATGGTGTTTTCCTTTTTCAACAATGTAATAGTTTACCTCTACTATGTTTCTCTTTACGTTCTGCTCCTTATAATAATTGTGTATATAGATATTGTACGCATTATTCCCACGTCTAGAAATAGTGTGATTCTTCTTCTATACCCATCCCTGGGATTAATGTGTACTTCATCTTTGTCTCATCCCAGATCACATCCATCGACTGTAAAGATGCTCTGGACATGATCTGTAACCTTGAGTCGGAGGGCGACGAGAAGGGAGCCTTGTGTTTATGTACTGCCTTCCTCAAGCGACAGCTTCTCCAAGAAGAGGTTTATTGTGCCTGGTGGGTTTCCAACACGGGTTCGAGCTCCGTTCGTGCATGCAAACACAGAGGACGAGGTTCTCTCCCACCCAAACCAAAGATTATTAATCTCTATCGGCGTGATTAATTAGGATGAATAGGTTTCTGAAAATGTTGGAACCAACTGAATAGATTGACTCGGCTAATATTTCAACTGGTGTTATTCTGATTTGCCAGGGAACTCACGCTGTTCTGGAGTAAGCTGCTGATTCGGCTGGAGTCCTCGACGGATGTTTTTCTGGAGCAGAGCAAGAAGATGACGCTGCTGTGCAGAAGCGTCTGTCACATCCTGTTCTTCATCAAAGTTATACAAAATGAGGTACATTAAAAAAACGCTATATCTATATGGTCTGCTTTCATGTTTCCAAAGGAACTGACTTCACGTTGTTTTTTGATTTTGTGTTTCTCAGGTCGGAGAGGTGGGGCTTCCAGTGTGTGTGGAAATGTGCATTCAGGCCGTTAAAATGACGACCAGTGACCATAAGGACAGCAAGTCTACCATCTGCAAAACTATTTACTGCCTCTTGCCAAACGATCTTGAGGTGAAGCGTGCGTGTCAGCTGACTGAGTTCCTCCTCCAGCCGACCGTGGACTCCTACTACTCCGTGGAGTCCTTGTACAACGAGCCGGACCAGAAGCCAGAGGAGGAGGGGAACCTGCCAGTCCCTAACTCTCTACGCTGTGAGTTACTGCTGGCCTTGAAGACACAGTGGCCTTTTGATCCCGAGTTCTGGGACTGGAGAACATTGAAGCGCAACTGCTTGGCATTGATGGGTGAAGAAGCGGCCATTGTGTCGTCCATAGACACGCTGAACGACGCAGAAGAACAAGAGGAGGAGAGCGCGCTGGCCAAGGCCCCGGAATACAAGGACCTGGAGGACTTTCTGTTGAACACTACAAACGAACTGAATGAGATCACAGATGAAAGGGAGAAGAATAGAGAGGCTAAAAAACTAAGGGAGCAAGGCTTTGTCTCTGCTCGGTTTCGCAATTGGCGAGCGTACATGCAGTACTGTGTTTTATGCGACAAGGAGTTTTTAGGTCACCGTATTGTGCGGCATGCTCAGAAGCATTTTAAAGATGGTATGTATCTGTGCCCGATTTGCGCTGATAGTTTTGAAAGCCGGGAGGTTTTAGAGCCACATGTTGCTTCCCATGTCAAGCAATCTTGTAAAGAGAGACTGGCTGCAATGAAAGCTGCTAGGAAGGTTGGCAAACCAGTTCAGTCTGCTAAAAGTCCGTTAAAAAATGTAAAGGTGGCCGTAAAAACCAACCTCAGCCCTGTCAAAATAGAACCTTCAAACGGCAATTATGCCAGTATTGACACGCAAGTAAATCCAACCAGCCTCGTCACCCAGGAGCAAGGGACGTCCGAAACACAGCTCAGCCAGGATTGTTTCTGTCCAGTTCAAAACTGTTCAAAGGCATTCAAGTTTTTCCGTAATCTCATGGCTCATGTAAGATGCCACAAGGATGATGCAGAAGCAATACGTTTCCTAGAGATACAGAAGCAGAAGGTGGTGTGCCAGTATTGCAGGCGGCAGTTTGTTAACGTTAAACATCTCAATGATCATCTGCAAATGCACTGTGGGATCAAACCATATATCTGCATACAGCTTGATTGCAAAGCTAGTTTTAACTCCAATTCTGAACTGCTCATGCATAGGAAAACGCATCCAGAATTCCAGGCTCGGTGTATGCTCCCTAATTGTGGACAGATTTTTAATGAGGCCTATTTGTTATATGATCATGAGGCCCAGCATTACCTTACATACACGAGCCAGACAGTCAACTGTGCAAAGGTTTTAACCTCGCCGTCCCAATGCCTGTCTCCCCAAGGGAATCATGGTACACATGATGTGGTGAACAGTCCTCCACCATCCAACGAAGTCCTTCAGCCCCCCCCAAACGTTCAGGCCGCCCCCCAGGACACCCCTAAGAAGGATGAGAAGTGCTCTGCCTTCGTCCGCCTGGAACGCATCGACACAGAGGCTTATATGAAGGACGTGGCCATGGCGAGCACCTCACCCTCAAAGTCGCCACTGACCTCGCCCAAGGAGCCTAATCCTTTAAGGGTGAAACACTCCATCGAAAGCATGCTAAATCAGGATCTAGAGGCGGAAGAACCAGAGAAATGCTATACTCCCCTGACAAATCCCGCCCCAGCAACAGTTGATGCAACAGAGCAACAAGTTCAGCATCAGCAACCGACCATAGTAGTTGAGCACGTGGAGAATCCACCAGTTTACCCTGTTCCCCTCACAATAAACCATGTAGATGGTCCGCTGAGAGAAGACATGGATAATGGAGTTACTCATGTCTTTCAGAAAGTGCCACCTCAGATTCTCTCTCCATCTCAGATAAAAGCTGAGAACCCATGCTCCTCACACGGCTATTCTCCGAGCATACCAGCTGCAGCTGGCAATGAGGAGGTCATGCATTGCTGCCCATATAAGGACTGTACACGTGCATACAGCACAAATAAAAGTCTCTCACGGCATGTGAAGAAACAACACCCTGAAATATTTGAAGATTGGAAACTGGCCAAGAAGTACAACAAAGTGGTAAAAATAACTGCAAAGAAAATCTCCAACATGGAAACGGCATCCCCCAGTCAGTCACACAGATCCCCGACTCCACAGATACCACCACTATGCAACAAGGCAGGGATGCAGCAGATGGATTATCCTCTGGGATGTTCAGGCTCACCTGCCCCCTGTTACACTGGCTCAGTGGACCCAGTGCCTATCACTCCAATGGTGAATCCTACCCTCTATCCATCATGGGGAAGCCCAGGGAATTCTGCTGGCCTAATGAATTCAGAAGGAGCCCAGGATTGGCCTTCATCTCCTATGAGTAACTGTTTTCCTGATGTCTTTAATGTGGCTGAATATCCGTCCCGGAGTTACCCTCAGTGGCAACCAGATCTCTATCAAACCACGGCCCCTCTCCCGGCTGACCGAGACCATTCACTGGCAGCTACACACAGTGGAACCATGTCACATGTTGCTTCGGATTCAACTTTGATGTCTCAGTATGTATCTAGCTCACTAATGCTTGACAATGTGGCCCAAATACACAATGGTGGGCAGCAATATGTATTAATGCAGCCGGAGGCCAGTGTTGACAGGGATTCAAGAAAGACGAATACCAATATGGCGGGCCAGACCGGTCACCCCAGTAGCATTTTAACAGTTGAAAACCTTCCGGTTGAAACATACCCCCCTCCATACAATCCGAACGCAGCAGCCAGTCTGCCTCCAGAAACAAAGGAAGACCTCCCAATGAAATGTCAGACAGACATCCCAGAGCCCGAAGGTGTACCGAAAGCCACCTCCGTCATTCCCAAGGCTACGACACCCAAGGTGGAGACGCCTGCTCTTGATCCGATTGACAGCACGGTCAAGGTTCTGCTCAGTCCACAAAGTGTTATTACCGCAGACGTCCCGTTTGAGGAAGAATTGAGTACGGTCGAAGGTGAGGCTAATCCCTCCGATGACAAGAGCAACGATGCTGATGCACCGAAAGGAAAGCGAAACAGACTGAGCAAGAGAACCAAATGGCCGGCGATAATAAAGGACGGTAAAGTCATCTGCAGGAGATGCTTCCGAGAGTTCACAAGCACCAAGTCCCTCGGAGGTCATCTATCAAAGCGGTCTCAATGCAAGCCGTTGGATGAAGTGGATCTAACGGCTGACCTACCCACATCATTCCTAGATTTTCTCAATGACCCTCTCGTCCCCGATACTAATGGAGCAATATTCAACATGACCAATGGAGAGTTCTCACAGGAAAGCTGTAGCTTGACCACTTTGACCACTCCTCACCTGATTAAAACTGAGCCCCAGAATTCAATGATAGACCCCTCTTCTGCTCCGCTTCCTTCGGCCTCCAAGGAGCTCCCGCCCGGTCAGACCAACAGCGATCCGAAGGAGTCCATTGCCTCCTCCCAGGCCAGGCCCCGCAGTGAGGATCACTTGATGGAAATCTCCAAGGCCTTTCAAAGGTTGGATTTAATTGAGGCTGCACAGGAGAAGTTGAAAATGGAAAAAATGGCCTTAGCTCAACATGTCGTCATCATAGACTCCTTATCTGACCATGAAAAAAGTAAGACTCAGAAAGAAAAACGCGAGGAGAAGTCCCGGGAAAAGTTACCCAAACCTTTTAAGTGTGATCAGGATGATTGTGAGTTTTCATTCATGACGAAAGAGGCATTATTCAAACACTTGGCAAAAATGCATGATTACACCAATGATAAGATAGAAGAATTGAAAAGGACTCCAGTGAAGTTTTCGCCATACCCCTGTCAGATTTGCCCTAAAACATTTACCAGAACGACAGGCTTGAGAATCCATTACGAAAAGGTTCATCGCCTAACAAAGCCAGAGATGCTGAAGCTAAAATTCAGTGCACGCAATAGGCGTGTATTCAGACTAGCCAAAGAAGATTGTTATAGCAGCCGTACCACCAGCGCTGCGGAGAATACTAGTCGTACAACGAGATCTTCACTAGGAGTACCTGGCATTAAACAAGAGCCACTTGATATAGCGATTGAAACTCAGCCAGACCATGAAGACAACATCATGATGGTCACGGCAGCATCCGATTCTGCAGACGATGGTATTGCCTGTGAAATATTAACTGTTACAAAGTTGCCATCCCCCCTTCACTATTTGAGCGACGGGCAGAACTGTGAGATGAGCTCCTCATCAATGCCTGACCCGGCTCAAGAGGAACCCGGAAAGGCTCAAGCAAATCCGGGCCCAGAACCAAACGAGCAGCATGGGGAGGCGAGCATAGAGTCGAATCCCCATGAACCATCTGACCAACCGAGTGGTTCAAAAACCTCTCCCACAAAGGAGGAGCACCACAAGAGAGAGAAGCCCCAGAAGAAGATGGGGCTGAAGATGGGCGACCTAGACAACGCCTTCAGCCCTTATAGACCGTATCGCTGTGTTCACGAAGGATGCAACGCTGCGTTTACCATTCAACAGAACCTTATCCTCCATTACAGGGCTATGCATCAGGCCTCCTTGCCCTTGACCAGAGCAGAAGGGGATTCTGATAAACACAGTGTAACGAGCGGACAAGAGAGCGTAGTAAAAGATGATGAAGTCAGATGTCAAGTAAAGGATTGTTCCAGAGTGTTCATGGGAGTCCCTAAGTTAGTGCAGCATTACCTTTTACTTCACAAATTCACGCGTGATAAAGCCACTGCTATGATGTCCAGCATGAACGTAGGAACGTTTAAATGTGATCGGGAGGAGTGCTCTCTACCCTTTGAGTGTGCGGACAAGTACATTGAGCACATCAAAAACTTCCACAAAGAAATCGCAATCTCTGAGAGTGGGTCAGTGGACACGACATTTAAGTGCGAGTATGACGGATGTGATTGTGTCTACACTACAAAGTCCAACCTCCTGCGACATCTGATCAAGAAGCACGAGTACGTCTACGATCCGAAAAGCAGTGATGGTAGGAGAACCAAGTCAATAGGCCTTTTTGGCCCGGAAACCAGCCCGAAAGAAATCTTTGAAAGCAAGTACAAAGTAAAAAAGAAAAACCTAAAAAAAAAAGAAGTCAACTCTATAGATCATTGGAGCAGCTTTGGAAAACCTGCTCTCAAATCTCACGAGGAGGCGTCCGCCCTGTGCACCAAGAAGTCCTCCCTGCAGTACCCTTGTATGATAATGGGCTGTGACACCGTGGAGCGGGCCGAGAGGAGCATCTTCAAACATTACACCACTCATGGCCTCACAGAGCGGTACATCGAGGACCATAGGAGCCAGTTTATATTCTGCAAAAAGTATTCCCGTTCCAGGTTCAAAGATGCAAACAAATCTGAAGGCATGTCCACAAGCTCTTCGTCCGAAGTTAGTGAAAACGAAGAGAGTGAAACCGAAGGCGCAAAACCCAACGGCCCGAACGCAGACGACCGATTGGCCAACGACTACGGCAAATCATCCACCGACGAGAGTTCAGAGTCTCAGACTTCCACCGTGACCGAGGGGAATAAGAAAGGCCGTCCTAGGAAGCCTGCTCATCCAACACCAGCTTGCACAGAGCGGATGCAGACCCTCAGAAACCGTCTGACTGTTAGCAGTTCCAGAGATAACTCTAATCCTGGAACTCCCTCGCCCCCAGAGGAGCAGTGTGACGAGGGTCTCCTTCCCGAAACGTTTAAGCCTTCAGAACTCGAAGATTCCTTCTTAAAGTTTATAGAAACCTCAGAGTCAACCCAAGCTTCCAAACGGAAGCTGAGCGATAAAGCCGGTGTTGAACTGCCAGCCAAAAAGCCTCACTCTGTCAAACAAAAGTCTGCTCAAAGGGGGAAAGTCTCAGATGAAATAAGTGACAATGCAAATGCAGTTGACTTCAGAAATCCCCTTAATCTCAAATCAGTTAATAACGTTAAGATTTTAGTGGATAAAACATTTTCAGATGGTGCCGACCTTTTACTCAAGCAGCTACAAAATATGAGACCCATAGTTATCATAAAGAAAGTGGTTTTGTAGTGGATCGTAGCCTGGGCTTTATTTTCAACCTCACTCAGGATTCGAGAAGGTAAATGCTGCAGAATTGTTTGTTGATGGTGCATCAGATTTCCAACTATTAAGTGGTCCCAGTTAAACAGGAAATTGACAATTTTGTACTTATGAAATATATGTCTTGGATGATTTTAAGTATGTACGTTAGATATAATAACCAGGTAATCTTTAGGGCATAGATTTTAGAAACATGTTTGTATTTATGAGCTTAGTACTGAAGAGTTTTTTTTCTTTTCTAATTGGAGACTTTTAAGAACTGTTTTATATATCCCTATGGGATTTCAAGTATTGTTTGTATTTATTTTATCCTTTCTCAACACTAGTAGACCTATCTGTAATATTTACATGTCTTCCACACAGTGTTCAATAAAATGTAACCTGTACCTTTTTGTAAATCTTGGATCGATGGATTATTTTTGTAACTCCGATAACCAGCCTCTGTTGGGACAGGACAGGTGGGGTTAGGACAGGTAGGGTTAAGATGGGTAGGGGTAGGCTAAGGACGGGTAGGGTTAAGACAGGTGGGGTTGGGGCAGGTAGAGGTTTGTTAGCGTTTTACAAAGAACCAGTATAGTTTTATTTTCATAGTGTGTTATCAACTAAAGAGCTCTAGTCTAGTTTTAGTAATGTTTTCAGGTATGGAAATGGAAAACCTTAAACATACTGCGGGATCGGCCTGGTGAGGGGAAGGGCTGAATGTTGAGTTTAAAAACCAGGCAAATTGTTACAAGAATCAATCATTTACAACGCTAGACATTATACAACTTGTATTTTTTTTAACCTTGTGAATCCTGACTAAAACCATGCAAGATTATCTAAATTAATTTCCTTTCATTTCGAGTAGACCACTTGATTCAAGCAAACATCAGTACCTCATTGGACCACTTATGATTGGGTACTAACACCAGTCCTGAAAAGCTTCTGGACTTGTGTTAACTGGTGGTAACTCGGTGGTCAACAGAACACAAAATAAAGTTGTATGGGTTTGAGATAAGTCAGACACTACAAACATGGCCTCTTTGTATTTCCGACCAAGCCAAGACAGACTGAAGGTTAACCTGATGATTTAGAACCTGTAGATGTGGCCTATGTAACATCCCACCCATTTCCAATATAAATTGAATGCTTACCTTTGTTGAAGAGATGCTTCATGAACCATCTCCAGAGGTCAAGCTCGTTGAGCCTGTGACTCTGAATAAACCATATGTTGAACAATCGCCACTCTCTGACCCATCCCTAGCCCGAAACAATGATACCTCAGAGGATTAAAAACAGTTTTTCATCAAAAACCAGGCCGGCTTCCAGTAAAACTACTTTGAAGATCTTTGTTCACAGGACCATTATGTGACATGCCACAATTACTGGCAAGCATCTGTTTATTTTAGTGAGTTGAAGCATAAGTAATAAATACTGAAAATATGCTTACCATTAGTAACAAAAATATGAACTATATATCTGACGATATTTGTGAACGTTACATGATGAACCAAGTTAAACCTTATGAGATTTCGGCCTGTACTTTAAACTCAGAATCAAGTGAATCTAATCATGCGTAATTAAAATAGCATTTAAGTGTATTGTGTAACACCAATCCGAATTTGAGTTAAAATAAACCAATAAACGTCTCTTCATAGTACACCTGATGACCTGGTCCATGCAGACCCAGGAGTCATGCTAGATCAGTGACGTCACAAAGTTACCATGTAGAAACCAGACGTGATTAAAACACTTCTTGCTAAATATAAATTAGTTTATTTATTTGTTTATCTATTAAGTTTACATTTTCTACAGACAACAACTACTTTGACAACTGTAGTATGATAAATCGAGAAACTTCTAACTTTAAATTAAATAAGTAGGGAATACAGCTTGTTCAGACGCCAAACTGGCGGGAATTTTCGTGTCGGAACCGGAAGTGTTCGTGTCGGTAACCCATCACATGCATGCAGTAAAAGCACAACTGGACAACCAAGTCTCTTAGCAGACATTTCTTCCTCGTAACTAAAGTTTTTATGGATCCCTTTTTGTAACCCGCTGTCTACCTCAAGATGTCTACTTCGTCGGTATCAAAGGTAACTGAGAACAGCGGAGATGTGAACTTAAATCTGCTGTCATGATGACAACATAACGTCATACATCTTAGATGGATGACAATATAACGTCATTCATCTTAGATTGATGACGTTAGCTTTTATAATGGTCCTGCTTCACCTGGACAATGGTGTTTGACTCTGACTCCTCTGTGGTGTTGGACTCCGAGTCCCTTGATGTTTGACTCTGTGGTGTTGGACTCCAAGTCCTCTGGTGTTTGATTCTGCGGTGTTAGACTCTTCTGGTGTTGCTTCATGAACCATCTCCAGAGGTCAAGCTCGTTGAGCCTGTGACTCTGAATAAACCATATGAGTTTTTATGTATCCCTTTTTGTAACCCGCTGTCTACCTCAAGATGTCTACTTCGTCGGTATCAAAGGTAACTGAGAACAGCGGAGATGTGAACTTAAATCTGCTGTCATGATGACAACATAACTTATCTCAAACCAACATGACAACATGACTTATCTCAAACCCATACAACACTCTTCTGGTGTTGGATTCTCTGGTGTTCGACGCCTCTGGTGTTGTACTCTGGTGTCTAACTCCTCTGGTAATTGACTCCCCGGGTGATTGACTCCTCTGGTGTTGGACTCTGGTGTTTGACTCCCCTGAGGTTTGACTGTGGTGTTTGACTCTGTGGGGTTTTCTATTTCAGGGCTGCTTTGTTTTTAAGCCGAGTGCTAAAAAGAGAAGGAAGACTTCTGACATGGGTGAGTAATTTTAGCTTGAGAATGTGACATCAATGTTGTTACTTATTGATTATGTAGTAATGATGTATTGTAATATCATAAAGGACACCTCTCACCCCAACCATGGACTGTTTACCCTTCAACGTGGCACCCGCTCTGGGGCACGCTACCGCAGCCTCCCAGTCAAAACTAAACTGACTATAAACAGCTTCTTCCCCTCAGCTGTCAGACTGCTTACAAAAAATACCCATCCATATCTCATACTGCCTAGTCCCTACTACTTAATCAAAATGTTCTGCACTACCTGCACTTTACTGTATAACTGTTGTAATTAACTTTTGCTGCACAGATACTATACTGTAAGTATATTTATACATGTTGCTCAAACTGATGTTTGCACTCTGGTTAGACCCACCTATATTTCGTTGCATTGTAACCTGTTACTGTGCAATGACAATAAAGTGTATCTAATCTAATCTAATGACTCTTTTTTAATGGTTTGATTCTCTATGTGCATACAGTGGATTATTTCAGCCATGGCTGTGATGGAGGTGAGGACAGCAGCCTGCGATACACACTCTGTAAGAAGCTGTGGGACACTATTAAAGGGGAGACGGAGGTGAGGAAAAGCAGACTGTACTCTGTACTTTAGAGAAAGTGTTATAGAGTAAGATAACAGGTAGCGTTGATGTTAAAAGGAATGATCTGTAAGAAACCATTTTTATGCCATAGAATAGTTTACGCCTTTCAACGTAAGGTCCAGTTATGTCTTTGTCTAGCTCTAAATCTTGTTGGTTACAAATACAGGACTATAATGCAATATACCATCCAATAGTTTACACTGGGAGGAGACTCGCATGTTGACGGAATTGTTGACCCAAACAAAAAAAATCTCTGTTTGACAATTCCTCTTATTTGTACATTCAGCACACAGACTACATTATGAAAATATTTTAATAAAATGTTTATTGCCTAAGAGTTTACAGGATGAGCTCAACAGGCAGATACTAGAGGGCCTGCTGCACTTCATCAAGAGGTGCTGCTCCGGCCCCCGCCATACAGCGGGCCCCTGGGAGGCCCGCATGAGGGCCAGCGAGATCCCCACTGCTGCCCTGGTCCTCGGTACGCAAGGGCCCCAACTGGGCCCTGGTCCTCTGTACTGCAGGGGCCCCCACCGGGCCCCACCGCCATTAAGTGATGAATAAGATGACTCATTTATTATTGAATTGGGCTGAACTCTACATGTTCGACATTAACGTCCCTCCCCTAACTCTTAGGCTCGTATCGCTGCAGCCCAGTAATTGGATCCCTCGTCTGCTTCCTCCCTCTGGGCTCTAGGGGTCAACGTGCCTGACCATGACATGACCTTCCAGAGCTTGTGTGAACTACTGCAGCAGTCCGTCACTCCTCACGTGGCGTGTTTACAGGCCAAAGAGTGTGGCGGTAAGAAATGAAGACGCATTGTATTTGACCGAGTACACATACGTGCTGTGGATCATATACATATAACTACATGTATAATGGATCATAACAGTGTGTCCCACTCGGGTTTCAGCCTTGAAGAGTCTGATGCGGAAGGTTCTGGAGCGGCTGGTTGGCTCTGCTGCAGAGGAGGAGGAGGATGAGGAGGAGGGTGATACCCATCCCCACCCAAAGGGGGCACACTGCACCCTCGCTACGCTCTGTGAGTGGTATGAGACCAAATCCAAGGTGGGTGACCCGGCGGGTTGTGGGTTCGGCTCCCTCACTGGGAGGAGACTCGCGTGTTGACGGATGTGAACCTTGTCTTAAATGACTCTTTAGAAATCCGCCACTCCCGGTAAGAAGCGTTCGTCTGAAGAGGAGCCCGCACGCCCCCCCATCGTTATTATCTTCAAAGACCTGGAGGCCTTCAACCCGAGAGTTCTCCAGGACTTCATCCTGATCTGCAGGTCAGAGCTGCTCCTCTGGATCCCTGGTTTAAATCCCGGGCTCTGTGCCAGAGGGCCTGCTCCTCCGGATCCCTGGTTTGAATCCCGGGCTCTGTGCCTGATGTTTCTTTGTGCTTCTGCAGTCGCTACGTGGAGCAGCTCCCCCTCATCCTGGTGTTTGGCATCGCTACGTCACCTAGCACCATCCAGCAGGTGCTGCCCCACTCGGTGTCCTCCCTGCTCTGCATAGAGCTCTTCCAGTCCCTCTCCTGCACCCAGCATCTGTCCACGGTCATGGACAAGGTAGAGTCCTCTGTCCCGTATGTTAAACCAGTGGACCAGGTAGACTCCTCTGTCCTGTATGGTGCACTAGGTAGACTCATCTGTCCTGTATGGTACACTAGGTAGACTCATCTGTCCTGTATGAGGGACCAGGTAGACTCAGTAGGCCATAAGATACTCAAATATGAGGATCAGATATGAATCGTTTTATTATAAGAAATGCCCATTGTCTCTACATTACCCAGATCCAGCCCCAAAATTTGGACCAAAGAAAAGATAATCCAGTTTGAGTGAACTCATTTGGGTTTTCCATGTCCTGTGTGCTTCTTTATGGTGACCAGTTGATCCTGACCCACCACTTCCCCTTCAAGCCCAACGCTAAAGTCCTGCAGGTGCTGGTCAGCATCTTCCTCTACCATGACTTCTCTGTGAGGAACTTCATCAAGGGCCTGAAGGTAACAGGAGCTCCCATCTCTCCTCTCCCACTGTGCTATGTCTGCAGATCAGTGACGTGTGTGTGTGTGTGTGTGTGTGTGTGTGTGTGTGTGTGTGTGTGTGTGTGTGTGTGTGTGTGTGTGTGTGTGTGTGTGTGTGTGTGTGTGTGTGTGTGTGTGTGTGTGTGTGTGTGTGTGTGTGTGTGTCCCCCTAGCTGGCGCTGCTGGAGCACTACCTCAACCAGCCGCTCAGCGTCCTGTGCTGTGAGAAGAAGGAGGAGGTGGAGCTGAACACCACCCAGCTCAGCCACCGGGGGCTGGAGTCTGTCAGGCAGCTGGCCTCCTTCAGGAGGTACGTCCGGTTCATCTACACCTTTGTCTGCTTGCAGCAGGTCCTTTTTAAGGTCCACTCACAGCAGGTCCTTTAAGGACCTTTGTCTGCTTACAGCAGGTCCTTTAAGGTCCGTGGTCCGCTTACAGCACGTCCTTAAGGACCTGTACCCAGCCTCCGCCGGACTCTTAGGGTTTGAGTTCAGGAAGGATGTTACTGATGATGGGAAGTAGTTTTGTTATCAGACGAGTCACACCATCCTGCTGGTTAAACTCTTCATCTCCCCCAATGGAGTTGAATGGTAGGAAAACAGTGCTTTCCTTCTGTCCAGCCGCCTTATCAAGGAATCATCTAGTGTAAAAATAAGAGGCTATCGCTGCCAGTTAGCATAAGGCTGTTCCATTGACCTGCTAATCTACAACCCCCACCCCAGTAACCCAATAACTCTGCTGAAGCACAGACCATAGTTTTACAACTAGTGATTTAGCAGCTGTTTTTTATCATCTGTTGCTCCAGGTATGTAGAGCAGCAGCAGCCTCAGGAACAGGTGGCTCTGCTGACGAGCGATCAGCACATGAAGGTAAACCTAGTTTATGAAGAAACTGAGGTTGCTTATCCTGTCAAAGGCAG
Source organism: Gadus macrocephalus (assembly GCF_031168955.1). Classification (NCBI taxonomy): domain Eukaryota; kingdom Metazoa; phylum Chordata; class Actinopteri; order Gadiformes; family Gadidae; genus Gadus; species Gadus macrocephalus. The sequence goes on from NC_082386.1 coordinate 13,697,625, forward strand.
TACCCGTAATGGGGGAGAACACGGTAAACCTGCACAGGGGACTAAATGATTGATTCAAGGGTTTTTCTTCTCTCAGGAAACCTGCAAGAAGCTGCTCAAAGATCTCTACAAGTATCACAAGAACTACTACCCGGTCCTGAGATGTCTCCACGCCCTCACCCGCTCCCTCCCCAGGGTCCCGCTGGGGAAGCAGGTAGGAGTCCAGGGGGTCCATTCCTGTCAAATCTTAGATTTGTTGTTCCGTAATACGAAGCCCCACGATGGTTCGTCCTCCAGGGGGCGCTGCGAGCAGATCACTAATCAGTTGCATCAGCTGTGTTGGTCGGCCACACATATAAAAACATACCTCCCTACCTCCCTACCCCCATACCTTTCCACCCCCAAACCTCCCTACCTCCCTGCCTCCCTACTCATGGGAAAATACTTTGCTGTAATTTACAATAATCCAGGTCTTCTTTCTCTGCAGATCAGGGAGCTTCACATCACGTGTCTGGAGGGGAACGTGTGGGAGAGGGAGGAGTACAGCTCAGCCATGCAGCTCCTGAGGTGAGGCATGAAGCCCTTCTCCACAGGGGTTGATCAAGGGAATGATAAGCAGTTTTGTGATGATAATAATCTTGTGCTATCTATCCAAAAGCTCCTACCTGCCGAAAGCTACTCTTGCATAAGTGAGGCCCCAGCACTGGCTAACCACCACCAGTCAATCATCAAGCGTCGGATAACGTCATGTCATTTAAAGGGGAAGGGCGTCCAGACACGCACTCCACTTATCTTATATTCATTTAAATATTGATTATGTTCTAATTCCAACCATGTCCATTAGATGGGGTCTGTTTTGGCGGTAGGGGGTTTATATTCTTGGCTCTTTTGTAGTGACCACACAAACGTGGAGCGTTGGCAGTGCAGCGCGTGTTCCCGTGGTAACCCACTCGTCTGCCTCCCCCCTCACCCGTCTGCCTCCCCCCTCACCCGTCTGCCTCTCCCCCTCACCCGTCTGCCTCTCCCCCTCACCCGTCTGCCTCTCCCCCTCACCCGTCTGCCTCCCCCCTCACCTGTCTGCCTCCCCCCTCACCCGTCTGCCTCCCCCCTCACCCGTCTGCCTCTCCCCCTCACCCGTCTGCCTCTCCCCCTCACCCGTCTGCCTCCCCCCTCACCCGTCTGCCTCCCCCCTCACCCGTCTGCCTCCCCCCTCACCTGTCTGCCTCCCCCCTCACCCGTCTGCCTCTCCCTCACCCGTCTGCCTCCCCCCTCACCCGTCTGCCTCTCCCTCACCCGTCTGCCTCTCCCTCACCCGTCTGCCTCCCCCCTCACCCGTCTGCCTCCCCCCTCACCCGTCTGCCTCTCCCTCACCCGTCTGCCTCCCTCCCTGTCTCCCCCAGGATGCTGGCTAAGGAGGAGCTGCTGAGGGAGCTGAGGGGCTGCCAGGACATCCTGAAGCTCTGCAGGTCTACGAAGATGAGGGCGCCTCTGGAACGACTTCAGGAACTACTGGATCAGTTTGAGCGTTTGGACGGTAAGTCGCCATTATTTAAGTAAGTTAATGCATATAAAGATTCTATATCCACATCAGGTCGCCAACAATGATTCATTTACTTTCATTTACTATCATTATTTCTTGAATGTATATAAAAAATTAACTTTGATAAAAAATATGTTCGACAATGACAGGTGCTCTTGCTTTGTTTCACCAGAAGCTAAGCCTGAAACGGCGGCCAATGAAGACATGACGTCTCCTGCCAAAAGTATGGAGAAGAAGACGGACCTGTTCCAGCTGCAGAAGGCATGTCTCCTCTTCACCAACCGCTCATCTCCACCAAGAAGAGTCTTCCTCTAAAGAGACTTCTGTTGTCTTTAGACGCTGCTGGAGATGAAGGAAACTCGGAGAACTAAGAAGTTGAGCGGCTTTGAAATTCTGAGGAACGAAGCGCTGGACTTCATCGACGCCCTAGTGAGGTGGATCAGATATATCAGAAACATGTGTGGAGCCTCTCGTGTGCAGGGGTTATTTTCTCTGATGTTCCTATGATTTGGATCTTTGTCCTTTTCGTGCGTTAGAAACAAACAAAGTTGGTGTCTTGCTTGCTTTACTGTGTAGTTGATCAAATTCTCTAAACAAACAGAATAGTTCAAATATAGAAGCGCAGAGCCTACCCTCTAACTAAAGCTCCCTGTGGCTGACCGGCCCCCAGGAGCCACCTGGTGCCCCCGGAGACACAGCCGCTGCACGAGGTCTGCTACTACAGCTCCTCCGCCCTCCTCCGCCGCCATCTCAACGCCACGCCGCGCACCTCCATCCAGACGGCGCTGAGCAGCCCCTACCACTACCTCCAGGTACCCCCCCCCACCACCACCACTACCTCCAGGTACCCCCCCCCCCCCCCCTCCCCAGGAGACCCAGTGTTCAGAGGCACTCTAATGTCCAACCTTCACTTTGGTAAAAGCACCTTTCAAAAGTGCATTTCAGGGGTGATGCATGGGTCTGAAGGCTGCAGGGAGACATCCAGAACACGGCCCATTTAGTTTCCTCTGACCACTAGTATCATCATGGAGAAACCCCACTGTTTCAGTGGAAAGTGTTCTAGTGCTACGGGGCACACATGAGGAGCAGATCTGAGATCTGGTCTCTCTCGATCCCTTATTAGAACGACGCGCTGCTCACGGAGGACGGAGGGGTCTCCAACGCAGCGCCGGACCTGTGCATCGTGCACAAGCTGCACCTGGAGTGTGGAAGACTCATCAACCTCTACGACTGGCTGGAGGTGAGCAGGGGGGGGAACCATGGAGACATTTAGTTTGGTTCTTAATAACGCCCCGACTGACCTGGAAGCCAACAGCTCTTGCATGGAAATATGTCCATGCTCATGGTTGTGGATCTGCATGTTAGCCTAACCCTAACCCTGTAGTTCTTTATCCTAACCCTGTAGTTCTGCATCCTAACCCGTAGATCTGCAGCCGATCCCCGTAGATATGCATCCTAACCCCATTCTAACAGTGGTGTTTGTTCAACACAAACTGTTGAACAAACACTTTGTTGTTTGATATGTCGTCTGTTGACCGCCATCTCCGGTTCCTTGTTCCTCTTTGTTAGCAGTCCAAACCCCCTCACTTCTTATCCTACATGTGCAACACAATATTTGGATTCTGGCTTTAAGTAACAGCTGTTATTTGGTCAAAGGTTGTTTGTTTTCTGATGTCAAAGCTGCATCTGGGATTAGTGAAATCTATGTTGTTTTTCCCAGGCCTATGCAACTGTTGTCTCTGCTGCAGAGGGCAAAGATCCAGAATCAGAAGAATATGGAAAAGTGGATGAACTCAAACAGTATCCTTTCAAACTTATTTCCTGTCCACTTATGTGCATAGCCCCAACCTGTATTCATGTACTGAATAAGTATCGTACCTCTGCTCATTTTGGGTTCAACAACTGTTTGTGATTGGCCTGGTTTAAACCATTTGAACGGTAGTATTATTAGTAGTTCTCAGAACCCGTGCAGCGGCGCAATAACTATTGATTTCATCAAACAAGTGGCTCCATTGTTTTAGTTGGTCACCATGGTGACTTGGCCAGACCTGCCCTGTTTGTTTTCCTAAAGGCTTTGAAGTGCTCGATTCATCCAGGCTGTGTCTGAGCTCCAGTTTCTCGGTTTCATCAAGTCCACGAAGCAGAAGACAGACCATGTGGCACGACTGACCTGGGGAGGCTGCTAACTAATCAACAACTGTCGTATTCAAATAAATTGACAGGATAAAATTGGAATGTTGATTTCTTTATTGTGTATGAAATACGTTTTCCTCATTGCTCATTGTTTTATAGCTTTTATCTAGTAAGCCTACAAATAAACCTATTTTACTAGAGACTTGGCAGAGGGCAGCAGCATACCAGTAAATATTAGAAGACCTTCAAGTCAAGGTCTTGTTTTAGTTGTTTTACTCCTTTTCACACATTAAAGTCTCAAGGTTGGAATAAATGAATACAGCCTTTCATAAATCCATGTCAAACTCAAATGAATCACTCATTGCATATATTTTATATTTCCAAAATAATTGACAAGTCTGAGAACAAAGTGTTAACGCTTTAAAACATTTTATTTGGATTTTGTTGTCCACTAAATACATTGGCTTTAAAGTAATACCAGTAAAACAAATGTCTAAATAAATAAAGTGATGGGGAGAGAAGGGTCAAATTAGTGACTTTGTGCTCAGGTACAAAACAATGAACTGAGGGCAGCAAACTCTTCATCGCACACTCTTCTTCACTGTCCAAAGACTGGCCAGCATACCTCCTGGCTTTTCATATTTACACGCAACCTTCGGAAATCATACGATGAACAATTAAAGTCTGGAATGCCGAGAATCTTTATAAAAGTAAGAATTTTAAAAACACTTACAGCAAGAGAAACATAGGCCACTGGTAGAGATAGGGTCCGTTCATTTACATCAGGAAGCACCTAGCTGCTTACAACAAGAGTGGTAACCACTGACAACGGCATCGTATAAACCTTTGCCCAAAGACTGATTTATGGCACAATAAGAAAGGTTTTTATTTAAACTAGCTAAACTGAATTTCCTCTTCTCTTCAGTCTTTCCTTGCAGCCAGAGGTTTTCAACAAAATATTTTCTTGCAGCGAGAAATTGTCACTCAGGACACATCTGGAAGAGAAGGCAAAATGTGAACAAAGATCTCATTAACCTGGATAAATATAAATGAAAAGGCTTCCATTTGTGTTGTCTATGTATACTATACTATTAAGAAATATTGTGCAGTGAATATTACCCCACTAGTCATATGGCAACATGATAGGTTCAAATCTATTTGAGGGATCATCACATCTATTTGTGGGATCACAAAGTATTTACATGCACTAACACATTCTATGATACAAGATAAACATACTGATCTAATAGTCACTGGTTGTATCAGGAAGCATTTCAGAGAGACACAGAGGATCAACTTACAGCTGGCTGGCTGCTCGCCGAATCGTCGCATTAATTGGTCATGTGTGAACTTCACGAAGGTGTCGTATTGTTCTAAGATAAAAAGAACAGCCCGTTATTAATGTACTTCTCAGGGGAGAATATGCCACCTCATTGTTGTTGATGTTTGGTCTAACCCCACCTGCCAACTTGGAGGTCATGGTCTCCTCGTATTCCTCCCTGACCTTCTCCTCCCGCTCTTTGAGTAGGCGCTCGCAGATCATGCCGACCTGTCGGAGCGTAAATAACGGCTGTTCCCTCCTGGAGGGGGAGACGCTGCCAGAGGAGGACCCTGAAGAGATACAACCGTGATGTAATTACACATTTGAACCGTGTGCTGATCCACCACAACCTCTATAGTTTAAAGTGTCTGATGAACGTTCTCAGACCTGGGAGGCCGGGCGGGGCAGACATGAGAGAGGACGGACACGGGGAGTCCAGAGAGAAGCAGCCTTCCGACTGCTGGTAACAATCCAGATGCTTCCTCTTCTGGAGCCGTTTGTACTCCTGTTTGATGTTATGCAATATTTGCTCTGCAATGAAGTGGAGAGATGAAAAGGGCCATTGGTGAGGAAAACACAAGACGTCTCTCAGAGGCCTCTTCAGTAAGGGAACTCCTCAAATAACACCGCAGCTTTAATTGAAGCTGTGCGTGTCGACTACGCCTAAATATATTTCTCACCACACAACTAGATTACGCTGGTTCGATGCCTGGTTAAAGTGGGGGAGATAGGGAAACAGACAAACTGAGATAGAGAGCGAGACAGCGAGAGAGACAGACAGCCGAGGGAGAGACCGATGGGGAGGAAGATAGGGAGAGAGAGAGAGAGACGAGAAAGAGACTGAGACAGAGATAGGGGGAGAGAGAGAGACAGTGGCTGACGTCCATCCTCACCTGCAGTAAATCTTGACGACGGTTCGTCAAACGGCGAGGGCTCCATGCGAAGGTACTTCATCGGCGACGGGGACACCGGGACGCACCTCCTCCTCTTCGGGGACGCGGGGCTCATCAGGGGGTCGAAGTCCCGGCTCCTCTTCAGGGTGGCGCCGCACGCCATCGGTCAGACTACCGGGGAGAAGACGTTACCGGGACGATCGCGATGGCTCGGGGGTTATGTTTTCGTTATATAACGTTTTAAGTCTAATCGAAATTAAGTTTTTATTGGGATTAGAAGACGGATCGGTAGAAGTTATCTCGGAAGAGAAACACGCTACGGAGGTTAGCAAGTAGCCGAGCCGAAAGAAAACAAAGCTAACTATTGGAGCTAAAGTATCGGACTAATATGTGAAGTCTTCACTTAAACGCTTGCTCACCTTCTGGATGAAATGAGCGCTCTCCAACTCGACCCGCTGGGTGTGGATTCAGACCAAGTTGTCGAGGTAAAGTTAGTCTTTAGACGAGTTTAGTTCCTCTGCCTGGAGGATGTAATGCGGAGCTAGCGGTGGATAGCGAGCTAGCGGTAGATAGAGAGCTAGCACTGAACTCAGGTCGGCTTCTCTTGTTGACGACGACGTGTGGGCGCGAAGGGAGCATGCGCAGTGCGCACGTGCATTGTGGGTATTGTTGTTCAACTATAGTCATAGCCGCCAATGAACTACAAACGATGCCGGGTCGATGAGGCTCTGTGCCCGACTTCACGTCGACTTTCCCCATAGAATAACTTACTACTGATCGTGATGAGAGGTTTATTATCCTTTCTATACTTTATTCCAGAAAATACTAATTTTGAGCCAGGCTTTATGGAGTTCAGTTCATCTCGTGTCCAGACGATGGCCCCAGTGTACAATTGGAAACCAGGAGTTATTATAGTCTTATAATTATCATTATAATTATCATTATCATTATCGTTCAATTAGAAACTGATTGTTCTGGATCGGTCGACAACCGTATGTACGGTTTGTTTTGTTTATAATGTGTAAAACATTTGAAAAAACATGGAAGAAAATCCTTTGGTCTACAAAAGTTTCTGACTTAAAACTGAACATTTATTTTCCATTAATACATTTGAGGATTAGGTTTACGGGTTAGATTTAAGGGTTTGGCTTTAAGGTTTGGGTTCAGGGTTAGGTTTAGGCTTTGGCTTTAGTGTTGGGGTTTGACCTCAGGGTTTAAGTTAAGGGTTTGGCTTTAGGGTTTGGGTTAGGTTTAGGAGTTTGGCTTTAGTTTTACGGTTAGGTTTAAGGGTTTGGCTTAAGGGTTAGGTTTAAGGGTCTGGCTTTAGGGTTTGGTTTAAGTGTTTGGCTTTAGGGTTTGGGTTCAAGGTAACATTTAAGGGTTTGGCTTTAGGGTGATGTTTAAGGGTTTGGCTCGGTTTCAGGGTTAGGTTTAAGGGTTTGGCTTTAGGGTTTAGGCTTTGGGTTCAGGGTTTGGTTTAAGGGTTTGGCTTTGGGGTTTAGGCTTTGGGTTCAGGGTTAGGTTTAAGGGTTTGGTTTAAGGGATTGGGTTTAGGGTTTGGGTTCAGGGTTAGGTTTAGATGTTTAGGTTCAGGGTTTGAATGAGGGTTCCAGCACTGTTCCCCAGATCAGCCTAACAGAGCTGTTATAAAATGTAAAACCTTAAAATGGGTTCAGGTTTAAAAACCATGGGATAGAAGAACACTTTCTACATAATAGTATTTTTCCAAACATTATTCTGAGTACTTGATAGATTAAAGTAAATAGGGAATAATATATATCCATAAAACATCTTTCTATGGTCCTTGGTTCCATTGTCTCCTCAAAGAGAAACAGGAGCAACAATCTGATGGAAACGTCATCAGAGTCAGAACTAGAGGAAAACACAATATACAAAGTATTGCACAATAAAATTGCACCATTTATTTTCTTACAAGAATACCGTCGTACAAAAAAAGCGCAATATAAACAAAACATAAATAGATAAGAACTTTCAGGGCAAGGTGATGAAGAGTTGTTCTTGATATTATCCTCTGAAAGAATCCCAGATTAAACTGCTCTGCAGACGTAAAACACAACTGATTATCACATTATAATTTAATTTCCTTACAAATCCATTTAAATGCTTTTTTCCGATCCAAATTTACAAATGTTTCCTTTTTCAACTTTCTATGACCCACATAATGTCATTTACACGGACTGGGATTCAAATCAAGAAACCAGACATAACAGTTTTCCCTGGCATGATATCAAAGTATTACTACAAAAAAGAAAAGTAAAATGCTAACAAAGACGAAGCTTGTTAAGGGTCTATTGATCCGTTTGGCACGTGTCAGGGTCACAATCATCCTGCATCATCACGTCTCCTCTCTCCCCATGAAGGACCCCCTCCTTCATACAAGCTCTGCCCCCGAAGTCTCCGTCCCCCCCGACAGCGTGACCCGGGCCCCTCTGCTCCTCCTCTCCTGGTTCCCTTCCGGGGGCCCCCCCACAGGGGCCCTCTGGCCACAGCAGCCGCCACCGTCGGAGGAGGGGCGGGGCCTCAGGAGGTGCAGGAATGCGCGGCGCAGGTCTTTGCTGCGCAGGGCGTAGATGACGGGGTTGACGGTGGAGTTGAGCAGACACAGGATGCAGCAGAAGGCGAACGCCGCCTTCAGCGCGTCGCTCACCCTCCAGAAGAGCTCGTAGATCATGATGGCGAGCACGGGCCCCCAGCAGAGCAGCAGCACCACCAGGATCAGGGCCAGGGTCTTGGCCAGGCGCAGGTCCACGCGGGCCTGCTCGGGCCGCCCCGTCTGCACCCTGTTGCCGTCGGCGGCGTACGCCACCACGCTCCGCTGGGCGCCGCGGCTCATCATGCGCAGCGCGTGGCGGTGGGCCTTCCACAGGATGAACACGTAGGCGTAGACGATGAACAGCACCAGGGCGCCCGTCACGCCGATCCACAGCATCAGGTAGCGCCGGTCCATGAGCGGGAAGAGCTCGGAGCAGGCCGAGGCCAGACTCCTGCAGTTCCACCCCAGCAGCGGGAGCAGGGAGAAGGTGGCGGCGCCCGCCCACATGGCGGTGAAGGCGGCCACGGCCCGGGCCCGCGTCACGATGCGCTTGTAGGCGACCGGCCGCTGGACGGAGACGTAGCGGTCGATGGCCGTGAGGAAGAGGCTGCCCACCGACGCCGAGAAGGAGGTGATCACGCCGGCCAGCTTGAAGAGGAAGACGGGGGGCGTGTCCTTCCTGTGCAGCACGTGGAAGTCCAGGAAGCTGTAGACGAAGATGACGCTGCCCAGCAGGTCGGCGGCGGCCAGGCTGCCGATGAAGAGGTAGGAGGGGCGGCGGCGCAGCGTCTGGGTCAGCAGGATGACCCCCAGCACCGCCACGTTCTCCAGCACCGTGAAGCTGCCCAGCGTGAGGGCCAGCACGGCGATGGTCAGCTGCTGGCCGGGCGTCAGGATCATGAAGCACTCCATGTGGTCCGCGGAGCTCCCCCCGCACGGCACGCCGGCCGCGCTCCTCACCGCCGTCCCGTTGGCGGAGGAGAGGAGGTCGGAGAGGCTGGTCTCCGGGAAGGGGCTGGCGAGGCCCAGCTCCTTGGCTCCGCCGGGGAAGCGTGGCTTGTCCGGTACGAAGCCCGCCTTCATGAGGCCGGAGAAAGCGGACGGGTCGTCGTAGACGGCGTCGTTGGAGCCAAGGTACAGCAGACCTGTTGCCATGGTGATGCCCCCCAGGGCCGACATCATGGCTGACTCACAGCGCCCAAAGAAACGGTATCTATGGAGATTATATAGGTTTAAATAGCAACACATGAACATAGACCAATCAATTAAGGAAAAATGTATATACAAATAAAGGGATGGAATAATTAGTTACTGGGTAATATCACTGGAATCACTCCATCAGCCAGCTGACCCACAACAGATGCAGCCCAGACACAATGGTGGGAAAGTGGACAGTTGATGATCGCATCTTGTGGGGGGGAGGTCAAATTAAGTCGCCTATGTGGGTCAGCAAAGCTCGAGACCAGCATGGACGCTTCTTATTAATTTAAGAGGTCATTGAGGATTAGGTTTTTTATTATTATTGAATTAATTGTGTGGCGAGAGCGAGCAAGCGTAAAGTTAGGTCATTGATTTAATAATAATAATTATTTTTATTATATTATCATGCTTACAATGCATAATAATATAATATTAATATTTAAATAAATGTGTTTAAATGCGCATTTAAGCCCATTAAACCGACATAAATAAGTATAAACGAAAGTCAACGCAGCAAAAATATTGCACTAGAGAAACGTCATCCAGAACGTCTCCTTCCTTAATAACAGAAATACTCGCTTTTTACGACTGAAACACAAAATAGAAAACATACAGTTAAGAATGAATAGAAAGCTGTAATCTTACCTTTAATGTTTCAACACAGAAAGCTCGAACCATGATCCAAAATACACTTGACCAAAGACAACAAGAGATACCGAGTCATTCCACGGTAGCGAACGCCGGCTGAAACTTCTCCGCTGAGTGAAGTGCGTCAGACACTGGGGCATCGCCGCTGTTCACAAAGCGCTTCTACACGATCGACCTGCGTTGCTTTGTGCGCTTGGTCACGTGGTTGGAGGTGCTCCAGCCGGCTACACCCTCTTATCATCCACCCAATGCTGTCATCAGCACCCCCTGCTATCATCAGCACCCACTGCATCCCATGCTGTGGCTTCACATCCACTTGAGTGACACAAGGGAAAAAGCTGTCTGAGAAGATAAACGACAAAGTTTAGCCAAAGACGCACAATGCATCAACAACATTTTCTTAATGCAAGTTGTTTCTCATACTGCAATTAACACAATTGTTGTTGTTAATAATTATTCCTTTTCATGAAAATCCAATATTAATCTTATTGTTGTATCAGGCCGACTAATCCCAATGCACTCTGACTCAACCCGGATGATCTTTTTACAGTCACTAAGTACCATTATATGTAAATGAGCATCCTGACACACAATCACTCACGCAGAAGCACAACACACGGTCCATTACTGTTGTATTATTTTTTTGGTATTTCTCTCAATGAAATCCACCCACAGGACAGATTGAATGTCCGGTCTTCAGATGGTCTGGATGCCTGGAGGTCTGAATTCTCCAGAAGGTCTGATGTCTCCTGGAGGTCTGATGTCTCTAGCCTGGAGGACTGATTTCCCCTGGAGGTCTGATGTCTCCACCCTGGAGGGCTGATGTCTCCATCCTGAAAGTAGGACCGTGTGTTTGTTGTTCAGAAAGAGTTTTCTTGTTTCTTACACATAATCCCACCTGCCCACAGTGTCTCTTCGTCCATATAGAAACATAGAATCCGTCATGGCGATGTTTCAGCTGGAGCTGATATTTCAGCTGGAGTTGCACTATTCTCGGTATTGATTTAACCACAGCAGAGTCAAGATGACATCACTTCCTCATTATTACTTTAAAACATAAATCCATGCATTCTACCATTCAGATCACTGCTGAAAGGATTACAGAATTAATTATAATATATGATATTAATATAGGTATATACACATGTATATATTCATATATACATATTATATATATGTATATATATATATATATATATATCTTATCATGTATTATATAGATATTATCATATTATCTTTTCTTTTACAATAGCTGCACAGAGCTGTGCAGGGTGCTGATAAGCACATGTCCGGTCATGGGCGGAATCCCCCATCATGCCCGAGTGGCTCGGGTAGAGAGATGCTTCTCCTCCTCTGAAAGAGCTCCGCTATCGCCACGGGAACACGGTAATCAGGGGGCGGGGGGGCAGGAAGAAGACTTAAGGAGCTAATGGTGCGAGAGAGCAGGGGTCAGAGGAAGTGGAGAGAGAGAGAGAGAGAGAGAGAGAGAGAGAGAGAGAGAGAGAGAGAGAGAGAGAGAGAGAGAGAGAGAGAGAGAGAGAGAGAGAGAGAGAGAGAGAGAGAGAGAGAGAGAGAGAGAGAGAGAGAGAGAGAGAGAGAGAGAGAGAGAGAGAGAGAGAGAGAGAGAGAGAGTGAGTTTGAGAATGTTAGAGAGTGCTGAAGTGATGCAGTGAAAAGGGCAAAAGCTAAAGCAGATGAGTCAAGATTTTGAATAATTTATTAAGAAGATCCATAAGAAGAAACACAACAAAGCCTCGAAACAGATCTAAGTGTTGGTGTAACGTTACTGCTCCGAAGACATCTCCAGTCCTTCCTCTGACCCTCGTCATCCTCTGCTCCGTCCCACCCCTTCTCCCATCAGCCAATCAGGGGACGTGTGGGCCAGCATCAGAAGGTCAGGGGTCACCAGACGTGTCTCTATGATCATCACCAGAATACCAAAACAACCATTTTTAACTTAAACCCAACAGTATAAACCCAGAAGGGACGGAGAGGTTGTGATACCTCTGCCGATGCCCCACCCTTGCTGGCATGACCAACCCGGATTGGCCGAGGGTAGTCGGCCTCCGGTCTCCACGCAAAATGTGTTCTGTTTTAGAACAAGGAACCAAGCCATACATGGTCATGATAACGCTCCTGGCCAAAACGCACACACTCACATGTGCACACCCACGCAAACACACTCATCCGCTGCTGAGGCAGACACTCAGAGTGGCTGCATTGTGATGTAGGTATTTACGCGAAGAACGTCTCCACGTCTTCTCTAGGGTCAGGCTTCGTCAGCTCGTCAGGGTGTTAAACGCCATTGGCCAAAGCACTCAGGCACATCAGATAATCTACAGTCTGCTGTTTGAAAGATCCCTTCCAATAGGCTTTCAAAGAGCTATTTATTATTCATGACACTTCATGTGTGGATTTCTGTTCACATGGTGTGGTATACTTTACTCTACTTCATTACAGCTTTCTGAGGCCGAGGATAATTGATCGGTTTATTGATAAGGGAGTCCTCCTGTCTTCAGCTGTGGTTGTGTATGATGCGGACGCTGCGTTGACACGAAAAAGCCAGCGTTCTGTGGGTAAAATCCCTGGTTTGACACTGGTTTGTCTTATTGTCTCATTTGTTACATTGACCGCTGTACCTTCCCAAGATGGCAGACTCTAGATGATGTATCTCAGGACATAAACAGACAATGCTGAGAGACGTCCACAGAGCTCGGGTGAAATGCAAGCTTTAATCACACAGTATGCGTGTAAGATTCACCCGAGGTCGGAGGACCCCATCAGTCTTGCTCGACTATGTGTCCTTTGGGGGGGTCAAAGTGCACGGCGGCTGGAGTCAGGTCTCCAGAGTTCATTGTTAAGTTGAGACTGATGAATCGCTCTGTCAAGCCAGGACAGCTGTTCTGAGGGTTAGGGTGTGGCTACCATTAAATCAGCAATGTCTGTTTCTGCTCGCTTAGCCTCAATTACAATTGAACATCATGCAATTCGTCAAAGGTTTTTAACAGTGCTCAGTCATGTTGAAATTTGTAGCAAATAATTTTAAGAAGAGTGTGTGTGTATGTGAGTCGTTGTAGAGGAAGGAAGGGGGAGGAAGATAAAAGGGGGGGGGAGAGAGAATAAAAAAGAGAAAGTGAAAGAGAGGTAGAGAGAGTGAGAGAGAGCATGGGAGAGAGGTCTGTGGCATGTGTCTCTTCTGTCTGTGGTTTGTGTCTCTTCTGTCTGTGATGGATGAGCTTTCAGCCAGACCTCACAGGTGCAGGCTGTAATCGTTATCATCTACATGATGGTCTGAATGCACTTTAAATCCTTTTTGCAACGTTTCGCCTTTCATCTGAACCCTGTGATGCTATTGGTCTATTCTTTGATTGGTTTCTAACAGAATAACAATTGTATTATTTGATGGCAGGATTGTAATATCAAAGGATTCCCCGTCCTTAGCAGGGATGTCCACTCTTCCAACGTCCTTAGTAAAGTTTTTAACCGCGATATCATGTCCACTGGACATAGAAACATACAATCATTAATTATTTAACATACTGCGATAATTCAAGATTCAACCCCCTTATCACAGTTGTTGTACTTGTAATAAGTTATTACAGCAGATCAAATACAACGTGAAGAGATATACAGCATATATATACACTGGATTACAGTTATAATACATTGTCCACCCACAAACATGACCATATTGGTCTTGATATCAATGTCATGGTTTTAGAATGCTCCAGCCCTTAGACGCGGTGTTGTGAGTACATGAGGGAGACCTCAGCCCTTAGCCCCCGTGTTGTGAGTACATGAGGGAGACCTCAGCCCTTAGCCCCCGTGTTGTGAGTACATGAGGGAGACCTCAGCCCTTAGCCGCGGTGTTGTGAGTACATGATGGAGACCTCAGCCCTTGTGTTGTGTGAACATGAGACTTCAGCCCTTAGCCCTGGTGTTGTGAGTACATGAGGGAGACCTCAGCCCTTACGCCTCGTTTCCACATACGTACATTCTCGTATGCGATTCAACCGTCTCCGACCGAAAGTCCATTCATTCCTATGTGATTCTCCGTAATGTCCGTTTTTCCTCCGAGACTCCTCCCCTCCGTAAAATTTCTGTCCGGTATGTCCGTAATATACGTTAAAAAAATTGAACTTTCGCCGTCGTTTTACGGAGATACCGTATGAAAGTTTTTATGTTTTTCACAAAACTTGTAGGCTAAGTACCTGGCAGGCCAAACTCCTCGGCGATCTCTTTCCAAGCCTGGTTGGTTTGTTTTTATCTCTGCATATGTCGATCCTCATGTTCCAAAGTACCGGTCTCCTATCCGCTTATCCGGGGTCGGGTCGCGGGGGGAGCAGCTCAAGCAGGGGGCTCCAGACTTCCCTTTCCCGGGCCACATTGACCAACTCTGACGGGGGGATCCCGAGGCGTTCCTAGGCCAGTGTTGAGATATAATCTCTCCACCTAGTCCTGGTTCTTCCCCGAGGTCTCCAGGGAGACGCCAGCCACCCTTCTGAGAAAACTCATCTCGGCCGCTTGTACCCGCGATCTCGTCCTTTCGGTCATCACCCAGCCCTCATGACCATAGGTGAGGATGGGAACGAAGATCGAGAGCTTTGCATGCGACTCAGCTCTCTTTTCGTTACAACGGTGCGGTAAAGCGAACGCAATACCGCCCCCGCTGCTCCGATTCTCCGGCCAATCTCACGCTCCATAGTACCCTCACTCGCGAACAAGACCCCGAGGCACTTGAACTCCTTCATCTTTTGTCCGTAAATAAAGTAATGCCCGTACGTAAAACACTAGCGACTCCTTCCGTAAATTTACGGAAGCACGGATACGAAAAACATACGTATGTGGAAACGAGGCGTTAGCCCTGGTGTTGTGAGTACATGATGGAGACCTCAGCCCTTAGCCCTGGTGTTGTGAGTACATGAGGGAGACCTCAGCCCTTAGCCGCGGTGTTGTGAGTACATGATGGAGACCTCAGCCCTTGTGTTGTGTGAACATGAGACCTCAGCCCTTAGCCCTGGTGTTGTGAGTACATGAGGGAGACCTCAGCCCTTGTGTTGTGTGAACATGAGACCTCTGCCCTTAGCCCTGGTGTTGTGAGTACATGAGGGAGACCTCAGCCCTTAGCCCCCGTGTTGTGAGTACATGAGACTTCAGCCCTTAACCCTGGTGTTGTGAGTACATGAGACTTCAGCCCTTAGCCCTGGTGTTGGGTGAACATGAGACTTTAGCCCTTGGCCCTGGTGTTGGGTGAACATGAGACTTTAGCCCTAGTGTTACGGGAGATTTCAGCCCTATTCCTCTGTATGTATGAAGCCTCATCAGACCACAGGGAGCTCAGCTGGCCCAGAGTCATCATGGGATCGGGGGGTCGTGATTGACATGGAGGGTGTCATGAGGTGTCAGATGGCCTCACGCTGGAAATAACCTTCTCTCAGCACGTCACTCTCTCAGAGACTCACCTGGAAGCTGAAATATAGCTTAAATAGACCAAGAACAACACATACAGAAAGAAAATGAGAGAGAGAGAGAGAGAGAGAGAGAGAGAGAGGGAAAAACAAGCGTGTTCTTAGTTCAGCTGAGGGAGTCATGGCAATCCCAGTATTCCATAAATACGAAGGACAGCGGCCACGCCCACTGTCCCCCCCCCAGGGGAGATCGTCCAATTAACACTTAGGATTCTCCTTCATCTGCTGCTACTGCCAGAGAGCAGTGGGAAGGGGGGGGGGGGGGGGGGGGGGGTTGGAGAGAGAGAGAGAGTCTGGGGTTGCGACTAGAAAAAGATCTATGGACCAGAGATCAAAAGACAGCGACAGAACGAATCAGATAGAGACAGCGAGAAACATTCTGCTGTGCTCAAATATGAGGCAGACATAAACCATACACCACCATGATTCATCCAATAATTATTTTTTGGGTCTGTCTAAATATATTGGCTGCATATGATCCATGTTATATTGTTGGTTATAATGTAATATAGGATAATGTACTCGTTGGTCATTTAATAAGATGCTTAATACAAAGTAATCTATTCAGAGTTCCTTGAACAGACCCTGGCTCAGCCAAGCTGCTTTAGTTTAGCCCTTACAAACATATCGATGTAGTCCATCATTTTTAATGAAATATCTGATCTTAAATTTAGCACATTTGTTGTATAATCCAGCATGACATGGAAATGTCTCAGCTCTCTTTGTTCCCAGAGTGTTACCAATGTCACCATTTGATTTTAGATTTGCCCTCAGAAGCTCCATCTCAGGGCTCTCCCCCATGAGGTCTGGGGGTCCGCCTTCTGATCCAACCCCCCCTCCAACCGCTTCCTCTGGCAGATCTGATGTTGTGGGCCGACAGAAGCCTTTCCCTGCTGAACACAGGGACACGGCCCAGAAGACCTGCTGCCATCTGCACCTCTCACACAAGGAGGGGCAGGAGGGCTTCCATTCAGCAGATCAGGTTCTAGGTTCAAACCCCGTCGTCTGCAGTGCGCCTGGAGGCCCGGTGGATCGAGACCCCCTGCCCCACCCCACGGCTCCTCATTACACCGTCTAGTGAGTGAGCAGGAGAGGCTCTCTGAGTGTTGGTGCTGCTCAGACACAGACCCCGGTGACAAGCGCGTGTCAGCTGTGACGCACAGCGACACATGAGTGACAGGTGAGAGCTGTGACGATGCACAATCGCAGGCCCGCACACAGACACACATGGACTCACGCACATACGCACACACTCACACACACACACACACACACACACACACACACACACACACACACACACGCAGGCCCGTGCATGGACACACACACACACACACACACACACAGGCCCGCGCATGGACATTAATATGGTGGAACATTACTGACAGAGCAGCAGTACTGACAGAGCAGAACCGTTACTCTTATTTGAAGTATGAATATTTGGATTTCTATGACTGCTGACACCCCGATTTCCTGCCTGGGATTGAACCCAGTATGTAATAATAATAATAATAATATATTTAATTTAGAGGCGCCTTTCAAGACACCCAAGGTCACCTTACAGAGCATATAGTCATCATAAATCGTTTAAAAAAACAAGACATTGTGGAAAAAATAAATAAATAAATAAACATAATAAATAAAAAATAAATAAAACAAAAACAAGACAAAACAAAACAAACAAACAATCAAAACAGTGATCAGTTAGACGTTGTGTGCGAGTTTGAACAGGTGAGTTTTGAGTTGTGACTTGAAGGTTGTAATGGTGTCTGACTGTTTTATGTGTGGGGGGAGGGAGTTCCAGAGCCTGGGTGCTGAACAGCTGAATGACCGGGCACCCATTGTAGTGAGTCGTGTTGTGGGGATACATAGTAGTCCAGCAGAGGTTGAGCGGAGGGAGCGGGAGGGAGTGTATTCTTGGAGGAGGTCGCAGAGGTAACTGGGGGCTAGGTTGTGGAGAGCTTTGTAGGTGAGGAGGAGTAGGGTTTTGTATTGGATGCGGTAGTGTACTGGGAGCCAGTGAAGTTGGATGAGGACAGGGGTGATGTGGTCAGATGATTTGGTGCGGGTGATGATCCGGGCGGCTGAGTTCTGAATGATCTGCAGTCTGTTGAAGAGTTTGGTGGGGAGTCCGGTGAGGAGGGCGTTGCAGTAGTCTATGCGTGATGTGACAAATGAGTGAACTAGGATTTCAGTGCTGGATTGGGTCAGTGATGGGCGGAGTCTGGCGATGTTGCGGAGGTGGAAGAATGCAGTCCGGGTGATGTTGTGAATATGGGGTGTGAATGAGAGGGTGTTGTCCAGGATGACGCCGAGGCTCTTGACTTTGGAGGAGAAGGGTACTGGGAATCCATCGATGATTATGAGTGGAGCTGGGGTGTGTTGTGATTTAGTGAGGGTGGATTTGGATCCGATGAGCAGGGCCTCGGTCTTGTTTCCATTGAGTTTCAGGAAGTTCCTGCTCAACCAGCTCCGGATCTCTTCCAGGCACGTGATGAGGGAGGTGGGGGGGATGGCAGCGGTGGGTTTGGTGGAGATGTAGACCTGTGTGTCGTCAGCGTAGCAGTGAAAATGGACCCCATGGTGACGGAGGAGTGTGCCCAGCGGGAGGAGGTAAGTGGTGAACAGGAGAACCTATGTAGGGTGAACCCAGACCCTGTAGGGTGAACCCAGTATGTAGGGTGAACCCAGACCCTGTAGGGTGAACCCAGTATGTAGGGGGAACCCAGACCCTGGCGGGTGAACCCAGTATGTAGGGGGAACCCAGTATGTAGAGTGAACCCAGACCCTGGCGGGTGAACCCAGTATTTAGGGTGAACCCAGTGTGTAGAGTGAACCCAGTGTGTAGGGGGTGAACCCAGTGTGTAGGGGGTGAACCCAGTGTGTAGGGGGTGAACCCAGTGTGTAGGGGGTGAACCCAGTGTGTAGGGGGTGAACCCAGTGTGTAGAGTGAACCCAGTGTGTAGGCGGTGAACCCAGTGTGTAGGGGGTGAACCCAGTGTGTAGAGTGAACCCAGTGTGTAGAGTGAACCCAGTGTGTAGGGGGTGAACCCAGTGTGTAGAGTGAACCCAGTGTGTAGAGTGAACCCAGTG
>NC_082386.1:13721453-13733953 GCF_031168955.1 Gadus macrocephalus
TCTTCACATACTGAAACATACTGAGCTCTAATAGTGATATGGTGTAAAGAGAAGGAATATGCTGATCTATTTTCTGATCTATAATAATAGTCTATTCTGGACTGGTCTTCTATTCTGCACTCAACCTCACTGGCTCCACAGACTCCGGTAACGGCCCTTCCCCCTCTGACGCCCCCCCCCCCCCCCCCCCCCCCACTGAGAGGACCGTAGCCGCCGTCCACATCCAAGCGAACTCACTTCTGTTCGGATCACTACCACTGCAAGGAAAACCCTTAGGGATTCCCATATGGGTTCAGCTCATTTATTAAGCACTGAATATCCTATATTGGTTGTTTGTAGACGTGTTGTTGTTGTTGTTTATCTGGATGTCTCTCCAGGGGCTGAGACGGGACAGCTGTACTGAGGACCGCGAGCCAGGGCAAGACAGCTGCTGATGGTCTCTGCTCCTCCTCTGCTGCTCACAGCACCCCTTCAGCCGGGAGGAGCGCCACAGGAGGCTGACGTGAGCTGGGGACGCGTACGTTTCTGATCGGTGTTGGCTACTGAACGTTGAGGGATGTTAGGGATTATGTTGTCAACCCCACAAAAAGTCTCTTCCGCAGCTGGGTAGGAACTGACTGGAGGATGACTTTGTCTTCACTGTATTTGACAGGGAAATACATGGAGGACCTTTTTTGCGGTACGTTTTAAAAATTGAAGGAAGAGGCGGGTAGCACCTAATCGTACCTCATAAAACATAATTTATTAAAAATCTTCACATGAAACAAGTTGAGTTGCGTGATTTAATATATTATTTGGTTGTTGAAGTGGCCTTGGAAGTTGGCAGACATAAGGGCTAGCTTCCAGGCATCAACCAGAGCATGCAGTTAAATGCCATTTTAATAATCCTAAAATCAGCTGAACTTTACGACAAATCTCATCCTCACCTTAACAGCTTCAGTTGTAGAAAAACATATTCACATTGACAGATAATCAGAACATACACACCATTAAACTGCAGTACTTTAAAACAAAATATAAAATATATATTTTTAAATATGACTTAATCAAGATCATGAAAATCAGATGAGGATATTGTCATCTATCTATATATTTTTAAATTGGCATTTGAGTGGACAACATGTCTGCTGGAGGTATCAATGCTGCGTTCCTCATCCTGAATGTTGGTGGACCAGGGGCTGAACATCCCTGCTCCAAAACGTCCTCTGAACATCACTGGCCGAGTTCGCGAAGACACAGGTGTCCATATTTGTGTCCACATTCGGAACATTCATGTATTCAGAGATATTCATCCAATAGCACAGTATGTCCTGACCTAGATGGTGTGTAGGGCTTTCTGGAACACGCCAGGTTCAAACTACAGCAGTGATCCTTTAAAGAGCCTGGCTCCCAGAGGTGGTCCTTCTGGATCTTATTGGCTTTAGCAGATGGTCTATTCTCTATATTTAAAAGGTATTGAATCAGACCAAATATGATGGGAATATTTTACATGATGAATATTTCAGTTCAAGGTCCTTTTTGTTCCATTGAATGATCGAGAGCTGACGTTCTTTACATTGGGAAACCACAAGCTGTTGATTGTTCTACACCCGTATGCAACACTATGATTAAGGACAGCAACAAAGCCTACAGACGCCTATATCTGGTCAGTGAACGTTGGAGGTGGAATGTGAACCACAGCACCCCTTTAATTTAGCCTTCACACTCATAATAATGAAGCACAAGTCAGCGACCAAACCAAACCATCGCCCGGCCCAGTGGGCTGTTTCTCTGGCTCTCAACATGTAGACCCTCTCCCACTTCCCTGCAGTCCAGAGTCAACCGTTAGACCCTCTCCCTGTCAAACTGGACCCTCTCCCTGTCAAACGACCATCCTGCAGCTCAGAGTCCACACGTAGACCCTCTCCATGTCCCGGTCACCACACACACACACACACTCATAGGCTCCGGTGTCCACGGCTATGAGTAGATGGACCAGTAGATGATGTTGAAGAGCACGTAGGCGCCAGGGAAGAGGACGCGGGAGTACTTGTCGATGGCGTGCGTGTCGATCCAGATGTTGACGTTGGCTCTGGGTCGGGCCTGGGGGTTCAGGGCCACCTGGGCCAGGATCCTGTCCGGGCGCGCCCCGTTCTCCGGAATGCCGTAGTTCCCGGTCATGTTGAAGTCCATGGTGCCGTAGCCCGAGATCTGGGGGTCCACGGCCATGTCGTCGGGCTGGCCGATCTCACAGGTACATGGCAGCTGGGGGGGGGGGGGGGGGGGGGGCACACGCACTCATTAACACCTGAGTCTACTGAGGTTAATCACACACTCGTTAACACCTGAATCTATTTAGGTTAATCACACACTCGTTAACACCTGAGTCTATTTAGGTTAATCACACACTCGTTAACACCTGAGTCTATTTAGGTTAATCACACACTCGTTAACACCTGAGTCTATTTAGGTTAATCACACACTCGTTAACACCTGAGTCTATTTAGGTTAATCACACACTCGTTAACACCTGAATCTATTTAGGTTAATCACACACTCGTTAACACCTGAGTCTATTTAGGTTAATCACACACTCGTTAACACCTGAGTCTATTTAGGTTAATCACACACTCGTTAACACCTGAGTCTATTTAGGTTAATCACACACTCGTTAACACCTGAGTCTATTTAGGTTAATCACACACTCGTTAACACCTGAGTCTATTTAGGTTAATCACACACTCGTTAACACCTGAGTCTATTTAGGTTAATCACACACTCGTTAACACCTGAGTCTATTTAGGTTAATCACACACTCGTTAACACCTGAGTCTATTTAGGTTAATCACACACTCGTTAACACCTGAGTCTATTTAGGTTAATCACACACTCGTTAACACCTGAGTCTATTTAGGTTAATCACACACTCGTTAACACCTGAATCTATTTAGGTTAATCACACACTCGTTAACACCTGAATCTATTTAGGTTAATCACACACTCGTTAACACCTGAGTCTATTTAGGTTAATCACACACTCGTTAACACCTGAGTCTATTTAGGTTAATCACACACTCGTTAACACCTGAGTCTATTTAGGTTAATCACACACTCGTTAACACCTGAGTCTATTTAGGTTAATCACACACTCGTTAACACCTGAGTCTATTTAGGTTAATCACACACTCGGTAACACCTGAGTCTACTGAGGTTAATCGCACTGTAGGATGAATCATTTAGCAGTTGCTAATTTGTGATTGTATTATTGAACGTTTGGCCACAGATGATTCTTTGAGGGTTAGGGTTTTTCTATTCCTGTGTGGTAAATGCTACATAACTATGTGAGAGATTTGGTAGAACGTAAGCTACAATATTTGTGATCCTTATGATTTGATTAATTATTCCCTAAAATGATGCAGACATGAGGAGCCATGTGGGGCTTCCATGTGAAGTCATTTGAGTTAGTGGGAACATCGCATTAGCAGGGAGTCATCCGCACAGAAATTAATGCCGGGGGCATTGAACCTTCTGTAGGACTCAGAGGACAAACGTCATCATGTGGATGAGGTTTCATACGGACCACTGACCAGGAGCCTCTAGAACACGGGGCCACTAACCAGGAGCCTTCAGGGGCCACTAACCAGGAGCCTCTAAAACACGAGGCCACTAACCAGGAGCCTCTAGAACATGGGGCCACTAACCAGGAGCCTGTAGAACACGGGGCCACTAACCAGGAGCCTATGCGACCACTAACCAGGAGCCTCTAGAACACGGGGGCACTAACCAGGAGCCTCTGCGACCACTAACCAGGAGCCTCTAGAACACGGGGCCACTAACCAGGAGCCTCTGGGGCCACTAACCAGGAGCCTCTAGAACACGAGGCCACTAACCAGGAGCCTCTAGAACACGGGGCCACTAACCAGGAGCCTGTAGAACACGAGGCCACTAACCAGGAGCCTCTGCGACCACTAACCAGGAGCCTCTAGAACACGGGGCCACTAACCAGGAGCCTCTGGGGCCACTAACCAGGAGCCTCTGGGGCCACTAACCAGGAGCCTCTAGAACACGGGGCCACTAACCAGGAGCCTTCAGGGGCCACTAACCAGGAGCCTCTAAAACACAGGGCCACTAACCAGGAGCCTCTGCGGCCACTAACCAGGAGCCTTCAGGGGCCACTAACCAGGAGCCTCTAGAACAGGGGGGCACTAACCAGGAGCCTGTAGACCACAGGGCCACTAACCAGGAGCCTGTAGACCACAGGGCAGCTAACCAGGAGCCTGTAGACCACAGTGCAGCTAACCAGGAGCCTGTAGACCACAGGGCAGCTAACCAGGAGCCTATAGAACACGGGGCCACTAACCAGGAGCCTGTAGAACATGAGGCCACTAACCAGGAGCCTCTAGAACTGAGAACACGTAGCAGCTGAGCTTCAGCGTGCATTTGGATCTGAATCTTCAGAACCAAACACCATCTGGCTGTCATCCAATGACATCGCTTCAGGGATGTTATTCTGCTAAATAACTGACATCTGCCGCCTCCTGGATCCCATCCAAACACAACTTCTTCCAAGAACATTATAGAGGCGAATGAAACGCTGTGTAGAAAGCTTGAGTTAGGATGAAGACTGGGCCCAATGCCCACAGACAATATGGAAGCTGGAGCACATGCCCACAGACCGCATGGAGACTGAACCCCATGCCAAAAGACCGCATGGAGGGGATATGATCTGAGTTACTGAGCTTCACCTCAACAAGGAGGACTTTCTTCTGCTCCCTGGGTCCTCGATAAAAGGAGTTCAATGAATGTTCGAGGAAACAGGAAATAAACCCCCGGGACATTGGTGTGAACGCTGTTTCATCTCGACGAACCAGAAACACATCCCAAGGAAAACATGAATCAGTCTCACACTCACCCTCTCCCTCAGCTTCCTCTCCTTCCTCTCCTGCACCGTGGACAAGTAGTTGACGGCCGCGTACTCGATGACGGACAGGAAGACAAAGACAAAGCTGACCCACAGGTAGATGTCCACCGCCTTGATGTAGGAGACCCTGGGCATGGAGGCGTTGACCCCCGTGATGATGGTGGACATGGTGAGCACCGTGGTGATACCTGGGGACAGAACCCCACATGGTGAGCACCGTGGTGATACCTGGGGACAGAACCCCACATGGTGAGCACCGTGGTGATACCTGGGGACAGAACCCCACATGGTGAGCACCGTGGTGATACCTGGGGACAGAACCCCACATGGTGAGCACCGTGGTGATACCTGGGGACAGGAGGGAACCCCACCCTACCTAACAGGATCCGGGCGGGGGGTCGGGGAGGAACCATCCTACCTAGCGGGACCCTGGCAGGGCGGGGGGGGGGGGGGGGTGGTCCTACCTAGCGGGACCCTGGCAGGATGGGTGGGGGGTGGTCCTACCTAGCGGTACCCTGGCGGGCACGGCGCGGCGGTCGATCCAGAAGGACACCCAGGAGAGCATCACCATCAGGGTGGCAGGGAAGTAGGTCTGCAGCAGGAAGAAGAAGATGTGGCGCCGCAGGGTGAAGTGGATGTAGAGGCGGTTGTACCAGCCTAGAGGGGGAGAGGGTGAGAGGGTGAGGGGTTTAACGCAGGTCATTAGAGGGTGAAGTGGATGTAGAGGCGGTTGTACCAGCCTAGAGGGGGAGAGGGTGAGAGGGTGAGGGGGTTAACGCAGGTCATTAGAGGGTGAAGTGGATGTAGAGGCGGTTGTACCAGCCTAGAGGGGGAGAGGGTGAGGGGGTTAACGCAGGTCATTAGAGGGTGAAGTGGATGTAGAGGCGGTTGTACCAGCCTAGAGGGTGAGAGGGTGAGAGGGTTAACACATGTCATTAGCGGGTGAAGGGGATGTAGAAGCGGTTGTACCAGCCAAGGGGGTGAGGGTTAATGGGGGTGAGGGTTAATACTCACAGAGAGGTGAGGGTTAATGCTCACAGAGAGGTGAGGGTTAATGCTCACAGAGAGGGTTAGGGTGAGGGTTAATGCTCGCAGAGAGGGTGAGGGTTAATGCTCACAGAGAGGGTTAGGGTGAGGGTTAATGCTCACAGAGAGGGTTAGGGTAAACACTCATTTGTCATTTAAGAGCACTTTTTACCCCAGATCAACTTCCAGTGAATTGAGAGGCATGACACCCTCTGGTTTGGGACATGAGCCAATACATCATAGATAATCGATATTATCTATGATGTATTGTAATGAAAAGGGCAGTGGAACAGGGTAAAGGGGTGGAATCCAACTGGGCGCTACGGGGCAACTTGGTCACCTATGTGACCGTGCTATTGAGCTGAGCCCCCAAGCTCCCTGCTCTGCATATCAAGGTCATCATCACCATCACCATCCTCATCATCTCATCACCATCACCCTCCATACGAGTGGAGGACACAGGAATCAGACACAGGAATTATTTATTGTGTTTCATTCCTTTGTTTAAACATCAGAAATGTTTTCTTTTAAGGACAGCACTGAGAGTGATGCGTATTAATTCTATCAATATTGTTTCTATAAACGATCTTCCTACACTACAGGATGGCTGAACATTCTCCATAGTATAGACCATGTATGTTGATTGAATATGCAGAGACCAACCAAGATGATACGGGTAATGTGATACACAGCATGGGTAATGTAACACACAGCATGGGTAATGTAACACACAGCAGGGTAATGTAAGACACAGCACGGGTAATGTGATACACAGGTAATGTAATCACAGGACATGTCTGGACACATTAAGACACTTTACCCGTGCTGCTGTAGAAGGCCAGCTTCGTGGTGGTGTGGAACTTCTGGATGAGGAACTGGGAGAGAGAGATCCGTTCGTCCGTGTCCAGCGACTCGTTCCCTTTCTTCCAGTATAGCATGAGGTCGTCGTCTGTGTACGCGTCTGAAAGAGAATTATTCATAACGTGATGCCATTATTTCTCCATGAAAGGCCGTCTCCTGACCCAACACAGGCAGCCTGGGTCGCTGTCAGTGTCAAACTCTCGTTTCTTCCTCGTTTTACTAACTGTGAGGAAGGCGTCATAACAGACAGTAAACAGGAATATGGATGATGTCCTCACAGCTCTCTATCTCCAGCGAGCAGGTCTGCGTGTCCAGGGGGAACCGGCTCAGGTCCATGTTACACATGGCTGTGACAGTCACTCTGTTGGAGGAAGGAACACAAGCATGAGCAATAGCAATGCAGTGTAATGTTGTTGATATACTGCACATGGCAGGGTCTGATCTGAAGGCTTTAAACAACAATTAAGGTAGCAGGCACACTATTTACATGCATTGCACACTATTGACATGCTTGTGCACAAAATTGACATTTGTGTTCACTGTTGACGTGCGTGTGCAAACCCATTATATGCGCTCCAAATATCCCAATACATAATAAATGTAAAATGTGTTTTACCGGTTCTACCATCTAAGGATGTATTTTGAAGTTCAGACTTTTGACAAACAATAAGTTGAACCATCCCAGTCTATAGCTCTATATCACTGCCTCCCTGCATCCCTGCATCACCTCATCAGTGCATCAGTGCATCACCTCATCACTACATCAGTGCATCACGGCATCACTACATCAGTGCATCACTGCCTCCCTGCATCAGTGCATCAGTGCAGCACTGCCTCCCTGCCTCACGACCTCACTGCATCACTGCCTCCCTACATCACTACATCACTGCACCAGTACATCATTATATCACTACATCACTGCAGCAGTGAGCGGTGTGAGGGTTGGAGGTCCGCCTACCGCAGGCTGTAGAGCACGTTGCCATCGGGGTACACTCTCAGCATGACGTTCTCCGTGGTGGTGTCGTGGATGAAGGACCTCTTGGAGTGAACAAAGAACATGTCGGGCACCCAGATCTTCTTCACCAGGCGGCTGTCGAAGGTCATGCTCTGGTTGTTTGTGCTGGGGAAGGCCAGGCGCTCGTCTTTCCAGTAGTGCCGCAGGTACAGCGTCATGGTGAAGTCCTGATGGGGGGGGGGGGGGGGGCACAGGGTCAAGTGGAAGTCCTGATTGGGGGTTTAGACGGTTTTGGGGGGGTGAGGCAGCGTCTAACGTGCGGTTCCAGTTCCGGGTGCTCAAAGTAAAACTCAAGGTGCATGATTAAGCCCTCAGGTCTCAAAGGAGAATGACACAAAGGTTGTTTAGAGACATTAACGCACAGGTTGTTGGCCACAGGAGAAGAGATCACTGGAGTCATTATCAGTCACATATTAAGTCAATCAGAACTCAAACCAGTGGCGTGCAAACCAGGGCGGTCGCCCCCCCTTGTGGCCCAATTGTTGAAAAACACGTGCTAAAGTGCCCTCTCAGGAGCCAAAACGCGTATTAAAGGGGCCCCTTGGGAGCCAAAACGCGTGCTAAACTGCCCTCAAGTGTCCTTTCGGGAACCAAAACGTGTGCTAAACTGCCCCCTTTGAAGCCAAAACGCGTGCTAGAGTGCCCTCATTTGTATAACATATAAAACGTGTCTAAAGTGCCCTCTTCAGTGGTGAGAACGCGCTATACGTGCCCTTTTTTTCTCTTTCCGCCCCTGCCCTTCAAAAAGTCTGTGCACGCCACTGACTCAAACTCAATGACCAAAGCAGTGCGTTTCTACTACTAACCAACAGACCTGTCAATTCTTCCACAGTGGAGCTGTTTTTTTGTATCACAGCCGGTGAATAGGGACGAACGTGAAGACGTGTTGCTCACTTACCATGTCCACCTCCGAGATGGTATCCAGACTTTCCACCTGCACATCGACTCCCACCGGGATCGGAGGCCCTGGAATACACAAGATCAGACCTGACTGACCTCAAAGTACCGCCGAACACCCATGACACCGCTCACTGGCGAACCCAAAACCAACACGTTTTACAGAGAGCGGAGGGATTTAAGAGCACCCCCAGTTATCTGATGACCTGCCAGGCCCAGCCATCGCTCGGAGCAGTTGTTTTCAAAGGGATGCTGGTACTTGTTAAGCAAGCAAGCAGGACTCTGTAGGTCTGTTGAAAGCCTGGTGTCACGCAGCCATGCTTGTTGGGATGTGAGGCTGTCTGCAGCATTCGGCGCTGACCTATTTCAGGCCTGCTACTAAGCAGCATCCAGCAGTAAAACAATTAGGTCACAATGGATCCAAGTTGATGCTGCTGTGGAACCGATCCTGCCCTCCTTTCCACCCAGAGGACATTTAGTTGGATAGGAACCTCCACACTGGCAAAAAATTAACGTTAACATATCACATCGTTCATGATGCTTCAAGAGGAGCAGTGTTTGCCCTCGTTGGCTATGTTCTAGTTCACAGGCATTGGAGGGAATGAACGTGTGTTTGGCTTAGGAAGAGTAATGGAGGGAAACGGTTCACACGAAATCCCAGCCGTGATTTGATATAGTAAAAAACAAATCACACTCCCTCTCTCTCTCTCTCTCTCTCTCTCTCTCTCTCTCTCTCTCTCTCTCTCTCTCTCTCTCTCTCTCTCTCTCTAGACATAATCCCACGGTCAGCAAAATCCCTCTCATGTAAAGACTGAACCGAACAGAGTAATCACACTCTGTTGACATGAAGAATCCCAGCGTTGCTGTCACTTTCACAGGCTGGACTATAAGAGCCTGGAGCCTGCTGGGGCTGGCTGGAGCTCACTGGGCTCCAGTCTGCAGCTGGATGGAGCAGGCTGGAGCTAACTGGGCCTGCTGGGGCTGGATGGAGATGGCTGGAGCTCCGTTCTCCAGTCTGTCGAGGACTCTGGCCTGCAGGCCGGTCTCATCATGTTGCTCTTGGATGTTTAAGTCAGTCCCTCAATAAAATCGCTATGACGGATGCTTAGAGACCTAGCACATAGCAAGCCTCATCGTGTCTCTGTTTTTAAAAACGAAATATTTAAGCATTCATATTTAGAGAATATAAATATTCAAACCTCCAAATGCTGGTCTCATGGTGAAGTCATGGTCATCTATTCTCAGCAGCTGCTCAGATTTTGTCATTGGAGACTTTGTCATGTCCGGGCTTCGTTTGAACATCGGGCTGCAGAAGGAACATGTTAATGGTTAATGTGAATGTTGTTAGAGGAAATGTGAATCATTTAAATCATTCCCAAATGTGTTTCTATAGGTAAGGACGGTGGGACCTTCCGGTTTTGGGACCTTCTGCACCGTCCGTCCGTGAAGTCTCTCTTCTTGACCTGTGTATTCAAACACAAGACGAAAGATTCATGGGAGAACCGAGCAGAATCACAGCAATTCAAGAAGGTTCTCAACATCCCCTATAGCCCCCATCCCCTCCAGATGTACCGTGTGTACAGGAGAGAGAGAGAGAGAGAGAGAGAGAGAGAGAGAGAGAGAGAGAGAGAGAGAGAGAGAGAGAGGGAGAGAGGGAGAGGATTGCTTGGTGTATTGAAGCGTGCACAAAAACAACAATTTATCCCTCAGTCCAAAATGGCGCGGGGGAAACCGAGTACACCTCCCGGAACAAATCCCCGTTCGTAGGATGAAATAAAAGAACAAAACGGATACATTGGCGGTCCTGGTCATGCCTGTCCATCAGCAGCTGGTTTGATAATCCTCTTGGCAGAAGTGCTTCTCCAATCCCCCCTCTCTCTCACTCTCTTGCTGGCTGCCTCCACCTTCACCCCGGCTGGCTGGCCCTCCCTGGGAGAGAGCTGCTCTCAGACTGGGGTCTACAGGAGGGGGTCTGGAGCTCAGACTGGGATCTACAGGAGGGGGTCTACAGGAGGGGGTCTACAGGAGGGGGTCTACAGGAGGGGGTCTACAATAGGGGGTCTACAGGAGGGGGTCTGGAGCTCAGTCTGGGCTCTACAGGAGGGGGTGTATACACAGCTATGCAGATCCTTTGGTCTACTAGAGTGAGTCGATGCACCTGGTAGTGCCAGGCTCACCTTAGATGATGATCAGGTGTTCTGTTGGAGAGTTCCTATGCCAGAATAGGCTAAAGCTGCTATGTTTAAACGTGGTGTGGGGAGTTTGAATGTGCTGTGCTCAACACTTATCTTGTTAGCCGACTGTGACTTGTCACGCTCCAATCCTGCTATTTCAGAGCCTAAAGGCTTGACTCAACCCATAATTAAATCTAAAAGAACCAGACACTCAGTATAATTAAAAAGAAAACAGCGAGTAAATAAGCTTGGCCTCTTTAGATCAGCCTACTCCAGGCTGGCTGCTGCCAAGGACTGATGAGAGAGAGAGCTCTTCTTCTCCAACCCTGCCAAGGGCAGCAGTGGTGCTCCCCGTAACAGAGGAGGGTCCTCAGAACGCTGAGGGGGTGACGAGAGGGCCATCGAGACAAGAGGACTAAATAAGGAGCTATAGGGGAGAGCCAACGGTGTTCGCTTCATGAATATCATAGCCTCATTCAAATCATCCCTAATACGTTTGATATAAAATGGACAATTTTTGTTTATTATTATTCACCATTATTAAACAGAATTAAAGTGAATTATCACTGTAATGATCCAGCCTGACTAATCTAAGACGATATAACGGAGGAGTCTAGAAACTAGCAAGGAGCCTGCATGGAAACACCATCCTAGGTCTACTGTAAACACCATCTACTGTAAACATCATCCTCAGTATACTGTAAACACCATCCTAGGTCTACTGTGAACACCATCTACTGTAAACATCATCATCAGTATACTGTGAACACACCATCCTAGGTCTACTGTAAACACCATCTACTGTAAACATCATCATCAGTATACTGTGAACACCATCCTAGGTCTACTGTAAACACCATCTACTGTAAACATCATCCTCAGTATACTGTGAACACCATCCTAGGTCTACTGTAAACACCATCTACTGTAAACATCATCCTCAGTATACTGTGAACACCATCCTAGGTCTACTGTAAACACCATCTACTGTAAACATCATCCTCAGTATACTGTGAACACCATCTACTGTCAACACCATCTACTGTAAACACCATCCTCAGTATACTGAAAACACCATCTACTGTAAACACCGTCCTCAGTATACTGAAAACACCATCTACTGTAAACACCATCTACTGTAAACACTATCTATTGTAAACAACATCCTCAATATACTGTAAACACCATCTACTCTAACCACTATCCTCAGTCTATATGAACTCCCTGTAAACTCAATCCACAGCATATTAATCAAGTTTACCGTCTGTTTCAGAATGTATGTACATGTACCTTATCTTCAGAATCATCCCGTGTCACAACACTTTATCTCTTATCAGAGAGACGCACGTTTCCTTAAAGTGAAGCGGATCATTGAAAGAGTCTTTTATCTCTAAACAGCAGCACTTAACATGAGAGCGATGGCACAGCATCCCTATAGCATCCCTCCTAACCCTGTGTCAGAGGAGTGGTGGTGGTGAGGCTGGAACATGAGAGTGTTGGTGCAGCAACCCCTGTAGCATCTCCCCTACCCCTGTGTCTGAGGGGACGTGGCAGGCGTGGTGGTGAGGCTGGATTAGTCTATAAAGGGTCCGTGGAATACATTAACCAAAAGCAGAACACAGAGCTG
>NC_082386.1:13738953-13881453 GCF_031168955.1 Gadus macrocephalus
CTTCAGGAAGAGCCTGGCCGTGGTGGAGGAACGGCTGGAAGGTGCGTGTCCGTGTTAACATTAGGTGACATGTTAACATTAGGTTCCATGTTAACTAGTGCTGTTAATGTCATAGTTAACTCACGATTAATCACGCCTTTTTTTCTATTCTAAATATCCCTTGATTTCGTGCTGCCAGCCTTTTAGTGAGATCAGAGAGTGTTGCGAAGGTAGTAATAAAACCGTAATAAAATATATTTGGTAAGATGGATATAAGAAGAGGGACCCGCAGTGAATTCAACCCGGTCCACTTGACATCGGGTGCATGACAGTGGTAGGCCAACCGTAAAACTTCAATAGCCCAGGATTTTATTTGTTTCAATCACTGAACTTTTGAACAAAACTCTTGCTCAGCAAAGACGGGAAATACTATAACATTTATTATTTAAACCAGTATGAATATTCCTACCGTACGTAGGCCTATACACATTACCAGGCTATCGAATAACACACACACACACACACACACACACACATACACACATACACACATACATGCATACATACATACATTAACGCTGTTAATAACGCGTTAAACTGACAGCACTAATGTTAACATAAGGGTACTGGATCCCAGCATCTGCCGAGTCTCCAGGCGGCTGAGACCCCGGGCTGCTAAATATCCAGGCTGAGGCTCCAGGCTGCTGAGGCTCCAGGCTGCTGAGTACCCAGGCTGACCGCTGTGCTCTGATCTCTGGTCTCTGACCTCCGCCCTCTCCCCGTCCCCCCAGGCTCGGTGCCGGCCCGGGAGCTGAGTGAGATGAGGGCGCGGCTCTTCCTCAACCTGGGCCTGGTGTGTGACCACCAGGGGGAGCCCAAGCGCTGTATGGAGTTTATCCGCCGCAGCGTCTACATCGCAGAGTAAGACATGCTGCTGTATTCATGTGGGCAATATTGAAAATGTAGATTTCTATGAAGTCCCTCCCTCATGGTGGAGTGTTACTTCCTGTCCGACAGGAAGCACCAGCTCCTGGAGGACGTGTACCGGGCCAACCTCAACCTGGGCCACATCTGCTTCCGGAGGAGCCAGCACTCGGGGGCGGTGCGCTGCCTGGAGCAGGCCCGGGAGTGCGCCCGCAAGATGAAGGACAAGTTCAGCGAGAGCGAATGCTGCCACTGGATTGGCAAGGTCAGGACTCAGGGGTCCAAACACCATCAAAGTCTTTAGTCACTTGGAGCTCATACTGACTGCTGGGGAGCAACATTTAAAATGGCTCAAATTGAATTCTTCTTATAATTTAATGGTCATTCAAATGGATTGGTATTGGTATTGGTTTCAGGTGCAGCTGTCAGTCATATTGATTGGTATTGGTTTCAGGTGCAGCTGTCACTCGTATTGATTGGCATTGGTCATGGTTTCAGGTGCAGCTGTCTCTCGGGGACTTCGCGGCGGCCAGGCGCTCTCTGAAGAAGGCTCTCCTGTTGGGTTCCCAGCAGCCTCAAGACAGACAGGACGTGAAGAAGAACTTTAGATCTGGTAAATGCAAACAAGATATCATTTCATCATGTTGATCCTTCAAATATCCGAAAGGTTTTGATACCATTGTCCTCAATCCTGGTTGAATTGGGCACTGCGCTGTTAGTCAGTAAATCTACTTCCTGTCCGCAGCCGACCGAGGCTGTCAGCTGGAGGAGGAGGCTGGGGACGACCTGAGGCAGGCGAAGAGTTCCCATGATGCAGTGGGGCTGGCTGAGCAGCTGGGCGACCTGTACTGTAAGGTGGGCTCCTTCCCCAAGGCCCTGGAGGCCTACCGGACCCAGGTCAGAGAAACGAGAACCTCACGCTTCAAAACCGTCCCTTCTGAATTCCTTGTGTCTAAACGTAACCATGTCGTCGTGTGTTAGCTGGCGCTGGCGGAGGCACTGGGCAGACCCCCCAGGGAGCTGGCCGTCATCCACGTGTCGCTCGCGGCAACGCACACGGACCTGAGGCAGCCCGGCCCGGCGCTGGAGCACTACCGGCAGGAGCTGGCCCTGAGACGGGGCTCCCCGGCCGAGGTAGGGGGGGCGCCCTGAATGCCATGTGGGGGACGCAGATCCCGCCTGCTGCCTGCGGCTCATTGTTCAGCTCAGTGGTTTCCCTGCTCAGTGTGTGAGCTGGTACCTGCTCTCTGTAACCCTGTGTCTCTGTAACCCTGTGTCTCTAACCCTGTGTCTCTGTAACCCTGTGTCTCTGTAACCCTGTGTCTCTAACCCTGTGTCTCTGTAACCCTGTGTCTCTGTAACCCTGTGTCTCTGTAACCCTGTGTCTCTGTAACCCTGTGTTTCTGTAACCCTGTGTATCTAACCCTGTGTCTCTGTAACCCTGTGTCTCTGTAACCCTGTGTCTCTGTAACCCTGTGTCTCTGTAACCCTGTGTATCTAACCCTGTGTCTCTGTAACCCTGTGTATCTAACCCTGTGTCTCTGTAACCCTGTGTCTCTGTAACCCTGTGTCTCTAACCCTGTGTCTCTGTAACCCTGTGTCTCTGTAACCTGCTCTCTGTAACCCTGTGTCTCTGTAACCCTGCGTCTCTGTAACCCTGCGTCTCTGTAACCCTGTGTCTCTGTAACCCTGTGTCTCTGTAACCCTGTGTCTCTGTAACCCTGTGTCTCTGTAACCCTGTGTCTCTGTAACCCTGCGTCTCTGTAACCCTGTGTCTCTAACCCTGTGTCTCTGTAACCCTGTGTCTCTAACCCTGTGTCTCTGTAACCCTGTGTCTCTGTAACCCTGTGTCTCTGTAACCCTGTGTCTCTAACCCTGTGTCTCTGTAACCCTGTGTCTCTGTAACCCTGTGTCTCTGTAACCCTGTGTCTCTGTAACCCTGTGTCTCTAACCCTGTGTCTCTGTAACCCTGTGTCTCTGTAACCCTGTGTCTCTGTCCCTCAGGAGTGCAGCACGTGGCTGAACATGGCGTTGTCCCAGAAGGATAGCGGCTGCAGCCCGGAGGAGGTGGACACCAGTTTCGAGGCGGCGCTGGAGTGTGCCCAGAGGGCGGGGCGCCCTGCGCTGCAGGTCAGAGGTCTCAGGGGTTAAGGGTCAGCTGTGTTCCACCTCTCTGATGTACCAAATAAGCCCTGAATGGTGGGGCACAACCACATCCATTAAAGCATTACAGGAGTCAACACCAGCCTCACCAGTGTATAAGTGGATGAAACAGTAGTAAAACCATCTGCAACATGTTCAATAAGGGTTTTATTGTGTAGGACTATGAAGAAGGTTTGATATAAATAGGATGGATCCCTTAATTCCCTTGAATTTTGCCTATGAAAAGTATTGCAAAAGAAAGATTGTTGTCGTGTTTCTAAATCCCGTCCAAACTGACCCGCGCCTCCCCTGCTGCTGACAGAAGCGCGTGCTGAGGCGGTGGCTAGGGGCCCAGCGACGGGGGGCCCAGCGCGGCGGGGTCGTGGCCGGGCTTGGGGCCACGGAGGCCGGGCTGGAGGCAGCGGAGGACAGTCTGGGGGCCACGGAGGCCAGGCTGAGGGAGCTGTGTGCCGCGGAGGGCTGGAACCCCGACTGCAGTGATGGGGAGGAAGAGGAGGAGGAGGAAGAGGAGGAGAACAGCGAGCCCTTGGTCGACAGCGACATCGCCCTCTCGGACTCGGGTGGGTCACATGACTGAAAGCTTGTGACGGAGGAGTCGTGCGGGCGTGATCTCTAACGTCGGTTTATTGATCTCCTTGTTTGGTTAGATGATGACCTGGACGGTTACGACAAGATGGTTAGCGGCAGGAGGAAGAGCGTACGGGTAAGCAGGATCTGGATCTCAGGATGCATCAATACCTCATGTCCCAGTTCTGACCCTGCCCCCCCTCCCCCCAGTGGAACAAGAGGAACGAGAAGGGGGAGACCTCGCTCCACCGGGCCTGCATCGACGGGAACCAGAGGCAGGTCCAGGCACTGCTGGAGCAGGTGAGACCCTGCAGAACCCCACTAGTAAACACACTGTACCCCACTAGGACACACTGTACCCCACTAGTACACACTGTACCCCACTAGTACTGTAGTAGTGATCGACCGATATTATCGGCCGATATTTGCGTTTTTTACGTGTATCGGTATCGACATGTCGACAATCATGTCGATATGTTTTCCAGTATCGGCCCGATTTATTTTTATTTTTTGGTGTGATTTACAGACAGTTCAATAAATGTTGAGACATTGTAACATTTGTTATCATCATTGTGTCATTTTTATGATGTAAATTGAGGGAGGCTTAGTCTGGAAATCCAGACGCACATCTAGAAAGCTGTAGGTTTTTTTTTTTTTTTTTATATATAAATGTTCGGTGTATTATGTTCGGCCATTTTACTCCTTCGGCCGAAACCGAACATTATGTTTTGGGCCATTTTCGGCCGAACATGTTCGGTGGCCGAATATTCGGTGCATCCCTAATTGGAATACACTACGACCAATCAGAAGAATACAAGGGCTGACGTATCCAGACCAGTGGAGCTAACCAATAGATACAACTCTTGCCGTATCCGGTCGGTAAAACAGCAACGCTTTTGGCCCTCCTATCGATGTGATTGATTAATGTTCTGGGCCAGGGGAGGCCCAGAATATACACAGGTATATTGCTCATTCCCAGAGTGACTAGCTGAGCAAATTCAAATTGTGCTCTCGTGAGAACCCTGGATTTCCAGGGTATTATCAGCTCCAGATATCGGCTCAAGAAAATCGGTATCGGCGTATCGGTTATCGGCTAAGGCAGATGAAAAATAATCGGTGTCGGCCCCAAAAAAATCCGGCCGGTCGTGTTGGCTCACTTCCTGCTGATCCATCCACACCACCGGTGTCTGAGTGTGCTGACGTGTGTGTGTGTTGACGCGTCACCAGGGCCACCCCGTCAATCCCAGGGACTACTGCGGCTGGACTCCGCTGCATGAGGCCTGCAACCACGGTCACCACGGTAACCCATGATACACACAGCAGACAACTTCCTTTTCCGTATCTTCCATCGCTTTACAGTCCAACTCATGAATCATGGCTCCTCCACCTCTCTGTGCCTCCTGAAGAGGTGGTGTCTCTACAGTCTAACTCATGAACCATGGCTCCTCCACCCCTCTGTGTCTCCTGAAGAGGTGGTGTCTCTGCTGCTGGAGCGCGGCGCCAGTGTGAACGACCCCGGGGGGCCGCTCTGCGACGGGGTCACGCCCCTCCACGACTCCCTGGCCTGCGGACACTTTGGGGTGGCCAGGCTGCTGGTGGAGCACGGCGCCTCCGTCGCCCTGCGCGACGCCAAGGTGGGGGCTATGGACGGACAGACAGACGGACAGACGTATCTATTCCACCCGAGCTGCACAGGCGTCTGCTCAGGTTGCTCTCTGCTGTCTGTTGACCAAACGGTGGGTGCCCCCCCCCCCCCTCCTCTCCCTCCGTCCCCCCCCCCAGGGCCAGACCCCCATGGACACCCTGAGACACTGGCAGAGGACCTACAGCCGCGAGCTGGACCGCGACGCGCGGCAGGACTGCGCCGCCACAGAGGAGCTGCTGAGGAAGGCTCTAGCAGGGGGGGGAGGAGGTGAGGAGGGCCCCAGGACGGGGCCTCCACCCTATTGCTCTTCAATCTCTCCTGCAGCAAGTCGTGCTTTCCCTCACTCTCGGTCTGTTTCTCCTCCAGGGCCCGCGGCTCCCGCCAGGAGCTCCGCCCTGCTGCAGGACAGCCAGCTGTACGACGCCGAGTGCTCCGAGCCCCTCCTCGGGCCCGCGCCGGACCCCGGCCCCAGAGCCCGGGGGACAGAGGCCCCCGGCCCCGCCCGGCCCCCCCGACAGTCCGGGGGACCCAGAGCCCGGGGGATGGAGTCGGCCCTGCTGTACGGGGTAGGGACCCCCGGAGGGCAGTGTTTTATTGTGTAGGCTTCGCCTTCTGGGTGGTGGCTCTGTTCCTATTGGTCGAGATGAACATGCACCAAACCACTCGTATGTTACGGGAGCGCACAGAAGGAGTTCAGTGTCTATTATAGAGTCTATCAAAGAGATCAGTGTCTATTATAGAGTCTATCAAAGAGATCAGTGTCTATTATAGAGTCTATCAAAGAGATCAGTGTCTATTATAGAGTCTATCAAAGAGATCAGTGTCTATTATAGAGTCTATCAAAGTGTCTTTCTTCATTCCTTTAGACTTCATGCTGTAAGGATGTGTTGTACAAACCGCGTGTCCGTCTCACGTCCTCAGAGCAGCGACTCTGACCACGACTCGGACAGCCCCCCCCCGAGCCCCATGCGACCCGTTCGGCCCAGGCTACGCGTCCAGGCTGGCCCAGCTGGCGGGAGTGGGGTACAGGAGGCCCTCGCTCCGCACGCCCCCGGGCCCTCGCTGGCCCCTGAGCCCACTCCTGCGGGGCCCCACGTCTTCGCGAGGGAAGAGTACCACAGCGTGATCCGTGGCCTCGGCAGCGCCAGGGCCCTCCACAAGGGCGGGGCCCTCCACCAGGGG
Organism: Gadus macrocephalus; assembly: GCF_031168955.1. Lineage (NCBI taxonomy): Eukaryota > Metazoa > Chordata > Actinopteri > Gadiformes > Gadidae > Gadus > Gadus macrocephalus. Next base: position 13,745,414 of record NC_082386.1, read on the forward strand.
ACCCAGTCCCCGCTCACCAGCACGCCCGCCCTCTCCTCCAATAGCAGGCCGGCACTGGTTCCAGAGGAGGAGGACCTGGCCGACGATTGGCTGGACGATGACCTGGGCGAGGTGGTTCAGGCCAGGAAGAAGAGGCGGGTGGGGGAGGAGCAGAGTGGACCGAGCGGGGAGGGCGGGGCCTGGAGCGGGGAGGGGGGGGCCTGGAGCGGGGAGGGCGGGGCCTGGAGCGGGGAGGGCGGGGCCTGGAGCGGGGAGGGCGGGGCCTGGACTACTTTAACGGCCAGAAGTCAACACAGGCAGGAGAACGGAGGTGTGTCCCAGAGTAAGTAGTTAGTCCCAGTTAGAGTAGTTAAAAGAGAGTAGTTATTCCCATAGCTTAGCTTAACCACATCTTCAACAACAGCATTTCTGATCTTTTTTTTTTTTTTTTCTGAATGATATTTACCAGGTCTTTGATGTGACGTTGTTCAAAAGACTCAGCAGAATGTCTGCTAGCCTTCATCGCTCCCCTTCTTTCCCCCCAGGGTCCGCCGCTGCCCCCCCAGCTGCCAGCAGGGGCCCCTCTCTGAGCAGGAGCGGAGGGGCCCGGCCCCGGCCCCGGCCCCGGCAGGCCAAGATGACTCAGATGAGCGGCCTGGTCCGTCTGGGGCGGCGGTCCGTCAGCAGGCCAGGCAGCCCCTCCTTCAGCGAGGAGGAGGAGCTGCGCCTGGACACGCCCCCTCCTTCCCGAGCCCCGCAACACACCCACATCCCACAGGTCGCTCTCCTCGCTGCACTTCTTTACTCATTCCTGCTGTTCTCTTGATAGTCAGTCGCTCCAAAATACTTTCTCAACAGCACATTAATATGACAAAATGGAAGATATCCAGCCGTACTTGTTGGTGATGAAGATATAGTCAGCAGCTAAAGACTTGTTAAGCTGATGGTACTTTGTTAGAATAAAGCATTGCATAATGTGCCAGGTTTAGTCAACAGTGTTTATCAGAGTTCAGCTGATGTGTGCAGAATAAAAGAGCTATCGTGTTGAGTAAATGTGGTCTTTAAGAAACTTAACGTATTACTTCTGACTGGTCCAATTATTACTACACTACACTTTTCGTCACCATCATCACCTTTTTTTTCATGGGGCATCCAACTTCAGAGCGATGAATGAATTGTTGATGAATGAATTGAATGCATTGTTTACACCCACATTTCCTCAATGATGAGGTGAATGTATCATTTTTAAGCTTTTCTGTCTCAGATTCCAGCCCAAACTGCAGCCATGCCTCCCCCAATCCGGATGAGGGTCAGAGTTCAAGACGATGTGTTTCTCATTCCTGTCCCTCAAAGGTACATTTTATATTGAAATTCATATTATTTCAGATAGGTGTTAATGCCGGATTATGACATTAGTTAAGATCAGTTAAGGATTTGTCATAGAATGAGAAATTCAGGTTCACATTCTGACCTCATCTCATGTGAGGGTTAGAGAGTGGATATAGTAAGACTTTTAAGGAACTCCCATTTAATTCGCATACAGCCAAACATATTCCAGGGAAGCTAACCAATGAGCACATCCAGTAGTTCATCCTGTAGTTATTTCAGTAGTTCATCAAGTAGTTCATCCTGTAGTTAGTTCAGAAGTTCATCCAGTAGTTATTTCAGTAGTTCATCGAGAAGTTATTTCAGTAGTTCATCAAGTAGTTCATCCTGTAGTTAGTTCAGTAGTTCAACCTGTCGTTATTTCAGTAATTCATCCAGTAGGTCATCCAGTAGTTAATCCACACCACTGATTGACGTAGAACCAGTGGCTGACGTAGAACCAGTGGCTGACGTAGATCCAGACCACCAGTGGCTTATGCAGAACCCTCATGCTTTGGCAGTGAGGCGGAGGTGTGCACGGTGGCGTGGCTCTGTGAACAGGCTGCCCGGCGATACTACCAGAAGTGTGGCCTGCTGCCCCGCCTGTCCCTGCAGAAGGAGGGGGCGCTGCTGTCCCCCCTGGACCTCCTGCTGGCCGTCCTCCACACCAACGAGGAGGTACTGTGTCTTCAAGGGGAGAGGAGGTACTGTGTCTTTAAGGGGAGAGGAGGTACTGTGTCTTTAAGGGGAGAGGAGGTACTGTGTCTTTAAGGGGAGAGGAGGTACTGTGTCTTTAAGGGGAGAGGAGGTACTGTGTCTTTAAGGGGAGAGGAGGTACTGTGTCTTTAAGGGGAGAGGAGGCACTGTGTCTTTAAGGGGAAAGGAGGTACTGTGTCTTTAAGGGGAGAGGAGGCACTGCGCCTTTAAAGGGAGAGGAGGTACTGCGTCTTTAAAGGGAGAGGAGGTACTGCGCCTTTAAAGGGAGAGGAGGTACTGCGTCTTTAAAGGGAGAGGAGGTACTGCGTCTTTAAAGGGAGAGGAGGTACTGCGTCTTTAAAGGGAGAGGAGGTACTGCGTCTTTAAAGGGAGAGGAGGTACTGCGCCTTTAAAGGGAGAGGAGGTACTGCGTCTTTAAAGGGAGAGGAGGTACTGCGTCTTTAAAGGGAGAGGAGGTACTGCGTCTTTAAAGGGAGAGGAGGCACTGCGCCTTTAAAGGGAGAGGAGGCACTGCGCCTTAAAAGGGAGAGGAGGCTCTGCGCCTTTAAAGGGAGAGGAGGCTCTGCGCCTTTAAAGGGAGAGGAGGCTCTGCGCCTTTAAAGGGAGAGGAGGTACTGCGTCTTTAAAGGGAGAGGAGGTACTGCGTCTTTAAAGGGAGAGGAGGTACTGCGCCTTTAAAGGGAGAGGAGGTACTGCGCCTTTAAAGGGAGAGGAGGTACTGCGCCTTTAAAGGGTGAGGAGGTACTGCGTCTTTAAAGGGAGAGGAGGTACTGCGTCTTTAAAGGGAGAGGAGGTACTGCGTCTTTAAAGGGAGAGGAGGTACTGCACCACAGTGGGTGTGCTTCAATCTCTGGCCGTTTCTCAATTCCTAGCACGCGTACTACGGACTCGATGACTTGCAAGTACGTACTTGGCAAGTCCGTACTTCAAGCACAGACTTGCGAGCACGCGAGTACGTACCTGCAATTGGAACAGCAGCAGCGATGACGTCACCACCTCTGCTCGTCCGTTAACTGTGCTACGGCCTCATTTAGGCATATACTACTAAACATTATAAACAAATGATATCAAACAAAATCCCAGCCTCTTTCATTTTCAAATAGTATGTAAATATTCTGAATGAAAAAGTGAAAACGTCCGAGAAAAACAAGTAGGATTTGACAGGTTGGAGAATTCAATGATAGCCTAATAAAAACGTTAAAAATAATAAATACTGATATTCGTGAAATAATATAATAGCTTACAATTAATAGCTTATAGATAATAGCTTACAGTTGTGCGTCTTCTCCATATTGTCCGCCATCGCACTGCTGCGAGTGCGAAATGCATCCTGGGATTTATAGCGGTTGCATGCATTTCACCGAGCATGCATCGGAGGTGGCTCGTGTGTACTTAGTACACACAAGCCACCTCCGATGCATGCTCGGTGAAACGGCGAGATCGAGCACGCATCAAGAACACTTCCGGGTTTTACGACAGTACTCGCTTGATGCGTACTTCGAATTGGAACAGTGCTCGGGCAACGACTAATGACGTTTCACGAGTCCACGAGCACGCACAAGTACGCAAATTGAGAAACGGCCTCTGTTTCCTCCTCAGGTCATGGCGGAGGTGAGTTCCTGGGATCGTCCTCCTCTTCCCGAGCGCTACAAGAAGGCCTGTCAGAGTCTGGCCGTCGGTGAGACTGACTCACTGACTCACTCACTCACTCACTCACTCACTCACTCACTCACTCACTCACTCACTCACTCACTCACTCACTCACTCAGACATTCAATCACACAGACAATCACTCACTCAGACATTCAATCACACAGACAATCACTCACTCACTCTAAGGCCAGTCATACAAACCATTTCTCATGTGCACGGTGGACTGGTGATCATTGCATCATGAGAGCCCAGAGTATTAATGATGTATTAATATGAATGCATTAATGTTGATGTAGGTCGAATGGTTCCAGCGTACTACAGCGTATTCATTATTATGAAATGTTGAATGTATTATTCTGATCAGAGCCCAGCGCGCGTGTGTCCCGGCTGTGCGAGGTGCAGGAGGGGGGCACCACCATGACCCTGGGGGGTCTGGGCCTGGCCCCCGCCGCCCTGGCCCCGCTCCTGAGGGCCCTCAAGCTGCAGGCGGACCTCACAGAGCTACGTCTGTCCGGCAACCGTTTCCACGACGACCTGCTGCCCGAGCTGGTCGCCACGGCGCTCACCATGCCCCGCCTCCGCGTGCTGGACCTCTCGTCCAATGGCGTGACGGGGGAGGGGCTGGGCAAGTTGGCCGACGCCCTGAAGGGGCAGGTGGACCGCACCTTCCCGGTAAGCGAGTTGTGCAATCAATGAACTCAGGCGACCACCGCTTTGACGCCGTGTACATTCACACGTTCACATTCACCCGTTAACCCGTTCCCCCGCTGTGGCTCTCCTCCTCAGAGTCTGGAGGAGCTGGACCTCGGTCTGAACCCGCTGGGGGACGCCGTCTCAGAGCCGCTGTCCTGCCTGCTGGCCCGCTGTCCCCTGCTGGCCCGGCTGTCCCTGCAGGCCTGCGGCCTCACGGCGCGCTGCCTCCAGCACCATCGCCTGATGCTCGCCAGCGCCCTCGCAGGTACCAGCTGGTCTCTCTGGCTCTGGTCTCTCTGGGCCTGGTCACTCTGGGTGTGCTCTCTCTGGGTCTAGTATTTCTGGGTTTGGTCTCTCTGGGTCTGTTCTCTCTGGGTCTGTTCTCTCTGGGTCTGTTCTCTCTGGGTCTGGTCCCTCTGGGTCTGGTCCCTCTGGGTCTGGTCTCTCTGGGTCTGGTCTCTCTGGGCCTGGTCTCTCTGAGGGCCTGGTCTCTCTAGGGGCCTGGTCTATCTAGGGGTCGGTCTCTCTGAGGGTCTGGTATCGGTCTTGTCTCTTCCTTGGTATGGTCTCTCTGAGTTTGGTCTCTGATTCTGGTCTCTTTGGGTCTGGTCTCTCTCAGTCTGGTCTCTATCTGGTGTCTCTCAGTCTGGTTTCCCTCAGTAGAACCGGAGGTCCTCTAAATAAAGGGTTTCATCGTTTATCTGACAGGCTCAGGACACTTGAGGTCGGTGAGTCTTTCCCACAATGCACTGGGCTCCACGGGCTGTGAGCTGGTGCTGAAGACCCTCCCCTTCCACCACCTGACACACCTGGACCTTTCCGCCGTCTGCAGTGAGCCGGGGGACCCCCTGCCACTGGAGCGCCTGGCCAGCGTCCTGACCCAGGTACACTACACACACAGACAGACAGACTCCTGGCCAGCGTCCTGACCCAGGTACACTACACACACAGACAGACAGACAGACAGACAGACAGACACCTGGCCAACGTCCTGACCCAGGTACACTACACACACAGACAGACAGACTCCTGGCCAGCGTCCTGACCCAGGTACACTACACACACAGACAGACAGACAGACGGACAGACACCTGGCCAACGTCCTGACCCAGGTACACTACACACACAGACAGACAGACAGACGGACAGACTCCTGGCCAACGTCCTGACCCAGGTACACACACACACAGGCAGACAGCACTACTCGGGGTCGTGATGGAACAACAGGAGCTCACCCTTATGTCCTGTGCCTCAGCAGAAGCAGTCTCTTTCAGTGTGTGTGTGTGTTCCTTCCAGCAGGAGGAGTGCTCCCTGACCCACCTTAGCCTGGGAGGGAACGGGCTGACCGACAGCGGGGTGGACACCTTAGCCAGGTGCCTGCTGGTCTGTCCCTGCCTGACCTCTCTCAACCTGTCGGGGAACCCCTCTGTGACCTCCACCGGCCTCCGCAGCCTCCTGGCCTCCCTGAGAGAGGCACAGCGACCTTTGACCTTTCTCGACCTCCAAGGTATGCAATGCATTACACCCTGGGGTTAGGTCGGGGCTCTCTAATGTATAGGGTTACTAAGTTGAGTGTGTGCGTGTGTCTGTGTGTAGGGTTAGTTTGTTCAATGTGTCGCGGGTTAGTTTGTTAAATATTAGTTTGTCAATTGAGGGCCGCATCAGCCTACTGGTGCATCAGCGCCACCTACTGGTGCATCAGCGCCACCTACTGGTGCATTACCGCCAGCTACTGGTGCATCAGCGCCACCTACTGGTGCATCAGCGCCACCTACTGGTGCATCACCGCCACCTACTGGTGCATCACCGCCACCTACTGGTGGGTGCACTGGTGTGACCGGTACTGCACCAGTAGGTGGCATTAATGCACCAGTAAATGGCAAGTCGAGCAGAAGGCGTCGGGCACTCTGCTGCTCATGCTGCGTTCGCTTCCCCTCCCTGACCGCTCCAGCGTTCCTCCCCACAGGGTGCGGGTTGTCGGGAGACAGCGCCGGCCTGGAGGGGCTGACGGAGCAGGTGAAGGACCTCCGCCTCTGCTCCCAGGGCCTCAACAAGCTGGACCGCGAGGCCCTGCGTCGGGGCCTGGGCCCTTCAGCACGCGTCTACGATCGGGGGGCCAGGCTCCGGATCTCCGCCCGGCCATAAAGGAGATAAAAATATACGAACTGAGAGTCGCTCTTCATTCACTGATGTTGGTTTCCTGACCGCATACGGCGACACTAGAAGAGGTGAACGTTTACGTTGTCGACACATTTTCTGTGATTTAATTGATGTCCCGTTTATGTTTTGTCTTTTTGTTAGGAGTCATGGTCTCTGTGACTTCTTGGGTGATTTCAGAAGGCGATTAAAGGGAGAATGGTGATGAGGTCATGATAATGTGTCTGATTGGTTTCCTTGGAAAGTGTTACTCAAATGTTAGGGAAACAAAGGCTAATCTCACACCATCAAACTGTATATGCTGTCGTGCTGACCTCTTGGAAGAGGAAGCTCTTCAGTATTTATATCATTAACTCTTTAGTACTTTAATTCACATCTTTATTTTTTGTCAGGACGTTTACCAGGTGTCTGTACTTTGTTAAATATTTATATAATTGTGTATTATCGGTGCAAACATCTGCGAAAACTAAGTTGACCACTGGAGGGAGCTAGAGTCAAATTATCTTTGATTTGTCTTACACAGGGCATGGAGGCTTAAGTAGTATAATGTGGAAGAAACATGGATGTCAATTTCTTAAAATACAATTTATATACCTATTACCAAACCTGCATGGTAATAATTTGACTACCAAGTATCGGTCTTAGTAGTCAAAGAGAAATACAATCGTCTTAGCTGCACGATTAGATCTTTTATAAAAAAAAAAAATAGAAATAGAAATAGCATGGGGGTACATTGAAATCGATTTGATCGGAAAAATAAATAAAAAATCAGAATACTGACAAATAAAGCAAAACTTTAAAACATTTTAATCTTGTGTATACATCGTCATTGAAGTGTTATGAACCAAATAAATCCCAGGATTATGATTACATTTAAGCAATAACTAAATATATCCCATCTGATGTTATATCTATAATACTGTCATAGCAAAGCCTTGTTTTGTGGATCAGAGGAAACAGAAGGTGAGGACAGATGGCTTCATGTCTGCTACACAAGTAGGATGGGCCTCAAGTCTTATTCAAAGAATTCATTCACTTCAGCATGATTAAACGTTGACTTTTTAACACAAAAGTGAAGTGTCACGCTGTGATTAACGTTTGTTAAGTCGTTTGTTAAGATTGCTGACCCACGTCATGAGATCCGAGATTAAGACCAGGTTCAATGCTACTCCGGATCATGGTTTGGTTTTCTTCTTGAGCGACCTATTGAGGGTGGCTCTGTAGGTGATGCACGTGTCACTCTGCTACACTCCCCTCCCATGTGTCAGTCTGCTACACTCTCCTCTCACTCCTGGGACACGTGTCACCCTTCTACGCTCCCCTCTCACTCGCCTCCCACGTGTCACTCTTCTACACTCCCCTCCCACGTGTCACTCTGCTACACTCCCCTCCCACGTGTCACTCTGCTACACTCCCCTCTCACTCCCCTCCCACGTGTCACTCTGCTACGCTCCTCTCACTCCCCTCCCACGTGTCACTCTGCTAAGCTCACCTCTCACTCCCCTCCCACGTGTCACTCTGCTAAGCTCACCTCTCACTCCCCTCCCACGTGTCACTCTGCTAAGCTCACCTCTCACTCCCCTCCCTGGCCCGTAAGGGCGTTTCTGTCGCCTGCTCCCAGTTTACGGCCGTCCTCCGGTGGAGGGCGGCCAGGAGGAGGGGATGAAGACAGCTGTACTTCCTTAAGAGTCCAGGGTGGTCTCTTACCCTAACCCTATAACTCTAACCCTAACACAGCCCCCAGCCCTAACCCAGCCTCGAATCCCCTAACCCTAACCTCTAACCTCTGAGCCAGTGTAAGAGGCGGTCCTGGTTACCACGGTTACCATGTTACCATAGTGCATCAACGGTTCCATGGGACGTGCACTTCATGGTGTTTCTCACAGTAGTACAGATCATATTGGAACGCAATGTAAGCCTTATGGCCATTCTCACACCTAAAACACGGAAATTAGAGTTTCAAACATCAATGAAAGGTCCCTTTAACTCATAGGAAAAGCCTGCTATTGATTCTAGATATTGTTTTGTGGATTGAAGGAGGTAAGACGAGTACTAAACTAGTCCTCTGAGGGTCTTACAGTAGAGACGGATACTGTTGGGCGCTGTACGTTACGCTGCCTGCCTGTTAAAGCCTCTCATGCCTTTGGGGGTCCTCCCCACTCCGCCCCACAGAGGAACCTCCAGAGAAGAGCCAAAACTGGACATGACGAACAGCACTTTGTAATGTGTCGTAAAAACGAGCCCATTACAAAAATGACAGTCTTTAATCTTTCTCCAGGCTGTTTATATATCCGTCTGTGTAACTATGTTCCTGTAGGCTTAACTGCTAGATTTTAGTTTTGAAATGTAAAGAAGTATACCTATTTATTTTTGCATTTGATCCTTTATAAATGTCTTGCAATAGCTACTTCCATCAGTAAAGAAATACATTCTGCTGCTGTGGATAATCTACCGGCGCCTGCCAGAGAAATCCACGCCCTAGCCCCGCTAACCCACTAACCATAACCCCCTACTAACCCCAACCACCTAGCCATAACATACTAACCCTGACCTACTAACCCTAACCCTCTACCAACCCCAACCCACTACTAACCATAACCCACTAACCATAACCCACTAACCATAACCCACTAATCCTTACCTACTAACCCTAACCCACTAACCAAAACCCACTACCTGTAACCCAAACCATTACCCACTAACCATAACCCACTAACCCTAACCCACTAACCCTAACCTAGTAACCCTAACCTAGTAACCCTCACCCCTATGCTAACGCTACATATTAATGTTTATAACTCCTAAATGAACGGACCTTTCTGTGAAGTGTTACCGATTAACTGAGGAGAAACAAGAGGGATGTTTTTAAAGCCTGGATAATGAAGTCTCAAGGGCCCGGACCAGAGGGGGGTCCAGTGGCCCCCGTCACAGCGCTGCACTCTTTGAGCTGAGGGGCTCCGCCCACAGTGATGGAAGCGTCCTCTGTCACCTCCCCCAGGATCTCTGGTGCGTACTGAAGCTGCTCCACACATCTTCCTCTGCTGTCCTTCCAAGAAAGCCTGACCGCTTTAGGGTCCCAGCTGCCTCACGACTCTCTTCCATTCTCTCTCTCTCTCTCTCTCTCTCTCTCTCTCTCTCTCTCTCTCTCTCTCTCTCTCTCTCTCTCTCTCTCTCTCTCTCTCTCAGATGTTCTCCAGAACATCAGTAGGAACGAAGCCTCTCTTCTTTCCGCTGGCCACCTTGATGAAGCCGCTCTGCTCCACCTCGCTGCTCACGCAGATCTAGAGGGAGTAGAAGAGACACGATGTGAGGGCAGCCCTGACGCCTTCCTCCTCATCCACATGTTGGAGACACGTGTGTAATGTCTCTGATCGCCTGGTGTGTGTTATAGCATTGTTCTGTTTCTAGAACCAGCCAGGGTCTGCAGGGAGGGACTGGAAGGAGCTGCTCACTGACTGATGAATGAACCTTTTTGTAAGTATCTGCCCACAACCTCAAGGCAGACCGGGTATCACACCAAAGCCACAAACCAAACCAAGTATCAAACCAAATATATAAATATATGCAGTATATATTTAGGTAAGACTCACAGAGGAAGGTTCCTACCTGTCCCTCCTTGAGAGTGATCTGTCCCTGCTCCTTGCAGCCGATGAAGGTCCTGCTGCACCTGAACACGGAGTCCCCAGCCCCCACCTGCTGTGCGTAGGCAGCCGGGAAGAAGCCCACCCGGTCCTCGATCACTCCCTGAACAAAAGAAACGTCACGTCATTAATAATGCAGACCATGAGCGCCTCTATTTTTACATGCCGTGATCTAGATAGCAACGTGTCGCTCTGCAGCGACAGACCAACGATGCTCCAGCCTCAGCACTCATCTGTTTGCCGCGCACTCTGGGCTAACGACAAAACATTGAGACGTCTTCATGGTCTCTCAGCCGGTCTGCGGAGCCTCCGATTGGCCCTTTTGTATCCTCATTTATCGGTTCCCCTGTCGCCCACAGCTGATCCTCTGTGAGGATCAGCCTGCTCACAGGGCATTGGACCAGGGAGAGGGAGAGGCTAAAGCATCCTGAGCCAAGCTTGATGAAGCGTGTTCAGTTGAGTAATGAGTAACATGCCTTCCACCAGTCGTCGTTGGAGTCATCAGCCAGTAGAATCCGGTCTCCTGGTCTGTGAAGCACAAAAACCTCATTCAGTTTTATGATACTTTTCTTTTACTTGAGAAGTGGTGAAGGGGACATTCTTCTTTCTTTATAGGCAAGGCGTCCTGTTAGTTTGGTTTTATACATTCAGTGGAGCGTCTCTCTCCCGGACATCAGCACCCTGGGATTCAACCCGACTGTCATGATTACAAACATCTGCTCAAAGCCACAGCCTCTGCCACCAATCAGAGACCACCTCTGAGTGGAGACGCCTCAGGTCTAGTTAACGGTTTAGACTTTCCCCCGGGCAAATGGATCACAGGGCGGAGATATTTCAGAGCGGGGCAGCGGGGGGAAGGGTTGGGGTCAGAGGAGGTGTGAGGTGTGAGGTCAGAGGAGGTCAGATGAGTAGTGAGGAGGTGTGAGGTCAGAGAAGATGTGAGGTCAGAGGAGGTGCGAGGTCGGAGGAGGTGTTAGGTCAGAGGGGAGTGAGGTTAGAGGAGGTGTGAGGTCAGAGGAGGTGTTAGGTCAGAGGAGGTGTGAGGTCAGAGGAGGTCTGAGGAGGTGTTAGGTCAGAGGAGGTGTGAGGTCTGAGGAGGTGTTAGGTCAGAGGAGGTGTGAGGTCAGAGGAGGAGTGAGGTTAGAGGAGATGTGAGGAGGTGTGAGATGCTAACTCACTTGGCATCGACCAATTCCCTCAATGTCTTTTCTTATCTTTATTCTGCTTTTGTTTATGATACATTTTAACCTGGAACTGAAACCCAAACACTGAGTGGAGGTTTGATTAGAGGATTACTATCTATGAAAACACTTTGGGGGTGGATGTCCTACACAAACACTGTCTGCTTTCTAAAGGAAGTTTGTTATGACTGATGAAGGATGTTTCGGCTTGAGATGTTTCTATGGGGAGTGAGGAGATCTCTCCTACCATGAGATAGAGGTCCTCCAGGACCTATTGGGCTTGAGGTGACACATGGTTTCTATCTGGCCAATCATGGCCTCCCGAGAGCAGAAGGTAGTGAGTAGGACGTCCGCTAAATGGAGTTTGATTCAAGGAGCTGATAACTATGATGGCATCTCCAGAGAGGAAGGGAAATATGTTGTGGGCTCAGAGAACTGAAGACATCAAAGCAGATTGACACATTTGGCTCCAACACAGGAGAAATCATGGTTGGAGGTCAACTGAATGAAGGTAGTTTGAAGGGTTATCTATAGCTACTGTATCAGGATGAATGACGAGATATTTATAACCTGTCAGGTGCTTGCAATCAGGACATGAATTATATTTATAAACCAACCCTTCAAAAAGGAAGTTAATTAGATAATTAGGTGAATCTATTCGTGGCAACGTTGTCCTCACTAGTTGACAGAATAAAGTTGTGATTACCCCCAGGATGGAGTTCTGTCTTCTTAGACAGACGAGGAAAGAAGTTTTTTTTACATGCGTGTGCGTGCGTGTGTGCGTGTGTGTGTTTGACCTCATCTCCAGGTCGTGGAGGTCCAGAGGGGTGAAGCTGAACAGCGCCACATAGGTGTTCAGCTGGAGAACGTCCTTCTGCAGCGCCAGTCTCTCCTGCTCCTAGAGGACACACACACACACACACACACACACACACACACACACACACACACACACACACACACACACACACACACACACACACACACACACACAGACAGACAGACTTTTATGAGTATGATCTTTCCACTTTCCTCTGTGTTCTTGCATGAATTGGTTCTTTTTGCTCTTCTTTTCGTTGATGTGTTTCTTACCAGATTCTGAAACTTCCCTTCTGTCTCGTATCGCTCTGAGCCGTTCGCCAGGACTCTGAAGACTGAGGAGGAGAAAACAAAATCTAGACCTAGACCCACTTTCATCACTGGGCCTAGACCTAGACTCGCCCTCATCACTGGGCCTAGACCTAGACCCGCCCTCATCACTGGGCCTAGATCTAGACCCACCCTCATCACTGGGCCTAGACATAGACCCACCCTCATCACTGGGCCTAGACCTAGACCCACCCTCATCACTGGGCCTGGACCTAGACCCACCCTCATCACTGGGCCTGGACCTAGACCCACCCTCATCACTGGGCCTTGACCTAGACCCACCCTCATCACTGGGCCTGGACCTAGACCCACCCTCATCACTGGGCCTGGACCTAGACCCACCCTCATCACTGGGCCTGGACCTAGACCCACCCTCATCACTGGGCCTGGACCTAGACCCACCCTCATCACTGGGCTCCCTGGACGGGTTGCAGCCGCTGCTGTGGCCTGCTGTTTCCTCAGGGCAAGCGTCAAACTGGTCCAAGTCAGTGGTCTGAAACAGAACACATACACACAAACACACAAACACACAAACACACGTCAAACTTGGGCTCAAACGCGTTTCACACGCAAAACCAAAGGTAGAATTGATGGTGAAAAACTGAGTAAAGAAGACAAAATGTTATTGTTTCCCCCCCCAGCGTCTCCCACAGCCTCTCCCCCTAGCACCCCTTGAGATGGCGCGCTAGGGTGGGGCCAGTCCAAAGAGTCGTAATCAGAGAAAGGAATTGCTCCACTGACATCACCCGTTCAGTGTCCTGAATGCACTTTATTAGAGACGCTATGAACCTAATGTAGCCTAACATAACAAGGAACATAGAACATATAGAACATATAGAACATAGAACATATTTAATATAGAACATAGAACCTAATGTAGCCCACCTACTAGAAAATGCTTTACTCAACTATTTTGATATGAATGGAAAACTTTCTTTTAACACAACGCAAAACTTAAACAATACCCCTGATCATGTAACACAGTGATAATAATGATATTCCAATGACCAGAATCTGACCGAGCTTCTGAGAGACGAGTCGGAGCCGCTGGGCCGCTTGGCCTTCTGGGCCAGAGACGTGGCCATCCTGAGGGCCTCGTACACCGGGTCCACCTTGTTGCCGCACGCTGAGGAGAACCAGAGGACACAGAGTCTTAGGGACCGTATCAGAGACTTATGGACCGTATCAGAGTCTTAGGGACCGTATCAGAGACTTAGGGACCGTATCAGAGACTTAGGGACCGTATCAGAGACTTAGGGGCCGTATCAAACCAAAGATTTAGGGATCTTATCACAAGAGAGACTTATGGACCGTATCACAGAGAGGCTTAGGGACCGTATCAGACAGAGACTTAGGGACCGTATCAGACAGAGACTTAGGGATCGTATCACACAGAGACTTAGGGATCGTATCACACAGAGACTTAGGGACCGTATCACACAGAGACTTAGGGACCGTATCACACAGAGACATAGGGACCGTATCACACAGAGACTTAGGGACCGTATCACACCGAGACTTAGGGACCGTATCACACCAGAGACTTAGGGACCGTATCACACAGAGACTTAGGGACCGTATCACACAGAGACTTAGGGACCGTATCACACCAGAAACGAAGGGACAGTATCAGAGACTTTAGGGACCGTATCACACAAGAGACTTAGGGACCGTATTCCACCAGAGACGTAGGGACCTTATCAGAGACTTAGGGATCGTATCACACAGAGACATATCGACCATGTATGACACCAGAGACTTAGGGATCGTATCACACCAGAGACTTAGGGATTGTGTAACCTTGAGTTGAATGGTATTCTTAATCAAACAGCGTTTAGTGATCAACTCTACAGTGTGTCCTACTCAGTATAAATTACAATTTACAACTATGTACCACTTGGTTAAAAGGATGGAGAGATGTTTTACCGATAGGCATGACTTCTTTGATGCATCCGAACTGTTCCTGGATCAGCAAAGGGGAGCTGTAGTAGCGGCGGAAGCCTTTGGGCTGACAGGGGGAGAGGAGAGAAGTGTCAGTGGAACAGCACTGAAGGTCACAGCACTGAAGGTCACAGCACTGAAGGTCACAGCATTGAAGGTCACAGCACCGAAGGTCACAGCACCGACGGTCACAGCATTGACGGTCACAGCACTGAATTCACAGCCCCAAAGGCCTGCTCTTCTCAATGTGCACAGCTGAATCACTGGTTCTGTTTGGAAAACCACTAGACTGGGATAGCAAAAAATAATGTGTAATCACAATGCATGCAGATTAAAAAGTGACAACCAAAACAAATTTAAGTTTGAGTGAAATTTTGCCAAGTTCTAATCTTAATGCAATACGACTCATACTCTGTTCTGCTTTCTATTTGTAATCTTACAGAACCATGCATCAGATTGCTCACAAAGGAATTTCAGAAGCGGCCCAAATATTTCTCCCAGAGTTTATCCAGACACACAATTTAGGACAGATCAAATTACTGTGTGAGTTACTATTATTATCTTGTGATTAGAAGATTAGGCCTATTGCTCCCACAGAGCATTGCATAGTAGCAACATGCTACACGTTAACAGATACTCTATTGCTCCCACAGAGCATTGAATAGTAGCAACATTCTACACATTAGCACATGCGCTATTGCTCCCACAGAGCATCACATAGTAGCAACATGCTACACGTTAGCACATGCTCTATGCTCATTTGCACAGATGAAACATCTATGTTTTATTATTTTTCAGTTGTTTCAGTTGTTGGCGGCAGTGTGTCCTGGTTTTGTTTTCCTGTCCAGTGAGGGGTTGTTGTGTATTGAGGTTCAACTCGACCCCAGGGGCCACTAAACGTCCTCGTCTCGCTCTCTAGGTCCCAACGCAGCGGAGAAACACTTCCCTCTAGGGGTCAGCCTCCTCCAGCTCTTCAGAGAGACAAGGTCTCTCTGAAGAAGTCCTGTAACTCGTCCACCTCTTCCATACCTAGCTCCTTCATAACGTGTTTCAGAACATGCGGTCGGTCGCTGATACAAGCCACTGCCTCACTTAAAATCAGGAGCTACTAAGCAGCCAACATTAGGGACGTCAACGGCAGATATTTCACAGATGATCATATTGTGGTGATTTATGAAATCCAAATACACAGATGATAAACTAAAAGTTGTTTTGGCCAAGAGAAACAGGCTTGAGAAGTAGTGTGCGAGTTGAAACCCTAATTTAGAGTTGTATCCTCTGGGGAGGCTTCCTGTTTTATGCGTGACCTTTCAACTTATTTTCCACTGAGCTGATCCTATCTCTCCAAGCAGGGAGTCTTCAAGCTCGGTAAAACTGAGTTATGAGTCACGGTAGAACAGGCAAGAGTTACCATGAAACACAGGGAGGGACGTCCTGGCCATCTCTCTGTGTTTAATGTCAGCATGGAACATTCAAATCACTCTTTTCATGGAGGAAAACATGAAGTAGAAGTGTATCAGATTGTATCAGCGTACCACTCTCTCTCTCAGCCTTCTCCATGTTAGGGTGATGTTGACTCTCTCCAAGTCATTACAAAAGATAAGCGATGGAAACGCCTGGCATCCAGAACATATCCAAAGGAAGCGAAACCTTGGCAGCGCGATTCAAAGAAGGATTAGTCTTCGTTTTTCAGTAACGCACGCGCATGCGTATGTGCGGCATGCGTTTGTGTGGTTGTTATTTGCTTGCATATGTGTGCGATTGCAGATGTGTGTTTGACTTAAAGTCCCGTCGTGGTCGTACATAAAGACAAAACCTAAACTGGTGCTGGCCAATTCTCTGGTCTGTAATGGGAGATGGCAAAATGACGAGTGGTTTTTGGCACATCCATTCATGACCACTTCCTCCCTGGAAAAACAGCCAGCCTCCAGCCTGCACAGCCTGACCCACTCATCACCAGCCCCCTCACTGCTACGCCCACAAACTGTGTGTGTGTGTGTGTGTGTGTGTGTGTGTGTGTGTGTGTGTGTGTGTGTGTGTGTGTGTGTGTGTGAACGAGAGGTGGAAAAAGAGAGAGGGGGAGAAGGAGAGCGGTAGGAGGAGTGGGGCGTTGTGTGTTATGCCAAGTCGTAATCACATCAGTAACCAATCTCAATAATCATCCCGTTATAATGATGACAGACCATAATTCAGTATATAAAGCACAGATTGATCATAGCTGATGAGCAGCAAAAGGTTTTCAGTTGAGGTTTTTCTTCATCTACAACCGGGATCATGCTGTTGACTGAGCTATTACACATCCCACACAGATCCTCCTTCCATTGACTTCTCTGAATAAGATGAATCATCTACAAACGGTCTACAATAGTCTAATCTACAAAACAGTGGATGACTCTATGCCGGACGTGTGTGGCCCTTTATGTCTTCTATCTAAAAGCCTTCTAGTCCATGTGTCTTCTAGCTGAAAGCCTTCTAGTCCATTATGTCTTCTGGCTAGAAGCCTTGTAGTAAAAGCAGTCTAGTCCTTCATGTCTTCTAGCTAAAAACCTTCTGGTAAAAGCCTTCTTGTTCTTCATGTCTTCTAACTAAAAGCCTCCTAGTAAAAGCCTTCTAGTCTTTCATGTCTTCTAGCTAAAAGCCTTCTAGCCCTGCGTGTTACACAGCGTGTAGTGCAGGACAGATGATTGATGATCTATGAATGATCTATTGATGATCTATGAATGACCTATGAATGATCTGTTGATGATCTATGAATGATCTATGAATGATCTATGAATGATCTATTGATGATCTATGCTCTCTGTCGGTCTAACCTGCTGGCCGTGAGGCCGTTCTTCATGCTGGTTCACGGAGGCCCCTGGATAGAAGTTCTTAACACAGCAGTCCCGCAAAGGCACTGGCACTTTACCAACGATCAGGAGCGAGGATGAAGACGACGGCCAGATCACTCGTGATGATGTGTCGGCTTTATATTCAGTTTATATTCAGTCACTAACAAACAGAACCACAAATAGGCTAACTATTTTCAGAGGTAGGGGAATAATAAATAGCAGCAATTAAGCGTAGTGTCTGAAACGGCGCCATCCCACGCATCTTCTGTGGTTCTACCGCAGCATGCATTCACCATCTGTCCCCCGTGTGTGTGAACCCTGTGTGTGTGTGTGTGTGTGTGTGTGTGTGTGTGTGTGGGGGGGGCGGCCTGGGGGCGTCCCCAGGCAGCGTGGAGGGTGGTGGGGGGGGGTCTTACCAGCTTGCCCTGACAGCGCTGTCGCCCCACACCGTGCTCACACTTATGGTGCAGGCTCATCTTGCAGGCTTTGCAACGCAGGCCGTGCTTGGCTGTGTTCCCCGCCAGGAATACCACATGCTTGGCCGTCGTTCCTAATGGAGACGCACAGACACACACACACACACACACACACACACACACACACACACACACACACACACACACACACACACACACACACACATAGACATGTAAGGTTCGCGTACGCCGAGAAATACAGTACAAACACGCCCTCAGACTTATGTAAAGAAAAACTAAATAAATATTATGGTCCCGTTGAGGGGTGTTGATGATGGACTGTAGAGGAATGCACAAGTGAGTCACAACCCGTACCCAGTCTGTTTTAAACCGTCAAAGGACACAAAGATAATAAGGAAC
The DNA here is from genome assembly GCF_031168955.1 of Gadus macrocephalus. NCBI lineage: Eukaryota > Metazoa > Chordata > Actinopteri > Gadiformes > Gadidae > Gadus > Gadus macrocephalus. The sequence continues at coordinate 13,763,557 of NC_082386.1, forward strand.
GATTTGAAAACAAAGAAGGCCTGAATTTACATTCAGAAGATGCTTTTATCAATAGCGACTTGCAGCTATTCATACACACACTGATGGCGGAGTCAACCACAAAAGGAGACGGCCAGCTCCTCGGGAGCACTTAGGGTGAGGCTTCTCGCTCAGGGAAGCCTTGAAACTCACCGTGGGGGAGCCGGGGAATCGAACTAGCGACCTTCTTCTGGTTACAAGTCACCCCGCTGAGCTAAGCCGGACATCCGTAGATAACATCTGGTCTCCACAGCTCACAGAAGGAATGTCAAATCTATACTAAAGCAGAACTGCTGGTTATCGACCCTATCAAACCATTGATTGTTCAAATCCATTATTCCTAACGATCACATTAACCTGATCACAATACTTTGGTCACTCATCTTCTACATCACATGACTCCATCAACTTTCTATTGAACATAGGATATATCTGCTTCATAACTAACGCCTCCTCACACCACGTCAAACCACACACATTAAACAAAGACAGACCTGAGGGGTGTGTGTGTGTGTGTGTGTGTGTGTGTGTGTGTGTGTGTGTGTGTGTGTGTGTGTGTGTGCGTGGCTGTGTGTGTGTGTGTGTGTGTGTGTGTGTGTGTGTGTGTGTGTGTGTGTGTGTGTGTGTGTGTGTGTGTGTGTGTGTGTGTGTGTGTGTGGCGTGCGTGCCCATGTGCGTGCGTGCCCGCGTGCGTGCGTGGACGGCAAATGTGTTATGAGTTTTAGATTGCCGTAGCGGAGGAAGTTGACATGATGGACTGAGATAAATATACAGTGGAAGGATAGCGAGACAGACAGGCAGACTTGGTGACATAGATCACAGTAGAGAGACCTCTGTGCTGTGATTGGTTGCTGTCTGGCAGCTCACAGCCCCCGGTGATTCATTGATGAACCAATGAGCATGGGCCCTGCTGTGACCCGGTCTCTCTGTGTGACCCGGTCTCTCTGTGTGACCCGGTCTCTTGCTGTGGCGCTCCCTCTTTCCACTCTAAAATGTGGACGCATGAAGAATTAATTGATCTACTGGTCTGGAGGGTAGGATTGGTCTGTAGGACTGGTCTGTAGAGGTAGGACTGGTCTGTAGTGGTAGGACTGGCCTGTAGGAATGGTCTGTAGTGGTAGGACTGGTCTGTAGTGGTAGGACTGGTCTGTAGTGGTAGGACTGGTCTGAAGTGGTAGGACTGGTCTGTAGGACTGATATGTAGGACTGGTATGCAATGGTTGGACTTGTCTGTAGGACTGGTCTGTAATGGTTGGAGTGGTCTGTAGCAATGGTCTGCAGGACTGGTCTGTACTGGTGAGACTGGTCTGTAGGACCTTTCTGTAGTGGTAGGACTGGTCTGTAGGATTAGTCTGTGGGACTGGTCTGTACTGGTCTGGAGGGTAGGACTGGTCTGTAGAACTGGTCAGTAGGGCTGGTCTGTACTGGTCTGGAGATGTGTTTCTGTTCAACCTCTGGTTTCTTTTTGTCTCACTGACAGAACTTTACATTCGGGTCGTGACACAATGTGGACAATGTGGAAGATTATAAACAAAAAAACAGCACGGGATGTTGAAGTCAGACAACATCCAATGTGTTCCTCTGGAGCACGAGACCAAACCCGAAGGACTGGGGTTAACCCTAACCCTACAGCTCTGTGTTCTACAGAGAGGTAAACACAGGGTTGACACTAACCCTACAGCTCTGTGTTCTACAGAGAGGTAAACACAGGGTTGACACTAACCCTACAGCTCTGTGTTCTACAGAGAGGGAAACACGGGGTTAACCCTAACCCTACAGCTCTGTGTTCTACAGAGAGGTAAACACAGGGTTGACACTAACCCTACAGCTCTGTGTTCTACAGAGAGGTAAACACACAGCACTGGGGTTAACCCTAACCCTACAGCTCTGTGTTCTACAGAGAGGGAAACACGGGGTTAACCCTAACCCTACAGCTCTGTGTTCTACAGAGAGGGAAACACGGGGTTAACCCTAACCCTACAGCTCTGTGTTCTACAGAGAGGTAAACACACAGCACTGGGGTTAACCCTAACCCTTAAACTCTGTGTAATACAGAGAGCTAAACACCAATAACTACCCTCCACACACACAACTCATACAACAGTTTTTTTTTTCTTCGTTCCTATGGCGAGACAGGAGTTTGTCAGGGATACAAACTGAATGATAGGTGGGGCCCCTGGTGTGGCCCCCTGTGAGATCTGGTATTGCTGGGCCCCGCTGCAGAAATCATGACCTGCTGACGGCAACCACACCTGTCGCAACGGCCTCACCGATCACAACTGATCTGGGAACAGATCCTTGTACCATTGTCGCTGCGTTTATTGTGGGCTATTGTATCAGGAACCAGATCTTAATCAAAGTATTCCTGGACAGTAGTTGGCTGGAGATTCAATAGGCTTGTGAGACCACATTTCAGTGAATTCCTTCTATTTCTGTGCTTTTCAATGATTTGTTGAAGTGCTTATTTTTTTCATTGCATGCCATCCTTAGTAGGAGGAGCAATAGCAAAAGACTATCAACCTACAAAACTAAAACTAAAAAAACAGGGATATAATGTTGCTCCGTGAAATGTGTTACTATGAAAGTGTTAAAGTAATTTAGTTAAACGCCATGACCCAATCAAGTTACAACAATCTAATTCCATGCGTAAAAAAGTTATTAAAGCGCAACATAATTATGATCAACACAGGATGAAATGTTCCGATTGCTTAGGAACGTCTTTAGCTACGGTTAGAATGTAAATGTTGGCGCAGACTTCATGTCCAAATCTGGGATAAACACATGCAGAGGGTCAGCTGGCTTCATGGTGTTGTGATGCAATCCTACTGAGAATTGTTAGAAAAACGCTGATTTGAACATGATATGAAAAGGGCAGAAGTTTGTCCTTTGCAAAGAACTTTCCTCAAGAAACCGCATACAGTGAATTCATCCCCAGGAAGGATTAGCATCATTTAACTGTGATGCAACTCAATTAAGGTCAACCTGCTTTTCTGGAAACTGACTCACTCACTTCCAAGCACCAACCTGGAAAACACATTTCACGAGTTGTTTTCCAGCAGAAAGCCAGGAATCAAACCTTGTGAATCACAGAGCATTCTAACGAGTGGAGGGTTAAAACCTCTACCTCCCTATGGCATGCATTTAATAAGGATACTTAATATTTAAAACTTCATACATTTAGTAAGAATAATTAATACTTAATACTTCATGCATTTAGTAAGAATACTTAATACATGAATTTATCATTAGGAAAATTAATGTGGTTCTGGTAGATTTCTTCATTTGACACTTCATTTCAAACAGAAGTTTCAATGTAAATAGACAAGAATTGTGGCAGTAATAAGATATGTATATTAGTTGAATACTCCAAATACTCTTAGGTGACGTCTTCGACTTCAGGAATTAATAAAATACATATTCTCTCTGTCTAATCTGGTAAATAAAACATAGTGCTGTAGCTATCATCTAGGTACGTATCGAACCCTATGAGAGAAATGCATTATAAAGTTCCCACTTTGCTATTTCATCTTCCGTAGTTCATATCTTTTCCTTGCTTAACCCTTTTATTTAATTTGATCATCAGATTTCTCATAATTTGTCAAACAAAGTTTTTGACAAGCCTAGATTAGGGTATATTTACGTTTATTTAGGATTTTACATCAATTATCTTTTGAGGTACAAGCCCTATAGATGCGTTAGTGTACTGGTCCGTTCTCTATGTGTACTGGGAGCACTACTGTACTGGTTCCCTTGATTCCCTGCATGTCGGGTCAAACGTGTGCACATGACAACAATATTGTGCTTGTGACCACAATGTTGTGCACGTGACCACAATGTTGTGCACGTGAACACAATGTTGTGCACGTGACCACAATGTTGTGCACGTGACGAATATGTTGTATACGTGACCACAATGTTGTGCACGTGAAGACAATGTTGTGCACGTCTGATCCTGGCAAAGAGTTCACTCACGTCTCACTCTCGGGCCGAGAGCAGAGAATAGAGAACAGAGAACAGAGTGGGGGTCCTCACCTACGAGAACAGAGAACAGAGTGGGGGTCCTCACCCACGAGAACAGAGAACAGAGTGGGGGTCCTCACCCACGAGAACAGAGTGGGGGTCCTCACCCACGAGAACAGAGTGGGGGTCCTCACCCACGAGAACAGAGAACAGAGTGGGGGTCTTCACCCACGAGAACAGAGAACCGAGTGGAGGTCCTCACCTACGATCATGTGGTTGCAGACGTCGCAGAAGGTGGGCTTCTTGAAGATGTGCTCCATGAAGCAGTGGCCGGCGGCGTCCAACGTGTACGGGCTGCGTGACGACGGGGAGCGGGACGACGGAGGGGGGGCGGAGGGGATGGCGGGCGGGACGGGGGGGATGTGGTGGTGGGGGTTGTGGGGCGGGGCCAGGCTGTTGAGGTGGCTCGTGCTGCTGCTGACCTCCGACAGCAGCTCCGACTTGTGGTCTCCGCTGCTCCTGAAGAAGTTGTCGGCGCTCTTGCTGCGGACGCTCTTGGTTTTGAAGGACAGAGAGCGCTTCAGCCTCTGTAGCTAGGAAGGGGGGGGGGGGTGAGAGGAGAAGAAGAGTGGGAGAAAGGTGAAGAAGGTTTATGAAGGAGAGGTGGAGCTGATGAGACATGCAGATTCAAAAGAGGGGCAGTGACGGGGAAATGCTTTGGATGTTTTTGGTGTGCTATGAAAATTAAGTCCAAATCGGTGATTTGGACTTATTAATTTGAAGTCTACTAAATTCCTATGCACAATATTCTTTAATGATCATCTGGTGTAATGCTTCATCTCTGCTGCACAGTTGTGGCTGACAAGAAGTCGATTGCTTACAGCGTGTCCTCATTCAGCAGGGGCCACATGGGGGCCCTAGGGCCACATAAAAGCTGATGTGTTTTCAGAGCGCAGGACAATGGATCACATCAGGATAATCACTAAGATGCCAGGAGGTCACTGTCGTCCATCATTCGTCTCTATCTCATCACAACCTTCTTTATCGTCATGTGGGACTGACCCCTCCTCATCTAACAGTTTAACGTTCCTCTCTATCTCATCAGTCCTCTCTCTCATATTGTAGTCCAGCGTTCCTCTCTACCTCCTCATGACCCTTCAGAGGTCATTGTTCTCCAGCGTTCCTCTCTATCTCATCATCACTCTTCAGAGGTCGTTGTTCTCCAGGGTTCCTATCTACCTCCTCATGACCCTTCAGAGGTCATTGTTCTCCAGGGTTCCTCTCTATCTCCTCATGACCCTTCAGAGGTCATTGTTCTCCAGGGTTCCTCTCTATCTCCTCATGACCCTTCAGAGGTCGTTGTTTTCCATCGTTCCTCTCTATCTCATCATCACCCTTCAGAGGTCATTGTTCTCCAGGGTTCCTCTCTATCTCATCATCACCCTTCTCTCTCATCATGTGGGCCTGACCCCTCCTCGTCTTACAGTTTAACGGTAATAGGCCATCATGCACTATGCATGCAAGTCATTCAGTAGTGCTTTGAGAACTTATTTCTTCCAGTAAAAGAGTCTGATTTGGTGTGACCAACATATACTCTTTCATGAGCAGTTCTAGTGTATACTTAAAATTAGTTTTTACTACCGTTAGTTATGGTTATGACTCAGTTTGTTAGTTGTTAGGTTGGACATGAGCATGCAAAACTGTCATGGAGTAAGACAGTGTTTTAGCAGCGGCTATATGGAGTAAAACATTGTGTTTGTTGTGTGTTTGTGATGACGACAACTGATTGATTGGTCCATCCGACCAATCGATTTAGACCATTAGTTTACCCCCTAACACCCACGTCAACGCTCCGTTTTAATGACCCGTCACAGCACAGGAAACAACGAGGATGAAGCAGCATCATACGATACAATCATATGATTGGGTATTTATTCCAAAAAGGATTGTATTGTTGTATATTGAGACAAATGCTGGCGGTGAATCACTCACTTTAATTGGGTTTCCCTTGTGTTAATTTCAGTTGTTGACTCATTTTAGTATTTGATGGCATTCAAGTTGTCATTTCAAACCACTTTAAACCTTGTACACATGCATAAAAACAGCTTATGGCTCAGATACACAGCAGGCAACAAGAGGAACCAGCCTCAGATGGGAGCACATCTCACCTTCCGTTTCTGCTGATCCGGCCTCAATGAGTTCTTTAAGGGACAAACACAGCATGATGGCAGAGGGCCAGGATGTAGAACATAAAGTACACTTAACATAAAGTACACTTAACATAAAGTACCCTGCCTTAAAACACTGAACCGAAACGCATTACATATCATGTACAGCAGGCTGGTTACAACACCTGACATCTGAAACCGATCATCATTCTCTCTCTCGTTCTCTGGCTTCACCAGGGCTTGTTCACCTGTTGTTCATCCAGGAGACCATTAGGACTTAAGGACCAGAGATATGTCTTAGTAGGACTGATGGCCAGGAACCACCCAGAGATATGTTTTAGTAGGAATGATGAAGACCTGGAAACCACAGACAACTGGTACGGACAACCAGAAGAACAAAAGGTTCACCATGTCAGGGTCAAAGTCTTACTGTTCCTCGTTATAATGAAAGGTTCACCGTGTCAGGGTCAAAGTCTTACTGTTCCTCGTTATAATAAAAGGTTCACCATGTCAGGGTCAAAGTCTTAATGTTCCTCTACAGAACGAAAGGTCACCATGTCAGGGTCAGACTCTTACGGTTTCATGAGCTTCATATCGTTCGTATCGCCTACTTTAATGGCTCACACTAGAGGTGTTTGTCTAAACTATATTTTAAGCCCAGGAACTTATATATCCTTCTCTGTGTGCCACACAAACGGGAAGAGTAGCAATATCACATTCCTCTTAAATAATATTAATAAATAATAAACTCATTCCAGAAACTGAACGTATTTCAGGCCTGGGTCTGCTCTCCTAGCTTGAGGCTCCTCCTCTCTATAGAGGAGGAACTCTATAGTGTCCTGGACTGATGCTCATGCTGTTACCTTAGTGACTTCTCTATAGATAGATATTGAGGTGCCGTGACTCTCCTAGCTTGAGGCTCCACCTCTATAGATAGAGGTGGAGGTGTCCTGGACTGATCCTCAGACTGTAACCTTGGTTACCTCTCTATAGAGAGATGGGGGTGTCATGGACAGATACTCAGACGGTTACCTTGGTTTCCTGGCTCTGAGAGACTACCGGTGAGGCAGGGGTCTCCTCTCCCTTCTCCGCACCCCCGCTGGGCTCCTCCATGCTCTCCGGAGGGATCATCCTAGAGAACCCAGAGCTGAGGTTCTCCTACTCGGTGAAGTACACAGAGCTGAGGTACTCCCGCTCGGTGGCTCCTCAGGAGGATCTAGGGAAAACAGAGCTGAGGTTCTGCTGCTTGGTTCTCAGCATGCAGGCTCGCCAATGAACCGATCCGCGAGCTTCAAATTCAGTGTTCAGCTTGTTTTAGTGATAACCTAAATCCATCTGAAGTCCTCCACAATCAAGAGCAAAAAAAAGACGACAGTCGAAAAGTTCCGAGGAGTCAAAATAAAATAATTACAGATTTTCTCCTATTTCAGAGTCTCGGTGTGAGTTCCGTTTTCTCGCGCGCTCAGCAGAAATCCGTCCAGAACTCCGTCGCGCTCTCAGCAGAACTCCGTCTCGCTCTCAACGGAACTCCGTCTCGTTCTCAGCAAAACTCCTTCTCGCTCTCCGCATCACGTCCGAACTGCTCGTCTCGTGCTCTCGTGCTCGTCTCGTGCTCTCCTGCTCGTCTCGTGCTCTCCTGCTCCGTCCGCTCGCGCTGAAGTCCAGACTCCAGCTGAGTCTTGTCTCGCGCTCGGCTCTGGGGCTGGGGGCTCACGTGGGCGGGAGATGGGATGGGGTCGTCCCTCTTCTGCTGGGAGACAGTACTGGGAGTGGTGGGAGATGGGGTATGTTGGTCAAAGTACTGTGAGTGGTGGGAGGGGGGGGGGGGGGATTGTTGCTGTCACAGTTCTTGGAGAGGTGGGAGGTGGGGTGTGTTGTTGTCAAAGTAGTGGGAGTGATGGGAGGTTGGGTGTGGTGTTGTCACAGTAGTGGGAGTTATCGGAGGTGGGATATGTTGTTGTCACAGTATTGGGAGTATTGGGAGATCGGATATGTTGTCACAGAACTGGGAGTGGTGGGAGGTGGGATATGTTGTTGTCACAGTAGTGGGAAGGGTTTTTAATTTGATATGATATGAATGATATGGCAAATGGATGCCATTCTGACATGTCAATAGGCTGTCGATGACAGACATGTCAGTAGGCTGTTGATGACAGACAAACATGTCAGTAGGCTGATGACAGACAGACATGTCAGTAGGCTGATGACAGACAGACATGTCAGTAGGCTTCTGATGACAGACAGACATGTCAGTAGGCTGTCGATGACAGACATGTCAGTAGGCTGTTGATGACAGACATGTCAGTATATAGGCTGATGACAGACAGACATGTCAGTAGGCTTCTGATGACAGACAGACAGACAGACATGTCAGTAGGCTGTTGATGACAGACAGACAGGCATGTCAGTAGTCTGTTGATAAAATACATGTCAGTAGGCGGTTGATGAAAGACATGTCAGTTGTCTATTGATGATAGACATGTCAGTAGGCTGTTGATGAAAGACAGACAGACATGTCAGTAGTCTGTTGATAACAGACATGTCAGTAGGAGGTTGATGACAGACATGTCAGTAGGCTGCTGATGACAGACAGACAGACATATCAGTAGGCTGTTGATGACAGACAGTCAGACATGTAAGTAGGCGGTTGATGACAGACAGACAGACATATCAGTAGGCTGTTGATGACAGACAGACAGACATGTCAGTAGGCTGTTTGATGACAGACAGACAGACATGTCAGTAGTCTGTTGATAACAGACATGTCAGTAGACTGTTGATGAGGGTGTTGGTGTACGTACTGATGTCTACCGTTACCCAGTACTTATTCCAGCCCAGTGAACCACTGCTGCCGCTGCCAGCTCCATGTTTGGGAACGTTTGGTGATTTAACTGTTTGTGTCGATGGGTTCCGGAAGTCACATGACGTGGCACAGCGACGCCCACTCATCATGAGCAGCTCCCTAACAAAGCTCCGTGAGAAAGAATGCTGATGGTCTGCATGCCTGCCGACTTTACATGGACATGATCTCATCTATGATTCAGTTATTGATTGATCTCATCTATGATTCAGTTATTGAATCATGTCATCTATGATTCAGTTATTGTTTGATCTCATCTAGGATTCAGTTAGTGATCTGGGTTCTTCTGATTGTTTTTATTTGTTCTTGTTGTTGCAGGATTTCACTAGTAATCTCAGGAAACCAGGAGAGATCATTCTAAAAAATTGAGATTCCTCTATCACATTGAAACCCACTTTCTCGGTCACACTTGCGTCTGCCAAACTGCATGTTGTGTCTCTCTCCTTTGGGTTCTCCGCTGCTGGAACAAGACGTGGGTTAGGGGTAGTAAGTTATTATTAGACCTCGTCTCCTACTCAACATGCAGTTCACGTCGGGAAAGGAACCACAGTGGATTCCCGCTGTCTTCCTGCATGCGTGGAACCCCTTGATCTTCATGTCTGTTGAAGGCTTTGAGCAGACCAGGGAAACGCCTTCATACTGTATCTCTCAACCAATACTTAACAATAATAACATAACTGAAGAAGAGTTAGAAATGTAAGTGTCAAATATAAAGTCGGTTAAAACCCATTTGAAACATAAAGCATATGGCTGGCAGAAGATACATGGCTACAGAACTAGCCATCTCTGATCTACATCGTGGAGGCCTGTGGGAAATGTGGACATCAAGAAAGTGACATGATTTCAACTAGGGATGCACCGATCCGATATTTGTATCGTATCGGTACCGATATTGAAGACATTTCTAGATCGGGTATCGTTTTTTTTTTTTTTTTTTACGTTTATGTACATACTTGAATCCTATTCCTACTACCTTGCTGCTTTGATAATTGAATTTCCCACGAAAATGTTCTCACGGGATTAATAAAAGTGTATCTATCTATCTATTGGCTGATCTATTCAGTTTCTATGCTGTGCGCTGTGAGTGACGTCATAAACAAGCAACACGCCGTGCGGAGCCTACAGTGATTGCAAAATGGAGCGAGCAAAAGGATCTGCTATCTGGAGCTATTTCACTTTACCTAAGCCAGCAAGCTCCACGGCTACATGCAACATATGCAAAGTAAATGTCCCGAGGGGTGGTACTAAACCTTCTAGCTTTAATACCACAAACCTTATAAAGCACCTCCAAAAATTCAAGTCTCATGATCCCAGTCTTTTCCCCTCAATGAAACTTACAGTTTGTAGCCATAATTTCGCGCTGTTTTTCTATATCGGTATCGGATCGGTATCGGCCGATACTAAACCTCAGATATCGGTATCGGTATCGGAGGTGAAAAAAGCGGATCGGTGCATCCCTAATTTCAACAGGATTGTCCTTTGGAGGTCGAGTTTATGAAAGCATCTTGGTGGCCGCAAGTAATTGTAATGAACACATAATGATTTTACTGAATGAATGATATCCTCAACGTCACAAATTATTTTGTGCTTTAGTATGGAACTGGCCCAGCACATTGGTTAATAAAGCTTCTTAAAGCTTAATGTTTCACATGTTTAACAACTCAACATATTCAGAGGTTATTTGGTCTGGAAAACCTTCATGTATGTCATTGCCTTCTTGCTTAACATGTTGTTTCAGAGGAACGTTAGGTTGTTTCAGAGGAACAGCGGAACGTTCTGTGGTTTCAGAGGAACGTTAAGGAGTTGCAGAGGAACAGAAGAACGTTAGGTGGTTTCATAGGAACAGAGGAATTTTACATAGTTTCAGAGGAACCTTAGGTGGTTTCAGAGGAACGTTAGGTTGTTTCAGAGGAACGTTAGGTTGTTTCAGTGGAACGTTAAGGAGTTTCAGAGGAACAGAGGAACGGTAGGAGGTTCGAGAACAGAGGAATGTTAGATGGTTTCTGGGGAACGTTTGGTGTTTTCAGAGGAACAGATGAATGATAGATGTTTCAGAGGAACGAAAGGTGGTTTCAGAGGAACGTTAAGGAGTTTCAGAGACACGTTAGGTGGTTTCAGAGGAACGTTAAGGAGTTTCAGAGACACGTTAGGTGGTTTCAGAGGAACGTTAAGGAGTTTCAGAGACACGTTAGGTGGTTTCAGAGGAACGTTAAGGAGTTTCAGAGACACGTTAGGTGGTTTCAGAGGAACGTTAAGGAGTTTCAGAGACACGTTAGGTGGTTTCAGAGGAACGTTAAGGAGTTTCAGGGGAACAGAGGAACGTTAGGTTGTTTCAGAGGAACAGATGAATGATAGATGTTTCAGAGGAACGAAAGGTGGTTTCAGAGGAACGTTAAGGAGTTTCAGAGACACGTTAGGTGGAACAGAGGAATGTTAGATGGTTTCTGGGGAACGTTTGGTGTTTTCAGAGGAACAGATGAATGATAGAGGAACGTTAAGGAGTTTCAGAGACACGTTAGGTGGTTTCAGAGGAACGTTAAGGAGTTTCAGAGACACGTTAGGTGGTTTCAGAGGAACGTTAAGGAGTTTCAGAGACACGTTAGGTGGTTTCAGAGGAACGTTAAGGAGTTTCAGGGGAACAGAGGAACGTTAGGTTGTTTCAGAGGAACGTTTTATCAGGTTCCACATGTCGATTTGATGGCTCAACAATTTATGAATTATATTCAAACACACACACACGCACACACACACACACACACACACACACACACACACACACACACACACACACACACACACACACACACACACACAGCAGCAGCAGCATGTGTCACTCTAATGGGCAAATTAAATCCCAGAGAACCCAAGCTAATTAAGCTAACTTATAATGTGGGACGACGAATGGTCTCTGTAGGGGACATCATAATGACAAGTGTGTGTGTGTGTGTGTGTGTGTGTGTGTGTGTGTGTGTGTGTGTGTGTGTGTGTGTGTGTGTGTGTGTGTGTGTGTGTGTGTGTGTGTGTGTGTGTGTGTGTGTGAGAGCATTCCCACAATTATCCAATACTCGGGTTTGTTTGGGGCGGTTTGAAGATACATTTAAACTTTTTGGGGGAAGCTGAGCTTTACTACCGCCCCTGAGCCCCACCATGAGCCTGTACCCCCCAGCGTACCTCCAGGCTGCTCCTGCTCTACAGACCATCAGACACGGCCCTGAGCCCCACCATGAGCCTGTTCCCCCCAGCGTACCTCCAGGCTGCTCCTGCTCTACAGACCATCAGACACGGCCCTGAGCCCCACCATGAGCCTGTACCCCCCAGCGTACCTCCAGGCTGCTCCTGCTCCCCTGCTGGTCATTGCGGGGGACAGCAGCAGGGACTAAGGAGCATTAGGGGCTATAAACAGACCGACAGCAGCCAGCGGCTGGCCTCCCACTCTGCTCTGCAAAGGCCACCTCCTCTCACAGGGGATCAGTAAGCGCCGGTGTTCAGGTCTATCAACCATGCACAGGGAACATTGGATTAACATTTCAAAAAACATATTTGAAAATGATCCATTATCCACCTGCCACCTTTTAGTGTGCGCAGGACTTGTTGTGGTGTTCTTCTCAAACTCATTTGTTTGTGGAGAATGAACATCTTCAGAAAGAAACAACAGTTGTTTTGTCTCTTCAGAATATAGCTCTCTATATTTTAGCACACCACCTCTTCTTGTCCTCTGTTTGAGCGGGTGTTTTAATTAGGTTATGAGCGTTGAACTGTCCAAAAACAGACCAAACCGTGATCAAGGGGAGGGAAGGACTGATGTTTTATTTTTTGAATGTTTGAATTGTAATGTCTTTTTGGAAGCATATTAACTCTAGCTTTTATTTCAGTAGCCCAGGATCTTGTAAACATTTGGGGCAATCGTAATAAAGGCGTCTAAACCGAGGGCTAAACCTGACGTTCTCCGTATTGAAGAGGTGACGCTGGGCTGCACATGAGGGAAGCAAGGGAAGGACAGCAGAGATAGGAGCTGATGGTGAGGGTTAGGGTTAGGGTCCGCTCTGTTACAGCCAACCTCAGGGGTCTGTAGAAGGCCTCACTACGTCAAAAGGGTTCTTGTTGAGAGATCAACCTTGTTTTGCCGACTTAAAACCGCGTGCCGTACATTGTGTTGTTCCTTTCCTGGAATCTTAAATTAATTTCAGACATCGGCAACCAACCCATGACATTGATGGTTAGAATGTCGACCAAAACAAGACTTTGACGATGTATGTCCTCATGCAAGATTTTTTGGCAGCACTGATACACCTTGTCTATGACCACTGCATTTAAACATCTAGATGCTACAATACATAAATCTAATCTTAAGACATGTTCTGTTTTGATCAATTGAACACTAATACCATTCCACACATAAACCGAGACAAGATGGATCCAAATCTCGCATATATTAGTTGAAGGACAAGTTGAAGTGGATCTGAGTAGATAGGGCCTCCACGTGTTGGTGCCACTTACCGATCAGACGCCACGTTTTAAAGGAACAGTAATAACAGCAGACCGACGCTGGAAAGCCTTAAAATAGAAACAATTGAATGGATTGAACAGCAGGCCCTCTTCTGAGCTACTCGCCTTGCGTGAGTCATAAGTGCTGGTTGTGTGCACCAGATGACGTGGGTGGAGGTGTGGGTGGAGACTGAGGTGTCCTGGGTGAAGCAGCTGAGACTGAGTGCTGATGGCGTTCCCCCCCCCTTGCCGTCCACTTAGATTCAGCAGTGGTTATTCTTGGTTGTTGCTATTATAAAAATGCACCCGTGGAGCTCTGTTTAACCCCTTCCTCACTAGGGCTGTTTATCTGTTTTCTTCTTCTAATAACGTACCCTAAGTAAATCTAGTCTATCTCCAGATCTAGTCTATCTCTTAACACGGATAGGGGGTTTAATACTAAATATAATGCTAATAGTGTTTGAAATACTAATACAGCGATTTATACTACTACTAGGCCTACTTCAGTAATTCTACTAAAATACTAATCTATTTATTATCTTATTTCATTTATTCCCTGTCCCTAACATTTGAAGAGCGGTCTGATTCTGCAAGGATCACAAATTAAACCTCCGCTAAATTGATTGTACTTCTCGAGACCGAGATGGACACTGGGGACAGGTTTAGGGTTAGGGTTAACCCTAGTTAACCTGTGTCTCCACAGGTTTACTCATTAAGAGCTGGTCCTCAAGGGGGACGAGGTGAATGATCACATCAGGCATGGCCTGCGGACGACTCTAGGCCTTTTGGCTCTGGCAGGAATCTGTCTGCAACTTTGCCTTGGGGTGTAAAGCTGTCCAGATGTACTACTGAAAAATATCTCTCTTTCACCAGAAACAGAATGGTACATTCAAAATATGGATCAGAGTTCGGGTTCAGTTCTACTTTTCTTGAACAGACTAAAGAAGAACTAAATATAATCTACAAGTTAGGAGCATTTATGTCTGAATGTCTTCATTCAGGGTTTTCAACCCTGAGCCCTATTAATTGAACTCTCTAAAGATCTCTCTTCCACTAAAATAGACTGCAGGACCAAAGGACGGGGTTAGGGACTAAGTGGGCCAAGGACTTTGGGATTGAAAATAGACTCACTAAGACCCACATCGTCCTGGGTGTTCCCAAAACATGGAACTGAAAGAATGTGGGTTAGCAAGCTCACTATACACACTGGCTCTATATATACAGACCCTGGACCAGTGGGTTAATAAGCATCGCTTTATATACACTATATACACCAGTAGTGGACCAGTAGTAAATTTTAATATTACATAATATCAGTAAGAGGCCGGCCTTCTGAAAAGTACGTTCTTGTATATGCGCTCAGTACTTGTTTGGGGCTCCCTTTGCATTAATTACTGCATTAATGAGGAGTGGCATGGAGTCGATCAGCCTTTGGCCCCGCTGAGGTGTTATGGAAGCCCAGGTTGCTTTGATAGCGGCCTTCAGCTTGTCTGCATTGTTGGGTCTCGTGTCTTTCATCTTCCTCTTGACAATACCCCATACATTTTCTATGGAGTTCAGATCAGGCGAGTTTGCTAGTCATTCAAGCTCAGTAGTATTTATTCAACAGGTATTGGTACTTTTGGCAGTGTGGGCAGGTGCCAAATAATCCTGCTGGAAAAGCATCTCTATAACGCTTCAGCAGAAGGAAGCATGAAGGGCTCTTAAAAGCCCTGGTAGACGGCTGCGTTGACTTTGGACTTGATAAAACATAGTGGACCAACACCAGAAGATGACATTACTCCCAAAATCATCACTGACTGTGGAAACTTCACACTGGACTTCAAGCAATTTGGATTCTGTACCTCTCCATTCCTCCTCCAAACTCTGGGACCTTGCTTTCTAAATGAAAGGAGCGGGAGACAAGTTCTCTTAGCCTCGGTAAGACACTTCTGATGCCTCTGGTTCAGCAGTGGCTTGATACAAGGATTTAACAGTTGTAGTAGCCCTTGTCATGGATGCGTCCGTGTGTGTTGGCTATTGATGCACTGCCTCCAGCCTCAGTCCACTCCATGTGAAGCTTCCACGCATTTTTGAATGGCCTTTGTTTGACAATCCTCTCAGGGAAGTGTTTATCCCTGTTGCTTGTGCACCTTTTTCTACCACTTTCTCCTTCCACTCAACTTTCTACGGATATGTTTAGATACTCTTTTAAAAGCCAGCTTCTTTAGCAATGACCTTTTGAGGCTCAGCCTCCTTGTTGAGGGTGTCAATGACTATCTTCTGCATACGTGTCAAGTCAGCAGTCTTCCCCCTGATTTTGAAGCCTGGTGAACCAGACAGAGAGCACTTAAAGGCTAAGAAAACCTTTGCAGGTATTTTTTGAAGTAATTAGCTGACTGGAGTGTAACACTTTGAGCCTACAATATTTAACTTTTTCAAAATATTCTAATATACTGATTTTTGGGTTTTCATGAGCTGTAAGCAATAACCTCAAGATTAATACAAATAATGGCTTGAATATTTCACTTTGGGTATAATGAATCAATGAGTTACCCTTTTTAAATTGAATTATTGAAATTGAATTCAACAATATTCTAATTTATTGAGATGCACCTGTATATTATCAGTGAACGAGTTATCAAGTTAATCCGTTCAGACTCCCCCCTGTGGTGAGGTTATGACATTGCAGCATTGAAATACAAAACCATGCAAAATAATGCCAGATGCTGAAAATATCAGCCCACCTTTATTTACAATTCAAAACCAAACAAAACGTTTCTCTAACATGGCAAAACACAGGATAAAAACAAATTAACATGAATCTGGCTAAAAAGAAAGCAAAATATACAAATTGAATGCTAAATCATTTATTAGCAATAACTGTAAATGTGCATTTCTTGATATTGTTCCTAGTTTTCCAACAATTAAACCGTGGCAGCACACATGTGAATGCAACATCATAAGCATCACTAACCCACACACAGACTAACCAGACCTAGGGAGAAAACTACTGTTTCGAACCTCTTTCTGTCCCAAGCATAGATAATAAAAACAAAAGGAATCAGAAACGTGGAGAAGGGTGATGGTAAATGAGGACAGACGTGTGCCTTTCGATTCATGCATGTACACTCTAAATGGTGTTTGTCCACTGGTTAACAGACAGAGGAGGGTGAGGGTGGATGCGCCCCGACAGCACCTCCACCAGCACTGGGGCAGGACCCCCTGGGGCATCAGGAGAAGGGGGCATCAACAGGGACAGTGTGCCCAACACAAAGCATAGGTCCGCATCAACACATCACACACAGGTCACAGCATGCAGGGGCGGCGTTTGTCCTCCACCAAGGCCATCGTATCGAGCCTCAAGCCTCCATGCCGTCGCGTTGCAACGGTGGGCCGAGACAACAATAAGAAACTCTGCATATACTAGTAGTTCCATTCAAATTCAAAAAGCCTATTTGAGTGCAAGCAACTGGTACGGTCCTAGAACAATAGCATGATAATATAAATGAATTCTACCCATCCCCCAAAAAAAGAAGTACAATATTCTCCAAACTATGATTCACATTTGTTCTATGTCGATTATAGCTGTAAGTCACTGAATCTTTCTGCAAATGGATGCAAGAGAGAAATATCCCAATCCAAGAGAAGGCAATTTAACACGCGTTCTGGAGTGAAGATGAGCAACGGGGAATGAATTCACGACCAAACTGTCTTTCCACACACATACACATGGTCGTAATTGAGAAATATCTATATCTCCCAGTTTTGCATCAAACATTTTCCAGGTCAGTTACAAGACTTCCTACGTTAACAAGAGTCTCTCGAAATGTACTCCAGCCTCCCCTCCTGAAACATGAACTGCGGGGGAGGACTGAAGGGATGAAGACACAACGGGTCCGCGGGCCCGCTGCAGGGAGGACTGAAGGTACGAACACACAACTGCACGGAGGACTGAAGGAAAGCTGAGGCCAAAGCTCTCCTAAAGGTTTGGTTTGGTTTGGTGAGGGTCCGGTAGGTTTTCATATGAAATGGATGCAGGCTTCTTGGCTCACAAGAGCTTTAGGCTGAAATCCAAAGGCTTAAAAGTCCATAGGCAAAGGCCTGGCAAAAACAAGAAGACAAAACACACACACTGAGTACCACGGGTCACCTTCTCAATTGCATTGAGAAGCCATTACAAGCTTTTTTATTTATTTTTAGAATCAGCCCTATAAAACATGGCAGATGGAAGGGTCCAACAAGATGATCACTTCTAGAAATCAAGTCTACCAGCGGACCATACCAACTGGTAGAAACAACAAGTTATGTCTGAATATGAAAGAAGGGACGTCCCGTTTTAATGAGGTTAAGGAGCACACACTTCTCGCCACGTGTTCCGTCTGGACTTACAGCAGGAGGCAGACGGGGGGACAGGGCACTGGGGGGCTGCTACTTCCGCGGCGCGCCGGCGATGTCCTCGTCCTTCAATGTAAACTTTTTCCGAAGGGCCTCAGAGATCCGGGTGGCTGAGTCCTCCTCCCTCAGAGAGGAGCAGCCTCTGTTGAACCTGAGGAACACAGAGACAGAGACCAGCTTGAACCTGAGGAACACAGAGACAGAGACCAGCTTGAACCTGAGGAACACAGAGACAGAGACCAGCTTGAACCTGGGGAACACACACCAGAGACCAGAGCTTCACTCCATCCATATTCAACAAGCGTGAATATGGATGGAGTGTATAAAAGAGCCACTGCATAACAAACTCAAGACAAACCCCCTGCTGATAGCATGTGGATCAGCAGGAAGATGACCAATAGGGACAGGGTGTATGCCTGTGTGACCCGGGAAGCTGAACCTGATTGGTTGAGATTGCCCCTTACCGGTCCTTGCTCATCTTCATGCGGTTCATGTCCTTCAGAATGTCCATGACGTCTGCGAAGCTGGTGGACTTGGACAGCGACACCGTGTCCTCCTCCGCTTCCCGGAACTCCATGCTGGGTCGGTCCAGGTCAAAGGTCGCCGAGCACGTCATGGAGGCGGGCAGCCGGGGGTCAGGGACCAGCTCCGACACCACGGAGACTGCGTCTTCGTCGTCCTCGTCCTCCTCTTCCTCCTCCTCAGTGACATCGCTGATGACGAAGGAGGCGGCGGCCGTGGCGGCCGGCGGCGGGTAGGATGCCTCGAAGGGCGCCATCGAGAAGCTCATGCTGGTGTCATCAGGGGACAGCAGGTCAGGGGTCAGCGGGTTGGAGCCTGGACACAGAGAGGAGGGGGACAACAGGTCAGGGGTCAGAGCCTGGACCCCCGTCACTGGAGACTAAACCCACTAACTGACCCCCGTCGGTGGAGACTAAACCCTCTGACTGACCCCCGTCGGTGGAGACTAAACCCTCTGACTGACCCCCGTCGGTGGAGACTAAACCCTCTGACTGACCCCCGTCGGTGGAGACGATCTTGGCGATCTGCTGGCGCAGCCGGCTGAGCTCGTCCTGGAGTGCCGTGGTCCGGTTCATGGCCGTGACGCCCGGCTTCCTCAGACCCTCCACCTTCTTGCCCTCTCGCCGGAAGTTGGGCACCGAGGAGTTCCTGTGCAGCACCAGCAGGGGGGTGGGCCGCCACTCGTGTCTTAGGGGGCGGGAGTCACTCCTGGAACGGACAACATGGCTCAGGACGGGGACCACACCACTCAACATTAGTTTGTCTGTGGATGGACTATGTTGACACACACTAACACACTAACATTTGTCAGTCTAACATGCGTCAGTCTAACATGCGTCAGTCCGTGGACGAGTTCAGTGTGGAGCTGCTTACCTCACTCTGGCATAAGTCTCCTCCTCGTCTGCTGCGATCCAGGCGATGTCGGCCAGGGTAGGAACCGATGGGCCGAGGGGCTTCAGGGACGGGAGGCCGGGGAGTTCCTGAGGAGGACCCCACAGTCATCCAGGGAGGATAGAACAACAAAATCATCCAGGCAAGATGCAACAGCACAGGCATCCAGGGAAGATAGAACAACACAATTATCCAGGGGAGAGAGAACAACACTATCATTCAGGGAAGATAGAACCACACAATCATACAGGGAAGATGGAACAACACAATCATCCAGGGAAGAAAGTCCATGAAATAAAAGATTGGCCACCCAAGGCTGAGTGTGGACTGTGATGATCACCTGGAAGCAGGCCCTTTGAGGAGGCTTGAGAGCCAGAGTAGAACCGATCATCCTCACAACGCTCCGAGTGGACCCATGAGGCTTGTTCTGCCAGATAGGGATAACCTCCTGAGAAGTCACAAGAAATATAAACGGGTGTCGTGCAAAAAAGGGATCGCCGTCTGCCCCCTATTGGTTGTATTGCTGCTTTAAATATTTAAATAGATTGAAAAAAGGACTGGAATTGTAATCTAGGACCAATGGAACAGAGCAGGGCCGATATAGTGTCATAGGGAGATTTCTTTATTTTATATGTAACACATCTATAAATCATGCTTATACATTCTAGTTTCCAAAAATATGCATAGGCAAAGGCATTAGAGATACCGGAAACTATACTATATTAGTTATTATCTCTTAAAATCTGGTAAATGTCATGTATGATGACGCAAAAAACTGCAAACAATTATTTTGTGTTACTTAATTCCGATTATTCTGGAAAAAGAAACGTCAACGTTTCGCGATGACATACCCTTGCTATTAACATGGATTTAAAGAAATGTTTATTTCCAAGTCATGTCTGTTATAAACGTGTACTATACATTACGTACTGTATAGAAACCATCATTTTACATGGCTAAAAATGTGCATCATTTATACTCTATTGCAGATGTAAAGATGGATCCATCGATCTACGTCAAGTTAGTTTGACGTGTAAGCGTTTATTCTGAGAAGAGCCTTACAGCATCAGAGTCCATGTTCAGTGATGGGGTTCTGCAGCAGCTGGATATGGGGTCTGTTACAGCATCACCTCCACACACACGGACAGCATCTGAAAGGACACAAAACAGGTTATATTATAGAATAAAGATGTAAGAATCAATTCATATCTTCAACACCAGCGCCGTTTAGACAGAGACCAAACCCCTTTAGGATCGTAGCTAACCTCTGCTTATTTCTCTGCCAGTAACCTAGTAGCCGCTATGCTATTCTAGCAACTATGCTAGCGGTCTCCTTCAGGCCCTGGTCGGGTTGTGACCGAGCTTCTCTCTATCATTTAACATTGATCAGCCCATCTTTCAAAAGGTTCACGACATAAATCCAATATTCAACCAGTATATAACTTACAGTTGGATGATATGCACCAAGTAAACTTGACAATAAGTAACTATTGCTTCATAAAAGCCCGTTGTCCTGGTCGTCTTCAGAGCAGCTTCAGCTAGCGGTTGTTGTGGTTGAAGCCGGAAGCATTCTCCATAGACTGACAGCTGATTGGGTGAAGGGCTTTACCTGATTGGTTGAAGGGTTTACTGCACTGATTTCCTAATATATTTGTTTACAAACCCACAACATCCGAATCCGTTTGAGAACCAAACAACATGAGACAAACGATTAACTATTTAATTGGCAGAAGATTTATGTGCTCATTGATACATCCTGGGGTTCAGCATTTATGTACCAGAAACAACATTTACACAATGATTTTACAGGCTCTATTTAATACACTCTCATTACGAAGTGAGGATCCACAGTCCTTATTGTCTAACCTCGCCTGGACGCCATGAACTGATAATGAACTTTGGTTTGATCCATTGATATGGGAACTGTCTCATCCCTTTAAGTTCTGGGCGGAGCATCAGTCGGCTCACTGGTCTGCAGTGGGATTCTGTCGGCATCACAAGCTAAATATGAAATGTTTTCAACTCCAGGCCTTCATTAAGTCAGGTCAGTGGTTCAGAATTTCCTCCTAATGTACTGATTGTGGTTCACCGGACGCTTATCGCTTGATAGTTGTTGCTGTTAGATACTGCAATGATGGGTGTCACAGTCAAACTGCAATCAGCAATGTCAGTTAGCATACATGATAAGAACCATACGAGGAGGAATCTGAGATATGATGTCTGGATGAACAGTTCTGTGTTGCTCTCAACATCGATTGACTGATGAGGTGATTGATGAAGGACGATTCATATTTTGTCGTTTTTGCGTCAACTGTGTAGTCTAAATGTACACGGTTGTGTTTGTGTAGTTATATGGCTTACATAATTATGTATGACAAATTATAATGTAACGTAACATAAAGTAATTACATTGTCTATGATAATGTTTTTATTTTGTGCCGAAATATGATATTGACATTTCCATATAAAGATAAACACAATTGTGTGCAACATTTTATAATGTTAAATACAGTATTTTTTGTCCATCGGGATGGTGTTGTACGGTAGTACAACTGCATGGATAGTTTGAATTGAGGAGTCGTTAATGTGGCGGCGTGTCTCTGCCCTGTTGGTACGGTAACGCTGGCAGGATGCTGATAGGTTAAGGGGAGGATGATACACCCGATCTGACCCTCAGCGCCCCTCCTGACAGGAAATGGCTCAGTCCATGAGGAGGTCCACCACTCTGGGCACCATGGACCACAAAGTCCAGAGGGACACAGCCAGGACTGGCTACTTTGGAAATGTCAAAAACAGGTCAGGCCATAAGTAGTATGGGTTACTGGGGAAGCTGCCTGGCTCTGGGTTTAAGAATGGTCCTACATACTTTATCTGTGTTAGAACTGTATTATTAACTGAAGGCAGAACAGCCAACAAACCACGGTTGGAGCACAACTGAGACCAGGCATTATTCTATAGCATGACTCCTCTTTTATCAGCTTCTCACATTGGTAGCTGTCAAAATTGACGTCTCATGCTAAATTTATAATATATATATATATATATATATATATATATATATATATATATATATATATATATATATATGTAAACGTCTATCCTGCAGCCATTTTGATAAGCGATCAAGCATCTGGAAGTGAACTCGACACTGAGGGAACAACGTCACTCAGACGTGTGTTCGTGGGAGAGCTGTTCTCGTCCTCACGTCTCCTCTCCTCTCTTCAGGCTGGGATCCAAGCTGGCGGCCAGCGCCTCACAGGAGCTCAGTAAGAGTCCTCTGGGGGCGGGGCCTGGGGCCGGATGTGGTCCTCGGGGGACGGGGCCTGGGGCCAAATGTGGTCCTCTGGGGCCAGAGCCTGAGGCCCCTGGGGCCAGATGTGGGGCCACGGAGGCCCGGCCCGGAGGCGGACGTCCCTTCCATGCGGAGGCCAGCGGGGCCGTCCACCACATCAGGAACCCCAAGCTGAGGCAGTACTACCTGCAAGGTAGGCTTAGAGATAACTAACATCTACAGATACACAAGATTCAAGAACTTGTCCTATGATTATTCATACATATGATCTGTACAGGGTGAGCAGGCAAAGCTCTCAACATTACAGTTATAGCGTATTATTATTTAAATGTATACACTGGTAAAGGGAATGCATCCATTGTCTTCATAGGCTCCTCGTCAGAGTGTCAGCCAGCACGGCAGGAAGGACCCGGCTGCAAGGTCTGTCTGCTCTCATGGTTACATAGCGGGGTTAGGCAGTGGACTGGTGACGAGATAACTGAAGGACTCCCTGCAAACATTGATGAACATAACAGGGTTAGGCAGTGGCCCGTGATAAGAGATAATCAAGGACTCTGCACATTGATGAACATAACGGGGTTAGGCAGTGGACTGGTGACGAGATAACTGAAGGACTCCCTGCAAACATTGATGAACGTAACGGGGTTAGGCAGTGGCCTGGTGACGAGATAACTGAAGGACTCGCTGCACCATGATTAACATAACGGGTTTATAGATAAGTGTTGGGAAATACAAAGCTGAGGTTTCCCTGTTTGCCAAATGTAACGGTGGATATCTTTTAGTTATGTCGCATTAGGCGTGAAATATGCTTCATGGAGTGTATAAAACCTCACAATGAAGTGTGATTTGCAGCATAAATCTTACGACATTCTTCCCATAAAAACAAGAGAGGCTTTTCCTTAACAACGTCCAAAGTTCAATGAGAGCTGGTTGTTCCGTCACCATGGGCGGACGCGGTCTGTTTCAGAGTCTCTACCGCAAATACTACAGGAAATATGTCTATCCAAAGGTAACTACGCAAAACGTTGAGGCGATAATATTACCGGCAGGCTCACAGGTTATTTAGAGTCTCTCTGTCATGTAGGAATGTGTCTGTGGGGTCCTGTTTTCATGATTATTATAATGTTGATTGGAGCAATTCTGCGGTTCTTGGTGACTAAAAAGGTTAAGGTTGTTATTTTATATCCTCCTAATCCAATCATACCGGATTCAAAATGCAAATTAACTCATGTCTCATGTTCTTTCTACAATGAATATTGGTTATTGGATCAATAAGGACTGACCTATTGGGGGTCTGTAGTTGTTACCTAACCACTGATGTTTATTTACACATCAACATAAAACTTTACACGCACAACACAACTTTGTTGCCATTGATCCCGGCTGCTTGCCCCCTGTCGGTACACAGCGTAATGCCTAGCGCACACAACCTCAGCAAGGGAGCAGGACTTATGCTTCTGCTCTTAATGCCGGAGCTACTAATGTAACATGATGTTGCGTCTAACAGATATCCAATAGGCAGCCTTTAGATGATGCTGCTTTATGTCCTCCCCCTCCTCCCCTCTCTTCTAGACCCCTCATAACGACACAGTGTTCAGTATCACCTCTGATGTCCACCCCGCACCACCTTCAACCACCTGTTCCTCCTCCACCCCTGCAGTTCTCCCCCAGATGGTAGGAGACCCCTTTAATCAGATGGATGCAGCATTGATGGCTTTGCCCCATGAAACGAGAAAGGAAAAACACTTTCTATCAAATTGTCACAATGGATTGTTTGTCGTCTCAAAACAGTGTAATGTATATATTTTTATAATGTCTTTGATGTTTTAAAAAAGGGAAAGAAGGCAAATGTTAATGTTTAATTTGGCCCATTTAAACTCTTTGTGTCCCCACTCTCAATGGAATGTCATGTAAATATGACATGAGCAGCCTGCTTGTTTATCAATCGCTAACCGACGCCCCAAACCCTTATGACACACAAAACACAAAACACAACACACAACACACACACAAGGCAGGCACAGAGGGAAAGAAAGAGGAAGTGCCTTTTGGTGTGTGAGAGGAACGCCGTGTTCTCTCTTGTTCTCGTGTCATGGACTCCGTCTTACAGAGGCTGCGTGTTTTCAAGGGGAAGCAGAAGGCCGCCGCCGTGCCATCCCCGGCAGAGCTGAGGTGGTCCGGCGCTGACCAGGGGACGACGCCCGGGCCGGAGGGGACCCCCCCCGGCGGCGGCCCCTCGCCCTCGCCGGACGCAGAGTATGACAAACTCCTGGTGAGTAGCGGCCATGTGACCAGACATTTGACCGGCCATGACCAGAGCAGTGCGTGCGTGCGTGCGTGCGTGTGTGCGTGCGTGTGAATGTTGTAAACAGGGAATGGGTTAACCTAGCGATTCTATGAACACCCTTACTGTACCGACAGCGACATATTGTTTCACCTTCGTTTCACCTTTCATGTGTTCAGTGTAGTGAACGCTTAATGCTGGTAGTCTGAAGCTTTTCTCTATGACCACGTCCTTTACTAATGGAAGAGGAAAGTTGCAGTGCTAGCAATTGTTAAGCAAATCCTAATGGGTTTTAAAACCACAGTGCTGATCCCCACATGAACAGCGTCTGGTTAACCCTGATCCTGGTTGGTTTCAGTGCGGGTTGACTCTCCAACACTTTACCACCCTGGTTAATACATGATGGTAACCTGCTCCACTACGTCCGTCCTTAACCATTAATCTGTGTGTGTGTCAGGATGTGGAGGCGGTACCCATGCCTGACGGAAAGCTGTGCCTACTCACTCTCCCGCCAGAGTGCTGCCAGGGGGAGGGGCCTGAGGCCGTCCCATACCTCAAACTGTTTAGCCGTTACATCACCGACTGCAAGGTGAGCTGCGAAGAGCACCTGGTTGGTGAAAACAAAGACCTTAAGAGAACAACATTTCCATAGGGATGATGTGCAAACCTCAGCACCATCACACGGTCAAATCCCTCTCTCTCCCTCCCTCCTGTCTCTCTCCCTCCCCGTCTCTCTCCCTCCCCGTCTCTCTCTCTCCCCGTCTCTCTCCCTCCCCGTCTCTCTCCCTCCCCGTCTCTCTCCCTCCCCGTCTCTCTCCCTCCCCGTCTCTCTCCCTCCCTCCTGTCTCTCTCCCTCCCCGTCTCTCTCCCTCCCCGTCTCTCTCCCTCCCCGTCTCTCTCTCTCCCCGTCTCTCTCCCTCCCCGTCTCTCTCCCTCCCCGTCTCTCTCCCTCCCCGTCTCTCTCCCTCCCCGTCTTTCTCCTCCCGTCTCCCTCCCTCCCGTCCCTCTCCCTCCCCGTCTCCCCGTCTCCCGTCTCCCTCTCTCAGGGCGTGGTCTCTGGCATCCTGCTGGTGACGTCCACCAAGCTGTTCTTCGACCCGTGCAAGGCCCACCCCCTGGTGGTGGAGCACGGCTGGGAGGAGTACCTCCTCTCCGTCTCCCTGGAGCGCCTGGCCTCCGTCAGCCTCTACTCGGACATCAGCCACGTCCGCTTCAGCCAATCCCAGCACAGGTACTCACTCACTCACTCACTCACTCACTCACTCACTCACTCACTCCTGTGGGTCTATAACACCACATGAGCGTGACAGAGCCCTCTCTGTAGGTGGAGGGGTAAGAAGAGCTCCCTGAGGACTCCTCCGCCGGGGGTCTGTGACTCCCTGACCAGCAGCACCACCACCAAGCAGGAGGTGGAGGCCCTGGCCTCCTCAGGCCCCTCGGGCCCCTCTGGTCGGCCCTCTGGGGAGGACGGCGGCTCCGCAGACACGTCCGAGGCAGGGAAACCCCCGCAGGGCGGCGGCCCCCCGGGGACGCACTCGGAGGGGGGCGCCCGGGACTCTGCTGGAGCGAGCGACCCCGAGCCGAAGAAGGAGGAGGAGTCTGGCTGGAGGAGGCTCCTGGCAGGTGAGGGGGCCAGGAGGAATGGACCGGTCTTTGTGGTATTCAGCAGCGACGCCGGGACCTAGCTCTGTCTCTGTGACCTCCAGCTCCCGGGAGCAGAGCGCCAGGCGGCCCCGGGGCCCTGATGTTTGTGCGGCTGCGGACCCTGGAGAAGGAGAAGACCCCCGCTGGGCCCCAGAGGGCCGGCGGGCCCCAGCCGGGAGGAGACGCATGGCTGGCCCTGTCCCAAGAGAGGTACAGATGTGTGTCTCGCATGTATATATAGAGCCACTCTTCCCTCTCACCTCCTCAGTTCAGAGCCGCTCTTCTCTCCCCTCCTCTCAGTTCAGAGCCGCTCTTCTCTCCCCTCCTCTCAGTTCAGAGCCGCTCTTCTCTCCGCTCCTCTCAGTTCAGAGCCGCTCTTCTCTCCCCTCCTCTCAGTTCAGAGCCGCTCTTCTCTCCCCTCCTCTCAGTTCAGAGCAGCTCTTCTCCTACCTGAGCCGCTGGCGTCCGGAGACGAGGCTCCTGGAGGGAGAGGAAGAGGAGCGAGACGGGGACGCCTGCGAGGAAGAGTTTGTGCTGATCGAGGACGATGAGGAAGAGCACCGGGTGGCCAAGAGTGACCGGCACGCTGGGGAGGACTGGGAGGTGAGTGGGCTCATACTGGGAGGACTGGGAGGTTAGTGGGCTCATACTGGGAGGAGAGTGGGCTCATACTGGGAGGAGAGTGGGCTCATACTGGGAGGACTGGGAGGTTAGTGGGCTCATACTGGGAGGAGAGTGGGCTCATACTGGGAGGACTGGGAGGTTAGTGGGCTCATACTGGGAGGACTGGGAGGTGAGTGGGCTCATACTGGGAGGACTGGGAGGTTAGTGGGCTCATACTGGGAGGACTGGGAGGAGAGTGGGCTCATACTGGGAGGTTAGTGGGCTCATACTGGGAGGACTGGGAGGAGAGTGGGCTCATACTGGGAGGACTGGGAGGTTAGTGGGCTCATACTGGGAGGTGAGTTGGCTGATACTGGGAGGACTGGGAGGGGAGTCAGCTGATACTGGGAGGACTGGGAGGAGAGTGGGCTCATACTGGGAGGTTAGTGGGCTCATACTGGGAGGACTGGGAGGAGAGTGGGCTCATACTGGGAGGACTGGGAGGTTAGTGGGCTCATACTGGGAGGTGAGTTGGCTGATACTGGGAGGACTGGGAGGGGAGTCAGCTGATACTGGGGAGGACTAGGAGGTGAGTGGCCTCCTACTGGGAGGTGAGAACGCTCATGCTGGGGAGGAAATGTTGTACTGAACACAATACCAATAGTTGTAACAGTAAGGTGATGATGGACTTCATGTTTGCATGCAGATGTTGTCTATAGAGAACGGCGGGAGCCAGCCAGCACTGCTCAGAGATCCTGAGGACCAGCAAGCGCTGCCCAGAGACCCTGAGGGACTCGCTGACATTTTGGAAGCAAGCTGCATTTTGGAAGCCTCACATGTCACAGAGGTGAGGGGCAGCTTTTCCTCACTCACTCACTCATTCATTCATCCATTCATTCCCTGGCTCAATATCTCATTCGTTTAACATTTGCACTTCAATTTTTCCATACCTTTCTTGTGTTTGCACGTTTTCCTTCTACCTTCCGATCAGTTGTGCTGTTCTCTACCTCCCCGTCTCGTCTCTCTCCCTAGCTGTGCACAGAGTTGCCTCCCAGAACCATTGGTCATGCCTGGCAGCTCACCTACAGCACCTCGTGCCACGGCTTCAGCCTCAAGTCTCTCTATCGGAGGCTGAGGGCCTCCGACTCGCCTGCGCTCATCGTCATCAAGGACGCTCTCGATCAGGTGAAACACACATGAGGCCTGTTGTCAACGATATGGACGCACCACGCCTTTATGAAGGACCAAACAACTCATAGGCTGAGAGATGTGTTTACTCTGTGTACCAGGGGTACTATTGCTTTGCTGTGAACAGACATGTGGTTCATGTGTCTTAAATCATGTGGTACTTACATGAGCAGAATCGTTATGTACCAAGTGATGTTTGGTTTGGTGCAACATTGAGCCACTGGAAGAGCTAAGAACGATTGCAAGAGACACGAAGGATGGGGAATAGGTAGAGTAGGAGCATTTTTATAAATGTGGTTTTCTCTTACATTGCGAGTTCTCTCTGCGTGTTGCCCAAGGTGTTTGGAAGCTTTCTCTCCCACCCACTGAGGCCCAGTGACACCTTCTACGGCACGGGAGAGACCTTCCTCTTCATGCTCCACCCTCGCTTCAAGGTCAGCTAACGACACGATCGCACCTTGTGGAGAATGAAGAACACCCGTTTGAATCCTCTGTCTCTCTCCAGTGCTTCAGGTGGACTGGAGAGAACACCTTCTTCATCAAGGGAAACCTGGATTCATTTGCCATCGGCGGGGGCAGGTAAGACGATAGTGGTGCTACATTGGCCATTAGGTTAAGAATCTAGGCCTTTGTCTTTCATTAAGCGGTAGCTTTCATCATTTGATCTTCTTTTCATACTTTTACCCCTTGATTTTTGATTGCCATATGTCTAAAGACGATGATAATAAACTATCATAACAACACTCCTCTTCTCCACAGCGGCCACTTCGGCCTGTGGCTGGACGAGACGCTGTATCGCGGCCGCAGCCAACCCTGCTACACCTTCAACAACTGCTGCCTCTCTGAGGAGGACGACTTCCACGTCATCGCCATGGAGGTGTGGACCTTCAACTGAGGGGACACACACGGACACACAGAAAGTGCAGGTTCCACATTTTTCAACCACACGTCTGAGAGTGTGCGCATGCTCAACGCTGGGTGTTCTGTAATGCTACTCTACGGCCTTTCTGAGACCGAGTTGTTACAGAAGTCCTTTCTGTGGTTTGGATGCCGAGCCATGTGTTACTCGTCACTAAATAGACACTAAAGTAGGATTAACTTACATACTGGATAAGCCTGTCTTTTGACAAAGATGTTATGTAAATATAATACCCGTCTCTTAATTGGTACTGTATATTCCTATGCTCGCATAAGTGAGTGATTTACTTTATTTGGAAAAATGAAGCTCTACAAATGCATATGCGCATGTACCGCCTGCTCCATAACATCTCATACCCTCCATTCAAAATGGAGGGCAAAACATCGATACGATTACGAAGACTACAATATCTTCTATGACAGAACAACTTGAGTATGGACGGGTCAATGGACCTACAGAACCAACCGGAACTAGAGTTCCTCTTCCCGTCTTAGGGGCGGGACTCGGTGAAGACGGACAGATGCCACCATCTTGGATTCATCCTCTGGTCGAACAAAAACTGAACATTTAATACTTTTATGCAAAATGCTTTAGAGATTGTCACGTGGCTTAGTGGTTGATGTTGCCCACAAAATCACATTTATTGTAAAACAAAGGTTTATTTAGTGTTTGGAGACAATGTCACTTTGAAAAACGAAGAACTATTCATGTTTGCACCTTTTATTGTACAGGGTTAACCTAACCACAGGGTTATGTAAGGGTTAGCCCTAGCCCTTAAGGGCTATGGTTAGCCCTAACCCCCAAGGGTTACCCCTAACCCCTAAGGGTCACCCCCAACCACAGGGTCCACAGTTGTTATTGGTGGTTCAAGGCCGCGACAGGAGCACAGTGTCAATCACATGAATCGATTTCCAAGAGATGACGAGGAGGAAAAGAGACTGATGAGGAGGAAAAGCCAGTTATAGTGCAGTGTACCGCTTTATAAAAACATGGTATCATAAAATATGAACAATTAAAAAATAACAGAACAAATTTGACATATTACAAGATTGTCTTTGGTGGTCACATGTCACAGCAATGAAAAGTCTGCAGTCAACGTTTGGTTTTACACGAGAACTTGAGGACAAGTGAGAGCGCCTTGCAGCTGAACCGTGAAGACATTCCCTGGTGGGCTTCAGCAGAGACATCAGGCCTCATCCGGCCAAAGCTTTCAGACGAGGCCTTCATAAACTACTGAGGCCAACAACAGGAAAGGACTTCTTATGAAATGTATATATAATTATATAACAAGTTCGCCTATTATTAAATGTTATACACACAGCTGCAATATCAAATGATGGTGCAATTGTTTTTTTGGGCAGAAAATCGAATGGCAATCTGAATGTTACAATAAACAGATTCAGGCAAATAGCCAAGACTTTGTCTTTTAAGTTTTGTGAACATGGTCTTTAGAGATAGTCAAAATATTGCATGATGAAATCACAATCATACTACTTATTACAAGTTCCAAATTCAAGCAAATAACTTCTCTGGATAACTCACTCGGTGGCTATCGCAATGATGTTTGAGATTCAAAAATGTTTCAATAATTTAGAAGCATTTTACAGGACTAAATTAGTGTGTGGAGGAGCTGCACAACTATTGCACTTTGAGTAATTAATGTGCACAGGTTAGACCACATTTCAAATGAGGTTCTTGATAATCGTGTAGTGAAATTGACCTTCAATCTACCAGCTCCTGGGGACACACACGCTCCTACTGCATGAACTCTTCTGCTCTCTGCAGGGCCTCCTTCAGGAAGGCCATGTAGGTGGAGGTGGACGGGTCCTCAAAGCCCGCCGAGAAGCTGAACGCAGCATCCTCCTCCTCCGGCTTCATGGCCGTCTCGTCCAGGAAGCTGTTGGCGTTGATGTGGTGGACCTGAAAACCAGTTAAAAGACCAGTCACATGGACCTGAAACCATCACCAGTAAAAAAAAAAATACCAGTCCCATGGACCTGAAACCATTACCAGTAAAAAAAAGTCACACGGAATTCAATCAAGGCAGAATTACACTCATGGATACTTATTGGGTGATGGAAGTAGCATACTAATAGTAATCTCTGCTAATTAAGTATGCATATATTCAAATCTTACACTGCCAGCGCTACTTACGATGGTACCGTTGGGCAGTGCTACGATCATCTCGACTGGGAAGTTGTACTTTTCGAGGTGCATCTGGGCTTTTTGGCCCAGAACCAGGTTCTGCTCATCAGTCTGTAACAGGAATCATATTTGTAGAAGAGTCAGCAGAACATTGATGAGCAGGATGGTCTCGGCCCAAGACCTTCATCAGACTGACCTGTTCAACTTGAACATGAAATGGAAAAGTCACTTCATTTTATTCATATTATTGGAATATAAATGCAACACTTAAAGCATGTACGTGTGATAGCCATTTTCTAGAAGCAGCCTCGCTGTTTACTGTTGACATCCTGTTAGCAGCCTGCTGGCTGTACAGACCTGCATGTGCTCCAGCTCTCTGACCAGAGACCAGCTGCTGATGAAGCTGTGGTTCAGCAGGGCGAGGACGGGCGGGCTCTCCAGGACCGTCTCCCGGAGGGTCCGCCCAGAACCTACCGGAAGAGAAGAGAAGAGAAGAGAGCGGAGGTGAGCCAACAGAAGGCCCTGAGTGGAGGTGAAGCCAACAACGGTCCTCTTTAACCCGGTTCTAGGACTAGCACGTTCCATTTCAACTAGGAGGTGGGGGGTCAGATTTCAGAAATGTTGACTGGCATCCTGCTGTCAGATCCGTGGTTTACGCGGTACAGCTCCACTTCTAACTGGACATGCTACGGTGGCTAAATACCGCGTAATGCGTTGTATGGACCGCTACTGCCAACAAGGCTAACAATAGCTTTCCTGGCTAGAAATGTTATTGCTACGAGTTTCTTTTTCTCTCAGATATTGAGTAGCCTACGAGGGCTGAGTGTGATGTCACCTCAGCAGGACTGGTCGTCCAGCGCGCCCCAGAGCACGATGGAGTGCACCAGCTTGTGTTCGGCCCCGGCGCGCTCAAACGCCTCCGGGAGGGGCAGGTAGGACACCTGGGAACACAGTCACTTTGTCAGGATCTGCTAGACTCCTTCTTGAAAAGGGGGGCAGAAGGTGACCTCCAGGGCTGGTGGTAACGTACCTTCTTGAAGGGGTAGAAGGTGACCTCCAGGTGGCGCTGCGCCTCCTGCTGGCCGACCTCGGCGGTCCAGTGGATGTCCTCGAAGACGAAGTGGATGGGCTCCGGGCCGCGGCTCTCCACCATGCGGCCCTCCTCGTCCGTGACGAACGGGGGCGTGGACGGGCCGCTGGACAGGAGCTCCAGCTGTAGACCAACATAGAATAGAATTCATCCACTCGGACTCCCTTGAGGGGGTCCGATGACGTGAGAGTTCCCGCACATGGTTCAGCTCGGTCCTGCTGGCTGTAAAGAACTATGTAGAAGTAACCCACAGCCTCCCATGTCCATGAACCACGGAGAGGTTCTCTACGTCAACACAGAGCATGGGATTTGTCCCGCTGTTTGTAGACCTTCCAGAGCGTTAACGCTTCATAGTAACATAATTTGGGTTTCCCTGGTCTCAGATGCTTCTTCGATGCGCATAAAGCATTTCAGACGTCTGGGTTAATGTGTCAAGACGAGGACCTCATTCATAAAATATGTTTTGTGGAACAAGGATTGCTTGTTAATTGGTTTCCTGCAGACGTACCTGAGGCAGGAAGCCAATGTCCACCTCCATGTTGCTGCTCTCGCTGCCTCCATACAGCCACTCCATGTCCACGTTCAGAGGCCTGTGGAGACATGAAGATCAGGACATGTGTGATCTAGGACATGTCTGATCTAGGACAGGTGTGATCTTGGACAGATGTGATCTAGGACAGATGTGATCTAGGACAGGTTCCCGGTGGAGGTTCATGGAGAACCTGGATGAAGGCCTACCTGTCGTTGGGGACGTAGAGGTGAAAGTGGCGGACGTGAGAGGCGTCCTTTGAGATGATGATGTTTCCGGTGAACTGGCCTGGAGTGAACCAGAAAGGGAAGTCTGGAACCTCGTTGAGCTGGAACTCTGCATGCACCCTGCAGCGGTGGAGAGCAAGAGAGAGAGGCACCCTTTACACGTCAGCAGACAGAAGATAAACCCAGGGTTCAGAGACAGCGATCAAATATTGAATAGGCAAATGCATCGTGTTGAAATGCAGTCCAATAGTTGACACCTTCTGGAAAACATGTTTATAATATGTTGACCTCATATCCAGAACCCCCTCAGCTGAAGACGATGTCGTAGTAGAAGTCACTGGACCCCTCACCTGAAGACGATGTCGTAGTAGAAGTCACTGGTGGCCCGCAGACAGGCCACTGTGCCCTGCGGGGCGAAGCGGGACTTGACGAAGGGCCGCGGGTGGAACATGCTCAGCAGGGAGTGGAGGAACACCTGCTGGGAGCACAACACCTTGTTAGTCACGGGCCGGACTAGACTTGGGTCAAAGGTCAACACGCCGAGGGCATCACCTCTTTGCCCTTAGGGAGGGGCGGGTTGTAGCGGTTGTTGGGCAGGTACCCCGTGAAGATGTTGAGCTCGCTGGGGATCACCCACCAGGTGTCCCCCACCTCATGCTTGTTCTTCGGTGGCAGGAAAACCCTGAACTGGCCAGCGGAGAAGGTAGAGGAGGGCGTGGCCGGTGCCCTCCAGGCACGGAGCCCACTCAGGGAGCTGTGGGTCACCTGGAACGAGATGGAAGACAGGATGTTTTTATAGGCATGAGGATTTAATGAAGTCTGCTGGGCAGTTGCCCTTAACAACATACATGAGAAACACTAAATGTTTGAGGCATGTCATTATGCAACTCTTTGAATATAAGTCTATATATATACATATATAATGTGGAGTCCAGTATATAATATAATAAGACAAATTATATTATGCACAAGAGGCAACTCTTTTTCTTTTTAATCAGAATGCAGTTCTCATTACGCCAATTTATAACATGTGGCATGTAAACTTATATTAGTTTCCGACGGAGGTTAGCGGTTTTCTCAGAGTGTCTCTCTCACACAGCGTTGCCACTGTGAGGCTGAATTCCAACCAAAAGAGAGAACTGAATCCCTGTTCCACTTTAGCTGCTGGGCGTCGTACCCCCAGAAAGCCGTCCTTGCTCTTGGTCATGGAGTCCATCTGCAGAGGCTGCATGGTCGCCTCCAGCACCAGAGTCTCTCCGTTTGGGTCATGGCTCTCCTCCTCTTCAAACTCTCCTGGAGAAGTAATCCCTGGAGAAAAGTCAGAGAAGGCATCACTTATCGATACCAGAGTGTATATCACAAGGCTAAGGCAAGAGGGCGAGAGTCTGAGGCAGAAGGATGAACGTAATGGGGACGTACCAGTGAGTTTCTCCGCAATAGGTCTGAACTCCTCTGGACTGAGATATGAATCTTGGTCCGTGTCCAGGGAGCTGAAGAGGAAAAGGCCCTCTGCTCCTAGGATCTTCAGGCTCTCTTCCTATTGGGGAACACATGCATCCCTGATTGGCTCAATATGGCAACATGGCATAGATGTAGATTGTATCGCTTAAACGCATTCCAAACGTGCTTTACACAGTAAATGCGAGGACTGGCAGGTTCGTCCATTTACTGCGTGCAGCTGTGCAGACCAAGAACCCCCCCTAGTAAACACACTTCACACTCAGGGGGTACGGTTGTTCCTATCGAGGTGCGTGGCAGGGAGATGTAGGGCATTATTTAAGAACATCTGGAGAATAGAAAAATGTACCATGACGATATTGGAGCCTACTTGATATAACACACTTGTATCTACGTATGCGTTCTTAAAGTATACTTACATGTCGTTTAAGTTGCTGACCATCCTGGTAATATTTTATGCCAAAAGCTAGAACAGGGACTACAGCAAACACCGCCAGCGCAGCAAGCGCCCGGGTGATCCACGAACCCCTTTTCGCGGCAGAGGGCGGCCCACCGAGCCCCCGTCCCCCGGGGTCGGGCTGCTCTTCCCGGTCTGCTCCTTGATCCACGTCTCCGGCCATCCTGCCCTCCAATCCAGATATGGAGACTATTTAGGCCATACTGTGCAAACAGCCTCCTTGACTGAAATAATTTATTGTAATCAGGAAAGAAACGGACCACTTATAATCCGGTAATATACTGATTTGCGGTATTCAATCTCACCACTGGACTACAGAAATGTAGCGTCACCAGTTAACTGTTTACCCTCACATCCAATCAGAACCTCGGCTGGGCTGCCTGCTCTCTTAAAGGGCCAGCCAGTCGGAACCTCGGCTGTCTGATCCCATATCATGCTTTTTTCGAGTTAATAATTGCATTTGGGGGTACTACTAGAATAGTGTTACATGCCTGTATGTTGAAGTTGTTAACATTGCGGGTAGGCGGGAGGCAGGACTACTGCCCTGGAAGTAAAGTTTGAGCGCAAACGAGCCGTTTCACGCACTTAATACAATCCTGCTTTTAACTTGCTCTGTTCCTAAACCAGGCACCCCCGCATTGAGCACAGATTTGTCCCACTTATCTTTTATCTGGAAAGACAATGTTGCTGAGAAAAATGTGATTATTATTATTATTATTTCTAAGTATTTTGTTGTGTTCAACAAACATTGTCAACTCTGTTTCTCCAGATCAGTCGTGCTCGTCCTCCACTTCTCCCTATAGGCTCTCCGGGCGCAGGAAGGTAGGCCTACAACTACATCTAAAACACACGCTGAATATTATATAATTTATTTATAGGCCTATGCAATTATCTTATTGGCATAATCACAAGAGATGATATAAACCAAACACTAATATTTAAAGGGCCAGTATGAACCTCGGCTCTCTTAAAAGGGCCAGACTGAACACTTTTCTATTATACTTCGAAACGTGGCATCTATTATGCACAGCAATAGCAAGGTAATTGTGTGTGATCATGATATGTGCCAAGCTCAACGGTAGTAATCTGTTCATAAAGCTAAAGACAACAATTTAAATTGACACAATCACCCAGTTACTTTTCTTTCCATTTATTTAATCAAAATTGACATGTAGGTAATTTCTGTTAGACATTTGAATTACACTATTCACTCAAATATAGATAGTTTATTTAATATTTGCATGGGAAATCCTTTTGATTAGGACTTCAAGTAAAGATTTTAAAACCATAAATATAGTTTTATTGATCATGCATACAACAACCAGTTATGTTTGAGTATCAGAACGATAATACACAGTCATTGTAGGGTCAGGAAAAGTCCATTCGCAATCCTTGTAGGGTCAGGCACAGTCCATTTTCAATCCTTGCAGGGTCAGGTCGAGTCCATATCACTCCATTTCCTCTTCAATGGGCTGCGTCGTCACTTCTATCTTCTTGGGGGCGATGAAGGACCCCATGCCGGCGGCCCTCTCCGCCTCCGCCTGGGTATAGGGCTCCTCTCTGAGGAGCCTCAGCCTGGAGAAGGGGGGCAGAGAACCAGACAGCATTACCATGGAGGCCAGGGTCACCAGACAGCATTACCATGGAGACCAGAGTCACAGGACAGCATTACCATGGAGACCAGAGTCACCAGACAGCATTAACATGGGGACCAGTCACTAGAGAGCATTACCATGGAGATCAGAGTCACCAGACAGCATTACCATGGGGACCAGCGTCACCACCAGACAGCATTACCATGGAGATCAGGGTCACCACCAGACAGCATTACCATGGGGACCAGTCACTAGAGAGCATTACCATGGAGATCAGAGTCACCAGACAGCATTACCATGGGGACCAGCGTCACCACCAGACAGCATTACCATGGAGATCAGGGTCACCACCAGACAGCATTACCATGGAGATCAGGGTCACCACCAGACAGCATTACCATGGAGATCAGAGTCACCAGACAGCATTACCATGGGGACCAGTCACTAGAGAGCATTACCATGGGGATCAGCGTCACCAAACAGCATTACCATGGGGACCAGGGTAACCAGACAGCATTACCATGGAGACCAGGAACCCATTTGGATTCCCTTAATTCACCTATTGTTATTATTAATATCAACATCATAATCGTCATCATTAACAACTTGGAATGATGAGGGCTATTCTGGATTTTCTATACATATATTCCAGTATTGGTCGAGGCTGTCATACAGCGCGTTGGAAAAAAAACTAGTTTTAACCATAGTGCCAATTAGGAACTCGTGCCAAAACAACATTTATACATGTATATTTAGTTTTTGACGGTAAGGATTGTATTTTAATAAAGAGTTGTAATATTTAAGAGCTAATATTTTAGCATTATTGGTCTGTCAGCTATTAGAGGGTGAAATGCGCCGAGTTGATTTGACTGCGTTTGAGCCAGTTTGGATTTGAGACCGCTCCTGGCTGGATTATGGTCGTTGAGTTTCAAAATCTTGCACTCTTCTGCTCTATTATGCTCCTGCTTCAAGATAATGATATTAATACAAATAAACATTTACATAAATAAATGTATTGCTTGAATATGGTATCTTACTGTTTTTTGTGGATTTTTGTTTTGAAATGTTCTTTCAATGACCTCATATCCACAAAATATCTCCTGTAAGAAAAAAGAGAAAAAGTGAAATATGATAATACACCAAGGTCCTTTATGTAAAAAAAAAAAAAGCCCCCGTAAGAAGGGGATGGATAATTAATTATGATACAAGTATGATGATCATATCCTCACGCGCAGGTTATGCAGTAGTGCTGGGCACAGCCAGTGACGTCAAAGTCCACCTCTTGGTGGAGGAGCTTGGTGGCCACTTCAGGCTTCAGGTCGGAGTGGATCTGATCCAAGTCTTTAGTCCTGCGCTTCGTCTTCCACTTCCTTGCCTTGTTTTTATGAGAGTCACCGTTGTGGTTCCCGTACGAGTTGGATTTCCCCATGATTCTAGGATTCGAAATAAAACGTAATGGATTCAGAACAGCGATCAAATTAAATATATAGTGCGACTTTGTTTTGGGTCGAGTCTGTTATTCAAAACACACAACACACGCTTCGACTGTGGAAACACCGTAGCTCATATTGCCAAAGGGACACTTACACTGTTTGTTTCTACGCAGTCCGCGTTATTGACATTAAACATCCTAAGACGATAATAAAGATAATAGATCATATTACTTAAGAAGTATGTGAACGTGAGCTCCCTTTGCTTACCTTTAACACGTGCACGACGCCACCACTGAGGAAGGATCGTTTCCGGGTTAATGCAGAGGGAAGCAGATTATTTTGACAAAAAAACGCCTGGAAAGTCAAATAAATTAAAGTTCGTTCCAGCATCAGATTCAAAGACCAAAAAATTTGCACAAGTCACGATTCTGATTAAATAGTATGTGTAAAAAAAAATGCAAGCCAGATGCACGCAGACGATGAAGCTTGAGACCTGAGAGCAGGGCGTCCCGTCACGTGACCACACACCGCCCTGCGCGCCGCGTCACGTGACCACAGACCGCGCTACGCGCCGCGGAGGAGAGGGAAGATGGCGGAGCGCGAAGGCGGCGGAGTGGACCTGGAGTGGAGCAGCCGGGCCTCAGACAGCACGGATGACATTCTGGTGGCCATGGAGACCCTGTTGGCCACGTTGAGGGCCTTTGAAGATGTCCTCCGGCATCAGGAGATATCTGCAACGTCTTCCTCTGAATACTGCGACAACTTCTGCCAGGTAATGACGTCCTGCTGGTGCTAAGCACGCAATATTGTTTTCCTCATAGCATTCAAGCTAGGCTACTACCACGGCCCGACAGAATATAAGCCTCTGCATACACCAATTTCCTCTTGCGTTCGGCATGCCCAACACCCCCTTTTAATGTTAAATAAGATAAAAAAAAAGAATGCATTGATCGCGATGGATATATTACAAGTGACGAAAATTTGAAACATAAGTCCTTTGCACCAGAAACATCTTCCACCTGCATATATTTCCACGATCTCTGTTGAGCCACGGTTTGATAATTTGCTCCATAACAGCGTTACTATTATTGCATTTTATCACATCATCATATCATATCCCATTCACATTTCAGCCTGTTTCATGCATGAAGTTGGCCCCTATCATGAGGTTGGCCCCTATCATGAGGTTGGCCCCTATCATGAGGTTGGCCCCTGTCATGGTGTAGGCCCCTCTGATGGTGTAGGCCCCTCTGATGGTGTTGGCCCCTCTGATGGTGTTGGCCCCTCTGATGGTGTTGGCCCCTCTGATGGTGTTGGCCCCTCTGATGGTGTTGGCCCTGTCATGGGGTTGGCCCATGTGTGCTCCATGTTGGCCCCTTTCATGGGGGTGGCCCCTGTGTGCTCCATGTTCTCTGCTGGGCGGGGCGTTGTGTGGATCAGAGATGAGGCTGTGCTGCTGTATAGGAAACAGGGAAACTAATTTTAACCGACTTATTTTACATAACCACCATTATTTGAACCTGAAGACTAGCTCATTGTTTTTCACAATACGGCCCCAACAGGATGCATTTAACACCTCCATTTCATAACTTTTCCAATGGTACAATCTCTAGTAACTGCGGTGATAAGTTATGTAAGGCCACTGTGTAAAAGTTGCATGAAGAATTACTGCAGGGCATTTCTTAGATGTTATTGTAAACTTTTGCTTTGTAATGATCAGGCTTGTTGGACTGACTCGGATGATTATACTTCTGCAAAGCCAACTCTAATGTCGATCTTGGATTAACTGTTTTAGTTTATCTAAATATATATATTTAGCGAAAGGGGAAATTAGACAAACATACAGAAGTCTTCAAGGAGTGTCTGGTCAGCTTTTGGAATGTTGATCGTGCCGGTGGATGTAGTAACTTCCGTGCGGTCAGGATGTGTTGAATAATAGTGTCTCTAAATAAATGAGCTCTTAAAAGGGAGTGCCACTGAGGCCTGCTCAGCTGAGGTTGGATCGCCAAGACCTGTATGAGATAGGTAATGGAGGCATGAGAGAGATGACTCTGGACATAGTCTTTCGCCAATTACCTAGATTGCTCAGTGAAACATAATTTACGAATGATTAGGTTTCCAGTATTTTATAGTTTTGTGACGTAAGAAGCAGCTCATGTTCATCCACATAAAATAACATAAATTGCTTACATACTCTTCGCCTATAGCTCAGATTAAGTCTTATGAGTTCTCGCACTCAGCGGTGTTAACCCATATACCCCTCAAGCAACTGAGCTGGCCTTGCTGTCCTGATTAAACTTGCCTGCAACATTTTGTAGGAAAAATGTCCTAGTTTCTGTTACTATGCCTCCTACCGTCATAATTTTGTACCCTACTGTGCCTTGAGCATGAAATCGTTTCCAATACACACCAGATTTGTCATTTGTTGGACCCAAAATATTTTCTGTTTTTGTCTGCATACATTAAGTTGACCAAGGAGATCAAGGTAGCCAAAATAAGCTACAGTGAGAAACTAAAATATAGCCTCTCCGCCAATGACCCTGCATCAGTTTGTAAAGGCCTGCAACAAATTACAAACTACAAGAGATCATCCCCCAACCCTGCAGGAAATCCCAGACTGGCAGACGACCTGAATGACTTTTACTGCAGGTTTGAAGAGCACCCATTGTCACACCCCTCACGCACAAATGGTTTTCCCTCATCACCCATCCCCCTCCCCCCACCTGCACTAACTATCTGCGAGAAGGATGTGTGCCGGCTCTTTCAGAAGCAGAAGATCGAGAAGGCTCCAGGACCTGAAGGTGTGTCCCCCTCTTGTCTGCAAGTCTGTGCTGAACAGCTGGCGCCAATCTTCATGCAGATCTTTAACTGGTCTCTGGAGCTGTGTGAAGTGCCCTCCTGCTTTAAATACTCCACCATCATCCTAGTCCACAAAAAAACCTCCATTACAGGACTAAATGACTACAGGCCCTGACGTCTGTGGTCATGAAATCCTTTGAGAGACTGGTGTTGAGCCACCTGAAGGACATTATAGGTCCCCTGCTGGACCCCCTGCAGTTTGCCTACGGGGCAAACAGGTCGGCGGATGATGCTGTCAACATGGGACTGCAATACATACTGCATCACCTCGACTACCCAGGGACGTATGCCAGGATCCTGTTTGTGGACTTCAGCTCGGCGTTCAACACCATCGTCCCTGAAATCCTACATCAGAAGCTCACCCAGTTCGAAGTGCCTGTCACCACCTGTCAGTGGATCATCAGCTTCCTGATTGACAGGCAGCAGCATGTCAGACTGGGGAGCATCTCTTCCAAAACCCGGTCCATCAGCACTGGCGCCCCACAGGGGTGTGTCCTCTCCCCGCTGCTCTTCTCCATCTACACCAATGACTGCACCTCAAAGAACCCGTCCGTAAAACTCCTGAAGTTTGCAGATGACACCACCGTCATTGGTTTGATCCAGGATGGTGATGAGTCTGCTTACAGACAGGAGGTGGAACAGCTGGTCCAATGGTGCAGTCAGCACCACCTGGTGTTAAACCACAACAAGACTGTGGAGATGACAGTGGACTTTCGGAGAAGTCCCCCCCCACTCCCCCCCCCTCACCATCCAGAACGACACAGTGTCCACTGTCGATTCCTTTAGGTTCCTAGGTACA
Source organism: Gadus macrocephalus (assembly GCF_031168955.1). Taxonomy (NCBI): domain Eukaryota; kingdom Metazoa; phylum Chordata; class Actinopteri; order Gadiformes; family Gadidae; genus Gadus; species Gadus macrocephalus. The sequence goes on from NC_082386.1 coordinate 13,805,360, forward strand.
ACCATTTCACAGGACCAAAAATGGTGTCCCCACCTTTACTCTGTCCAGAAAAAGGCCCAGCAGAGGTTATACTTCCTGCGACAACTAAGGAAGTTTAATCTGCCTAAAGAGCTGCTGACCACCTGCTACTCAGCCATCATCCAGTCTGTCATCTGCACCTCGATAACTGTCTGGTTTGGGTCAGCCACCAAACGGGACAGGGCCAGACTGCAACGGACAATACGGGCTGCAGAGAAAATCATTGCAGCTGACCTTCCCACCATCGAGGACCTGTACCAGTCCAGGGTCAGGAAAAGGGCAACAAGAATCGCCCTAGATCCCTCACATCCTGGTCAGAAAATGTTCAACCTCCTTCCCTCGGGCAGGCGATACAGGGCACTGTTTGCCAAAACCAGCCGACACAAAGTCAGCTTCTTTCCCCAAGCAGTCTCTCTGTTGAACGCTCAGAATGAGCCCCCACCCTCTATTTTATTATATTATTATTATTATTATTATTTATTGTATTGTTATTCTGTATACTTAACAGTTTATTTATATTTATTATTATTTATTTTTTTGTACTGTTTTCTGTTTTGTGTTTTTTCTTTTTTATATATTAACAATAGGTTAAATGTTGAGTGTTGTACATAGAGAGCAAAGGGACCGAAGTCAAATTCCTCGTTTGTTCGCAAACCTGGCCAATAAAGCTGAATCTGAATCTAAATTTACCTGCAATCTTCTCAAATGACCGGTGAAGATATTTGCATGACGGTGGCATGTTTAGTTAATCATTATTTGCGTTACATTTGCATTATTTGGCTCAAACGCAGTGGCGCAAGAAGAAAACCATTTTCATAAACAAAAATAAATCTAAATGACCACGACTTCCTCTCAAAGTGGAAGTGGATCCACCGTTTTAGCAGTGATTTCAACTCTGATATTTAAAAAGATGCCCGTTGGTCTGACAGTTCTAGGAAGGAGGGAGGTTGGGGTGTGTTTTCCCCATGGTTACGAACCACGGCAAATTTGTGATACATTTTTTAATACTGTCATGTCTGAGCGTTATGATGAGCATAATTTTATCCGATATGCGCCACACCATGGCGTTATACTATAGATGCCCGAGAAACCCAAACCCTCACTCGGACGCAGATATTAAATAAACCACTGCTCAGACGGAGCTCTACCATCCATACGCAGCGTAGTGTTTTACTACAGGTGCCAGAGGAAGCCTCACCCCCTCTTGGATCCTAACATTAAAGCATAGCGGTTGCAGTCTCAGTTCCAGAACCGTTACACCCTTATTCTCGAGCAATAGATGAGTTTACAGTGTTTCCCCTAGGATGGAGTTGCAGCAGCTGAGGTGAAATGAGCTCTTAAAAGGGAGTGCCACAGAGGCCTGCTCAGCTGAAGTTGGATCGCCCAGACCTGTATGAGATAGGTAATGGAGGCATGAGAGAGATGACCCTGGACATACAGTCTTGAGCCAATTACTTAGATTGCTCAGTGAACATAATTTACGAATGATTAGGTTTCCAGTATTTTATACTTGTGTGATGCAAGTAGCAGCTCATGTTCATCCGAATAAAATAACATAATTTGCTTACCTACTCTTCGCCTATAGCTCAGATTAAGTCTTATGAGTTCTCGCAGTCAGCGGTGTTAACCCATACCCAGTGTTACCCACGCATTCATTGAACGATAGTTCATGAGGTCGTTCATATTTTGGGGCGAACGTGAACTGTATTACTGCCTGATGAATGTTACTGTGAACTCGTTCATTCTGGTGTCTGAATGGCACGCTCACTCGGTTTAACTTCTTTCAATAGGGGGGTTATTTGTTTATCAACACGGCGGATGTGCGCTGAATGCCGGTTTGTTTGACCGGTTGCCATGGTTATCTCCGTGTGGTTAATTTGCAGTTGCGGTGTTGTCAGCTTACTGTTACATTAAACTGTAATCAGAACGCGTTATATGCTATAGACCCTATAGTATCTGTCGTATAAAAGCTGGGACGAATTTCAAATTATAAATATGTACACTTTATGTTGAAAGTATAGACCGTCGCGATTCTCATAGAAACGAATGGCGCGATGATTATTCTCCAAAACGAGAGCTGTTAAATTGTGAAAATTGAATTAAACTGTAATCAGACAACACGGTTATATGCTATAGACCCTAGAGTATCTGTGGTATAAAGGCGAGACAAATTTCGATTTGTACAATCCAGAACATTAGCTCTCTGGCTCATAGCTCAGCAGACTAGAATACCTCCTAGAATCATTGCTTGTTGGCCGGAAACGGTAAGGGGGTCTGTTTACGTTTGGTTGTATTCTTTTCGCTCGGTTCTCCGTCTCAACTGAGCGAAAAGACTACAACCAAACATGAACACCCCCCCCCCCCCTTTCCGTTACCGGTCAACGAGCAATGAGTTCCCAACAGAAATCAATGGGATTTACAAAATGTGCTAAATGTGCAATAAAACCCGATAGAAACTGTTCAGTGTGGCCGTACCTTAACATCAAAGGATAGCGGTTTCAGTCTCTGTTTCAGAACCGTTACACCCTTATTCTCGAGCAATATGAGTTTACAGTGTTTCCCCTAGGATGGAGTTGCAGCATCGGAGGGGAAATGTGCTCGCAAAGCACACCCTGCCGTGAGGTTCCTGTGTCTGCCGGCAACAGAAGGGTGTACAGTCCATTTATGCACAGTAATGAGCAGGGGAAATATGGAGAGATTGAACATATTACAAGTCTAAAAAAAGCAAAACAATTATTTACATTTATTTGCCAAAAAATATATTATATCAACAACCGCCCTATAAAATAAAATCACATAACACAAATACTACAACAATCGAAAAGGTCTGTGCCTCAAACCAATGCATCTTCCCACACCCTTCCCTCTCCCCATCACAAAGGTTGTGGTAGGACCATAAAGAGGCCATGCCTCTATTGAACACGTTTAGGGGCTCTAGAGTCAATAATGGCGACGGTACTGAAATTGTTGCTAAAAGAAAAGTATGTTGACATTTTTGAAAACAAAAGAAAATCCATTAAAAACAGTAGAGATATATTTTTTTCAAAATTAAAGGTTGCAGTAAGACCATAAAGAGCCCATGCCTATATGGATAACGTTTTGGGGATCTAGAGTCAATAATGGCAACGTCATTGAAATTGTTCCTGAATAAAAATTCCTCAAAAATAAGAAGAGATCTATTTCAAAACTAAAGGTTGTAGTAGGACCACAAAGAGGCCATGCCACTATGGAACGAGTTTTGGGGATCTAGTCAATAATGGTGACGCTATGGATTTGGATGAAAACAATGTTGTAGCTGGTTCTCTAGGTTACTACACTCAATTGTGTCGTAACGATGTTTTACTGCTGATCTATTGAACAGCAAACTCAGAATCTGCCAATTTATTTCCAACTTTATGGAAGTTCCGCTCCGTTTATATGCTTTACTCACAGGTGTGTGAATTGACCTGGATATGAAGCGTCTGTAGCGCAAAATAGCATTTGTTTCTAAAGAGAAGATGGAGCAGTCCTCTCCGTTTATATGCTTTACTCAGGTGTGTGAATGGACCTGGATATGAAGCGCATTTCCAGCGTCCGTAGCGCACAGAATGTTATATTATTTTGCGTAGCGCAAAATAATATAACATTCGGAATTTAAAGAGATAAGCTGCTGCTGAAGCTCTCCTCTCCTCTTGTTAAAAAATATAAATATTTCAGCTGAAATACAGGTACATGGGAAACACTGGTTTACTTTTACTGCATGGTCTTTGGTTGAACCGAATATTAGGCAATAGCAACTTTTTAGGCGCGGCACTCGTCATAATATGAAGCCGCGATTAAATCAATTCTTGTGTTTTCTTTGTTTACCTACTTTTAGCTGCAGACGAGCTCGCCTGAGCCTGGAGATTTCTCCCTTTTCTTTTGTTTAGTCGATTCCCTTAAGGTCCAATCAGTAGCCCCCCCTCCACCCAAATGACAGCTGGGATCCACTCAGTTAAACCAACGTCTCCCCAAGGTGTCTAGCCAAACCCACAATCCCAAGGTCTCCTACCACTGTGTTTAACCCGTGCTGTCGGTTTGATTGCAGGCCCTGATGCACTACGCGGGCAGCAGGAACTCTGTGGAGCACGGCCTTCCTCTGCTGGAGGTCTACTGCCTCTCCATCAGCTGCTTTGCGTCGGCGCGGTCCCACCTCACGGCGCAGTCCGACAGCGTGGCTCTGGTTCTCAAGAGACTGGCCTTGTAAGTGCTGATGAAACATTTTCCTTGTGACGTCTGCTTTATTCAAAGTGGTGTACATCAACAACACTAGGGATGATTTTGGTAAAAAAGCAACATTAATCGCACCTAGGTCGATTTTTGAATGCTTTAGCCTGTGCATAAATCAGTTAAACCAATCACCATCAGGTATGTTTGTCAGCCTCTTTGCAAAGTGCACATGTTGCAGGACATGGGGGAGGTCCAAGCCACGTTTCGCCATACGCAGTCTGATGCAATGCTTGAATAAAGGATGCTTTTTGATAACTTGACTTTTTGACATTTTGTCTACCAACTTTTGCCAAAAGAGTGATTTCTATGTTTAGTAATGAAACAGGGAAGTACCCTTATAACCTAACTTTTACAAAACATGGATGCATTAAACACACACCTACATGAATCCCCTTCATCTGCCATTCCATTGTTTTTTACACTCAGATTCAAAAGTGTGAAATGAATCAACGCCTCTAAATATACTGGAGGACAGAGCCTGCTCATATTTATAAGGCTATATGGATACTTATAGGGCTCATTCCAAGGTAACGAAAGCACAGCGATTCTTATGTTCATGGTATTTTACAAAAATGAATACATCCTTTCAATATGATATTCTATTTCCAAGTCTGTTCTGCTAGATGGACTAAATCATACCGAAGCAACTTTAATGTTCAGATGATTTGGTTTTGGTTCTTTTGCATTGGATTGAGGTGGTGGTGGGCTTTGAGGGGCTACGTCTTCATTAATGTAGGGTTAGGATTAGCCTATATTAATACAGTATAATAATAATGATATACAGTACTGAACACTGAACAGCAGGTTTTTCCCCGGAGTTTTGTTTGGCTCATTATCGAGGTGCTTTCTTTATTCCCTCTTCTCTTTGTTGTCTGCGACCGTTGTTGCGGTCTGCTGCTCTCTCCTTTCTTCTGCCCTCATGTCTGAGCTTTGAGGGCCATTGCGTGCTTTTTGCCTTCAGTCCAGCAAATTCCCCAAATCAACGGCATGTCCTTCAATGTTTAACAGAACAGATGGTACGGGGTTACAGTGCAGTGGGGTAAATCAGGTTTTGAACACTTTTTCTTTTTCTTGTGTCTAGGAGCTGTTTTGAACTGTTGCTCACTGTTCCTGAAAATGAAATCCCCTACGAAGCCTGGGTTCAGTTTCACAACTCGGTTCAGGTAAAACTGAGGACTATGGTCTTATCTAGGCTTGCTAGTTTATTTGTCTCCAACTTAAAAAGTAAATGGTGAAGAATGAAACGATTTGAATGAGTTTGGTCTCCCCACCTCTGCATCACAGGTCGCCCATGAGATTCTGCAACAGTTTGGGAGCATGGACCTCCTGGCCCTTTTACAGATAACGGGCGAGGGCGGAGCCTGGAGCAACCCCGTCCTGACCGCCCTGCTCACCGGCCAGCCCACCGCTCCTCAGGATGGTGAGGAGACGGCTTCATCTCTCTCTTAAGCTTCATCTCTCTTCAGCTTCATCTCTCGCTTCATCTTCATCTCGCTTCATCTTCATCTCGCTTCATCTTCATCTCGCTTCATCTTCATCTCACTTCAGCTTCATCTCTCTCTTCAGCTTCATCTCTCTCTTCAGCTTCATCTCTCTCTTCAGCTTCATCTCTCTCTTCATCTTCATCTCTCTTCAGCTTCATCTCTCTTCAGCTTCATCTCTCTCTTCAGCTTCCTCTCTTCAGATTCATCTCACCCTTCAGCTTCATCTCACCCTTCAGCTTCATCTCACTCTTCAGCTTCTACCTCTTGTATTTCCTGCCGTCCAGTGAGCTAAAAAGGCATAAAGGGTTTTTTGCTTTATGTGTTAAATGTCTCTAACCACTCTTCTTCATTGGTAGTCAATGCATACATCGGCTTGGAGGGGGAGGGCTTCATGGAGATGCGTGTGAAGCACCTGGAGAAGATTGGTGAGATCGCCAAGGCAGTCGTCTTAGCCAAGTCCTGTAGTGACTGCTGCCATGTGTCAAATCAAGCCATTTTCCGACACTACTTCGTGTCAATGCTGTGCCAGCTGCTGCCCAACGAGGAGGCTATCACAGAGGTATTATACACAGACCTCTGAAGTATACATATTAGGAATAAAGAATTGAAAGATCATCCGCCACATTAGCCTTTCCTAGTCTGGGATTTTTTACGTTTCATCATTAAATGGGCAGCAAGCGGTAGAAAGGAGGGCTTCTGTAACAGTCTTTGTTAATGATGGCAATGCATCATTGGTAGGGGTATGATGTCTCTGTATACGTTTCCACAGAAGTGTCCCTTTTGTAAGAACTACTGATCTGTTTCTATCTCTGTGCTCATGATGTGCAGCCTCTGGTTCCCCAGTGGTGTTTATATGCTCACATGGGACTGCATCAAGTCATCATAGAAGAAATATGAGAGTTGGTCGCATTTTCCTTGTACAGGCATTGGTTTTTCTTGCGTTACAAAAAGTTATGCAATAAGGGCATCTTGTTACTATTTGTTCCCACACTTGTTTCCCGTTTCTCATTGATTTCATGATCATGCATTCTCAATACTCCAATACTCCAGATATCCAAACTTCAGTGTAAGGAAGTCTTGGAGATCACATCCAACCTGGAGAAGGAGGGGGATGCTGACAGAGCCTTCGTCTTGTGTACTACCTTTCTGACCCAGCAGCTTCAGCAGCAAAGCCACTCCAGCTCCTGGTACGTATTCATGTTAGGAAATCCTTCACGTCAATGATTAGAGAAGCCCTTGTCTAATCCCGCCTCAGATCAGAGGACCTTTCCAGTCAAATTAATCAGGATTTTGGGAAGATATTTCACCGATTATTCTAAGACTGGAAGTATTGCTTGACGTCGCAGTCGGTCAATAAATAATTAGAATTGTTATCATCTTTCCACCAGGGAGCTGATACTGCTGTGGAGTAAGCAACAAAGAAAGATTGATCCTCCTCCAGAGTCCCTCTTAGAACGATGCCTTCAGCTCGGGGCCATCGCTAACACTGTTCAGCACCTGCTCTACCTGATCAGGGTCATCCGAACAGAGGTGAGATGACCGCATTGCACCCTCCCCTTTCTGTCTAGAAGGTTACCATGAAGTAAAACTTAATTGTTCTTGTATTGAAACTACAGGCGCTTCCACAGCCCTTCTTCCGACATGCTTTCTTCAATGCCATGGGCCTACCGACGTGACGAAATGTGTGCGTTGTGTGCTCCCGGACCCTAACCATAGGGTGTCCTTCTCTTTTCAGACCAAAGAGCTTGGATTAGCCTCGTCGGTGGAGCTCTGTGTCAAAGCTCTTCAGCTTCCAAAGCAGGACGACTCTGAGTCCAGGATCTCTGTTCTGAAGACGGTGTCCGGCCTTCTAAAGGACGACCTGGAGGTGGTGCGCGCCTGCCTCCTCACAGAGTTCCTCCTCGGCCCCCTCCCGGAGGTCTTCAGTCGCCTGCAGGAGCTTCACCTGCGCCCGGATCAGAAGTATGACCAGGAGAACGGGCTGATCCCCAACTCCCTGCGCTGTGAGCTGCTGCTGGCGCTGAAGGCCTACTGGCCGTTTGACCCAGAGTTCTGGGACTGGAAGACTCTGAGGCGTCACTGCAGCGGGATTCTGGGGCTGAGTCCAGAGGAGGAGGAGGAGGAGGAGGAAGAGAAGCATGAGATGGTGAAACATGTAGCACAAGAGGAAGAGTCTGTGCGTGTGGCGTCTTGTAAGCAGCACTGTTTGAACGGTGGCGCAGAGAGACGCGGAGACAAGGGGACTCATGGTGTGACGGGACGTCATAAAAAAAATAAGCTACTCTGTAAAATTTGCAAAAAGTCTGTGAGCGGGGGACAAATGATTGTCCACTCTAGGAGACACGGGGACGACACGAGCCACCCCTGCCCCGTGTGCATGAGGGCCTTTGACAACAGGAAGGATATTGTTTCTCACATTAAACAACACATTCGTAGCTTTGCAAACTCTCGTAAAAAGCTTGAGAAAGACAAGTGGCCACAGGTGTCGGATGGGGACGATGACATTGAACCAGGCGAAATAAAAGCTGATCCTTCCTTACTTAGCTATTACAAGTCCACAAAAGACCCTGATGTTTTACACCATATTGTGCAACAATCCAAGGACGAGGATGAACTCATCACATTCGCTTACATTGACTCGCACTTCGAGCTCCAGAACCGAGATGAATATCCATGTCCGGGCACCAACTGTTTAAAAAACTTTAAACACTCAAAGTACCTCTATGTCCACCTGAAATCCGACCATCGAGGGGACGAGAACGTGAAACATTTTCATGAGATGAGGGACAGGCGCGAGAAGTGCATTTTCTGTCGCCGCCATTTTGTATCCAATTATCATCACCGCAAGCATCGGAAAATCCATTATAACGAGCATCCATACATGTGCACTGTCATCGGCTGTGGGAATCAGTTTAAGACTTCCCATGAGTTGGCCGACCACAAACACTCTCACGGCTATCAGCTGAACTTCCAGTGCCAGCTGAAGGGCTGCTACGTCACCTTCTCTGACCTCGGCCAGCTCTATCACCATGAGGCGCAGCACTTCAGAGAGGCAGCCTTCACCTGCACAAGCCCTGAATGTAAGAAATATTACTTATCGAAAAAGGAATTCAATGACCATTTATCCACGCATGGTATCACCTTCTCTGAGAAAGACTTTGAAACTCAGCGCAAAGCTAAAAGGGAACTCTTTGCTAGAGGGGATAAAGACACTTCCAAGGGGTTGGAGCAGGAGGAGGAGGAGGATGGTGGTGGCTCCTCCTCTTCACAGTGTGCCTCCTCGTGGGATGCGTCAAGCTGCAAGGGGCCCAGGGGTACCATAACCTCTGTGGCTGTATGTTTTGATGGAAGTAAGTTCACCTGTGGGTTTGAAAGGTGTGGCATGACCTTCTCTAGAGCCCGGGATGTCCAACGGCACTTTAAATGTGCCCATCCAGAGCACCTCAAGTTGGAGAACAAGGATGACCACCATGACAAAGAGCGGGACTCGAAGTCCAAAAGCCTGAAGGTGGAGACCAAGCAGACAAACGAGCAGAAGGGTAAACGTGAGCCCTCCTCTCCACTTCCACTCAAAGCTGAGAAGGAAAATAATAAATCATCCCAGCTGAATTGCAGTGAAACCAACTCAACCAGCCCTTGCCAAAATGATGCTCTGAAAGACATCCTCCTCGGGCTCAGCAAACTGGACCTAAACTCGGTTGGCAGCTCCGATGGGCCGCTTGAACCCTCCAACGTGTTGCATTTGTCCTACTGCAAGGCCATCATGGCCCGATCCCCAGTGGTCGTACTTCAGAAGAGACCTCCACACATGTTTGGGGACAGGGTGAAAGTCAAAAGAGGGAGGGCAACAGAGGAGGTTAATTTAAATGTTGGGGAATCGTTGGCAACTGCAAAGCCATATGTATGTAAGATATATGGATGTGACTTCAGAACTGCACAGAGCTTCAGTTTGTTACGTCACCATGTTATCATCCACAGCTACACCATGGAACAGGCGAAGAGGTTCACTTCTATAGACTCTTTTAAGCCCTTTTTGTGCCAGATTTGCTCAAAAGGTCACAAAGAGAAAATCAATCTGAGGCTCCACTATATTCAGGCACACAACCTCAGTAAGGCTGCCATAGAGAAGATAAACTGTACGTCCGTTAAGCATGTGAAGAGCAGGGCAGCGGAAACCTCCCAACAGCTGAAAGACGTTCCTCAGGTGAGGAAGAGGACGGCGCTCAGCTGGCAGCAGAGATACCAGAAGCGGAAAAAAGCGGTCGTGTTGCGAAGGGAGCCTAGAAAAGAGGTTGTCTTTGACATCCATCCATCTGCATCGGAGGAGGAAGAGGAGGTAGAGGAAGAGACGGAGCAAGCAAACGGAACAAGCAACAATACGAGTGAGCGGAAGGAAGAAGAACACGACGGTTCTTCACAGGTTAGGACAACAAGACGCCACAATGCCAAAAGTAATCTCTGCTACATCTTAACTAAATTCAACAAGCCTTTCCATTGTGTGGTGAAGGACTGTAACTCCGCCTTCTCGACCCAGGGGGGTCTGGTCCGTCACTTGCAGCTCTTCCACCACTACAACCGCTCCCAGCTCGTCCTGGACAAAGACCCCGACCCCGCGGGGCACGCAGACGTGAAGAAAAACGCCGTAAAGAACGAGCCTCTCTCACACTCGGATGAACCTCAGCCCCAGTTCCAGTGCCGCTTCGCTAACTGCCAGGCTTCCTACCACCTAAAGAGCAGCCTGGTGCGCCATACTCAGCAGCAACACTGCCAGCCCCCGGAGCCGCTCCAGTGTTCCTATGAGGGCTGCGCCCGCGTGTTCAGCCACGCCAGCACTCTGAAGAAACACATCCTCTATACCCACTGCGAATACTATGATTCTCTTGTGTTGCGTCTACAGAGCACTCACAAAAAACCTCTGGTCGGATGCCAAAAGGACAGCCTTGACGGCAACAAAGAAGAGCCGCAAGAAGAGACCCCCATTTCGGAGCTGGTTACCCCCATTTCTGAACTAGTGACCCCCGTTTCAGAACTAGTGACCCCCGTTTCAGAACTAGTGACCCCCGTTTCAGAACTAGTGACCCCTGTTTCTGAGCTGGTGACCTCCCTTTCTGAGCTAGTGAAACCTGCTTCTGAGCTTGTGACACCCGTTTTTGAACCAGTGCCACCCGTCTCGGAGCTAGTGCCGCCCGTCTCCGCCCTCATGCCACTCGCTGTGTTGACAGAAGAAGCCGCGCCTTCAGGGGACACGGAGGACGAACCGATCAAACCGACTAAAAAGAGGAAGACGAGGAGGTTCCAACCGGACACCATGCGACCCCAAGATGAGGCATTACAGATGTGCCAACCTAAGCACCTGAGGAGTCATTACCCTTGCATGATTCGGAACTGCGATTCGGTCGTCAAATACCTGAACAGCCTTCATCGTCACTACTTCAGGGTGCACCACATCTGTAAAACAGATGTGGAGAAGCATGGAGACAAGCTTTTGCTCACCTTTGAACGGCTGGAAGATCTAACTGGGAGGAAGTGTGCACTGCCCCCTGTGGCTGCAGCGTGCACTTCTAACGGCGTCCACAGGATGGAGTACCAGGCAGAGCAGCAGGGCCCTCATGTGCCTGTGAGCCTGAACTTCATCCAATCAGAAACGCTGGATGACCTGGACCCCGGTCCGCTCGAGCCGTCCCCCGGTGAGAGGAACGTCCTCCTGAGGGCCGGTGACTTCTTGTACACGGAGCCTGGCCCCGGGGGGCCAAAGGAAGAGCCGGCCCTGGAGATGCAGAACGGTAACGCTAGCGAGGAGAGATCCAAGCATCAGACCCCACTTCCTCTGACTCCTGCGGTCACAGTGAATCTCTCGCCGCCCTCCTCGCTGCGTTTTGCTAGTGACGAGGGCCTCCAAGATTCCTCTTGCAGCGGAGACGGCACTAAATCAATGAATGAATCTGTGGCCAATCCAGCGGTCCGTCTGCCACTGAAGAGGAAGAACGAACTCTCTGAGCCGAGTAACCTCCCCGAACCCCTAACCCACCTCTCCTACAAAACGTTCGACATTGGCACCTATACCCCCTTGGGCTTCGAGTCGTCCTTCCTGAGGTTCATACAAGAAGCGGACGGCATGGAGGACGAGTTGTCCCCCATAAAACGTAAAGACGCTTTAAGGAGGAGTTGTTCTGTGAAGGAGAACAACCAGCTGGGCGTGGCTCTGACGCGCAGCAGACGCACACGCTCCCCGCCCCTGAAGCCGCAGGCCCCGGCGGAGGGCCTGACTGCGGAGGGCCTGATGACTGAGCCCCAGCTGAAGTCCATCCTGGACCGGGCCCTGGCCGGCTGTGGGGGTCCTGCCCTCGAGCAGCTCCAGTACCTCCGGCCGGTGGTGGTCCTGGATAGACGCCTGTTGTCTGCCTCCAGCCCCTTGCCTGATCTCATGACCCCTGATGCTAACAACTAGCTAGTCTCAACTAGTCCCCCCCCCCCCCCCCCCCACCCCCTGCATCATCGAGCCCTTATTGTCCAACTGTTTTTATTTTACACACACTAACCTTCTTTTCTAGATATGTTGAATGCAGGTGGTAGAATGTGTACTGCCTAGCTAGGTCTAAAGAGTATTACTTAAAAACAAAAAAGTGGCTTTTTTGATCAGATTTTTCACCATAGAAAATACGCTTCCTTTGTTGACCCATGAACTTGTCCAAAGTGTATATATCATGAAGATGGGCTTTTAACAAATGTAGGAGCTAATCATACAATTTGGTCAGTTGACTTTATTTTGCTGAATATAAAAAGTACAGTCTGGTTTTTATCAACAGTGTTTGGGTGCTGGGCTGATGACAGACATGTAACACTTTGTAATAAATAAATGTTTGAAATGTCATTCTTGTGTCACTCAACTGGATTGGGCATCACGGCATGCAATACATTTTTTTTTATAGTTATCAATATTACTTTAATGCAGTAGAATTATTCAGTGTTTTAATTAAAAGATGAATGTACAATTTTCTTTCTAAAAAAAGAATAGGGATATTTTACTGTGTTTTTGGACATTAACAGCACAGTTGGTTCAAATAATTTGAAGTTCCCCTGCCCTCGGAACCAATATTTGCCGTTATAGTTGCAGTGAGAACCCCATTCTTTGTTACACTCAGTTGTAGCTTGCCTGAATGAAGTGGCTTTATTGAAGCTGTGTACTGGTATGGGACCTAGTGGAAACATTTTCTTCAGCTCCTGGCTTTCGATATAAACAGGGTTTTTGTCTATTAACTTAAACATTAGTGTGTGAACCTAGTGGAAAATCGGGTTTAGCTACTTCCGTTAACTTGTCAACCAAGCCTGCTAGCGTTAGCTCGTTAAGCTAGCCTAATCAGCTGGATATCTAATAAGTAATATACAACTAATCAATATCAAATCAAAGATGCTGGAGTCAATGCTGGCCCTGCCCGTGGAGAAGCAGATCTTCTTGGCCGTACTGGGGTTCTCGTGGACGGTGTACCTATGGGAGGCTTACCTTTCATACAGACAGGTAAGTCCTCAGACTAGTTAGACGTTCCTCGTAAAAGCTTCATATTAATTAATCAATTATTAATCTCTGTAGTGAACTCCAATTATTTAGAAACGCCTTGATGACCAATAAAAGCTGCTACTTAACATATTGTCCCGGAATAAGCTCTATATAGACTTGCAGTATTTTGTATTGGTAATCGATCGATTCAAAGGTCGGTTCTCGATAGAGCTCATCTGAATGGAACCACTTGCCTGTGATCAAAGTGTATCGGATCCCTGCGGCAGTGACTAATGAAGTGAGGTGTGATGGTTCTACAGCGGAGGATCTACAGGTCCACAACTCAGGTGCCACAAGAGCTGGGGAAGATAATGGACACGGATACATTTGAGAAGTCTCGCCTTTACCAGCTGGACAAGAGCAACTTCAGTTTTTGGTCGGGGCTCTACTCGGAGACTGAAGGGACGGTACGACATTCAGATAATCTCCAGCAACAATCGAGAATTGACGTACCTACTCCTGGTTCGATTTATTGAGACGTTTGTATCGCAATGTCTTTGTTTAATAGCTGATCCTGGTGCTGGGAGGAATCCCTTACCTGTGGAGTCTCGCTGGGACCGTCTCAGGGCGCTTTGGGTTTGGTGCGGAGTATGAGATAACTCAGTCCCTTGTCTTTCTAACCCTGGCCACCCTGTTCAGTGCAGTAACCGGCCTTCCCTGGAGTATTTACAGCACATTTATCATTGAGGAAAAACATGGCTTCAATCAGCAGGTACCTTTTCCTCAACTTTTGTTTTCATAACATGCACATGCCACTGTACTCCCACTGCCTGTAGGCTGCTATGTTATCCATTGCGGATAGGCCGTTTATATTTGTACCTGCCTCCAGACTTTGGGATTCTTCCTGAAGGACGCTGTGAAGAAGTTTGCTGTGACCCAGTGCATCCTGCTCCCGGTAACCTCGCTGCTCCTCCACATCATTAAGATCGGTGGAGACTTCTTCTTCATCTACGCCTGGCTCTTCACGCTGTGTGTCTCCCTGGTCAGTGGGTTTTCAGGAGGATGATATCCCTCCTTTTCCATGCTTTCGATTTGAATATGTTTTGAAATGTGCGCCTGGTTTACTACCATGTCCTCCGTTTGGTGTGACCTCTACTGGGACTAATTGCTGCACCTCTTCTACGTGTTCTCTCTCATCCTCAGGTTCTGGTCACCATCTATGCGGACTACATCGCTCCCCTGTTTGACAAGTTCACTCCACTGCCGGAGGGAGAGCTGAAGACAGACATCGAGACCATGTCCCAGTCCATCAGCTTCCCCCTTACCAAAGTATATGTAGTAGAAGGTAAGACACCATGACCCAGTCTATCAGCTTCCCCCTTACCAAAGTGTATATAATAAAAGTTAAAGAAACCCCCAAATGAACAGTTCGACTGCACAAGCAAAACAATGAAATGAGCTGACAGGGGGATACGATCCAAATCACTTGTTTTGACCTAACCCCTTCCCAAGAAATATATCTATAATATATAATATTATAATTGATGATCCATGCACTGGAATTGTTGACTGTTCACTGATCACAAGAAGAGTCAAAAGAGATATTAAAATGAATGGAAACCAGGCGTCAATGTGACTTTAACTGGTTGTTTGTTTCAGGTTCAAAACGTTCCTCACACAGCAATGCCTACTTTTACGGGTTCTTCAAGAACAAGCGTATTGTGCTGTTTGACACCCTATTGGAGGACTACTCGCCTCTGAACCAGGCCGGAGACCAGGGAGCGGACCCGGAGGGCAATGACATGCCCAGCGAGTCTAAAGTCAAACCTAAGGTCTGTTTAATATGCTCATCTAAATTTGGGCACTATTTATTGAATTAATTCTTTTATTTCTAATGACATCAGTTTGGTTGTGTTTCCACACGCTAAATAACTTATTTAATGTTGGTTATTTTGTACAGAACAAGAAGCAAGGATGCAACAATCCTGAAATCCTTGCTGTTCTGGGCCATGAGTTAGGCCACTGGAAGCTTGGTCACACGGTCAAGAACATCGTGATTAGTCAGGTAACTCATCGCCAGTCATTTTCAGTCATTATCATTCATTATCACCTTGTAGAAGGACGTCATCTAGCATTGATTATTTAGTTGTTACAGTACATGGGTGTAATTCTACTGATCAAAGGCTTGATTCGTCCAATGGTCATGGATTTAGGAAAGGAAGTGTATGATATTTTGGTAGAGTTTGGCACAGTTATCCACATGTAAGCTTTCAACCAAAACATATATATTAATTCTTATTCTTATTATTTCATGTCAATTTTTCATATTGTCATGAAGAACATAATAAAATGCAATTTCTTTTTTAGGGATAAATGTATATATCTTGTTTTAGGGATATAAGTATCGAGCTATTTCTTGAGGGGGCAGACTAGTGAAATAATCCTGCAACATAGTTCAGTTCGGTTGACATTGGAGGTTTGTGATCAAGCAAAGCTTCCGGCCACTATCTTTGGTTTGAATGTGCTGCAGGCTTTGAAGCCTCCGGATATTTCACAGTAGTGTAGTAGTAGTAGTGTCTACTGTGTAACATACTGAACTAATTAAATGTGATTCAACTAAGACTAATTATTTTGCATTACTTAAAATACAAATTAATTAAAGCATTATCCGTTTCCCTCCTGCAGATGAATTCCTTCCTGTGCTTCTTCCTCTTTGCTGTTCTGATTGGCCGCAGAGAGCTGTTCCTCGCCTTTGGTTTCAATGACAGCCAGCCAACACTGATTGGCTTGATGATCATCTTCCAGTTCATCTTCTCCCCGTACAACGAGGTAAACATTGTGTCTGATAGGAGGCCCATATTTATGGTTACCGTTTTAGGTTCAGTGCACACATTATTTTCGAGACATCCGCATCTGAAGGGGGCTCTGCCGTTGGATAGTGGCCTGCAATGCTCCGATACAAAGCTTCCCGCTAACCCAACATGTCGTGATGTCATGTCATTACCCACCCTCAGGGACATTAGGGGGCTCCTGCTGTCTTTGCTGTCTCACATCATGACTTCATGTCATTACCAATCAGAGGGTCACTCACAACTCCGGTTGTCCTTGCTGTCTCACATCATGACTTCATGTCATTACTAATCAGAGGGTCACTCACAGCTCCTGTTGTCCTTGCTGTCCCACATCATGACTTCATGTCATTACCAATCAGAGGGTCACTCACAACTCCTGTTGTCTTTGCTGTCTCTCATCATGGTGTCATTACCCATCAGAGGTAGACTGGGTAGCCCCGCCCATTCTGCCGGCGATTTGAGTTCACCCAGCTTAAGGGTCTGTAGAAGACCAATACATTTCTTTCTGCTTCCCATAAGTTTTTGCGGGAGCCAATCACCAAGCTGGCTTTTCCCCCGGCGAGCTATTGGCTGGTTTAACACAATGACGACAGGGAAGCGACGGTATGCAGCCAATTGCGTACAGAGTAATGTGAACTAGGCCCATTGATCACGCCGCTTGTTCTGAATAAAATGACAGCAGCTTCCCCAAACCAACGTGCAATCTAGGATTGAGCTTGGTCTGGCAATAGCCAGACCAAGCTCAATCAGCATTCCTACATCAGAGGGTCATTCAGAGCTCCTGTTGCCTTTGCTGTCTCACATCATGATTTCCTGTCATTACCCATCAGCGGGTCACTCACAGCTCTCTTGTCGTTGCAGCTCCTGTCCTTCTGCCTCACGGTCCTGAGCCGCCGCTTCGAGTTCCAAGCCGATGCATTTGCACTGGGTATGGGCAAAGCCTCTCAGCTGTACTCTGCCCTCATCAAGCTCAATAAGGACAACCTGGGCTTCCCAGTGGCTGACTGGTTGTTCTCCATGTGGCACTACTCCCATCCTCCCCTCCTGGAGCGCCTCCGGGCACTGGGCAACGTGAAGCAGGACTGAGAGCAGGCTCTCCTGGTGTCCTTTGGTTCTTTTCCTTTTGCCTCTCTGTTTTATTCAGTTAAACTTCAGTCGCTACTCAATTATCGAAACCAAAACAGCGAAAGCCTTTGCAGCCACATGGATCTCCTCAGAAAGCCTCTTTTGTTTCTCTAGGTGAAACACACAGTGCCCTCCTTAGGAGAAACCGAGCACAGGTCAAAGGTTATCCTCCTTATTTTCATTTTGGATAGGACAGCATTCCTTTTATCATTTAATTTGATTTATTGTTTTACGTTCTCACCCCAAAAGATAGATGGCATTAAATTGTGATCTATTACAAATGTGTATTTGCAACTTTAACTCTGAGTTGTGATTTCTTGTTTTTTTTACTTGCTTTTGCTATTAATTTATTCTAAAATTGTGGCACGGAATTAAAAAATGATCTACAAGTGTGGTTTGATTGGTTGCTTCTAATCTGACAATGTTGTTGACTGTAACCATTGTGAAGTTGTTCCTGAAATGAAAACATTGCTTGGTAAGACCAAATTAATTAAGGAATGCATCCAAGTCCAGCTTGACAGGAACGATGTAGATTCTGTGTTATGGTGGAAGAACTTGAGTGCCTCTAAAAACCGTCTTTTAATAACTTAACCCTCGTCATAACGGCATGCATCGAAAACTTATTTTCCCCTTATTTTCTTTTACACTTGTTTTTACAACAAGGAAGAGGTTGTTTGATCATGTTAAATCCACTTGCTTGTTAATAAGGGTCCAATAATGCCTGTAAATAAGTAATGTTGATGATCGGCATAATAAATGTTCCTTAGGATATGTCTGGTTTTTATAAAGTGAGTTTATTTTGTTTTGGGGTTAAACCCTGACATACTGTGTCCGGGTGAGAAGAAGCCATGTTTGGCTTTCGGAAGACTCTTTTCGCAAATTTAAATACCATTATTCCAAGCAGATTTACTTTTGTTTTGATTAGCTTTGTTTTATTTAAGTCAATTAAAGTTTGAGATGCATATTAGTTACAATTTCAAATACCATGATGGCTATGCAAACTTGTGATTGTGATGCCATTTCATAGTGTTATTACATTATCACTTAAATCTCAGTTTTGCAGGGTTAGTCGTGTTATTACTTTATCACTAATTTCTCAATTAAAAAAAAAATGTGTACGGGTAGTCTCCAGAAACGATGGTGGGTATACCGGAACACAACTATTTCTTTATCCGGTATGACATAAATGTAGATATACATTTGTGTCTTGCCTCAAATCAAAGTCAAGTAAAAAAGTAAACGATTTAAAGAAGCTCCAGTCCGCGTGTACAGGTCCTTCTCCAAAAATTTGCATTTTGTGATAAAGTTCATTATTTTCCATAATGTAATGATAAAAATTAAACTTTCATATATTTTAGATTCATTGCACACCAACTGAAATATTTCAGGTCTTTTATTGTTTTAATACTGATGATTTTGGCATACAGCTCATGAAAACCCCAAATTCCTATCTCAAAAAATTAGCATATCATGAAAAGGTTCTCTAAACGAGCTATTAACCTAATCATCTGAATCAACGAATTAACTCTAAACACCTGCAAAAGATTCCTGAGGCTTTTAAAAACTCCCAGCCTGGTTCATTACTCAAAACCGCAATCATGGGTAAGACTGCCGACCTGACTGCTGTCCAGAAGGCCATCATTGACACCCTCAAGCAAGAGGGTAAGACACAGAAAGAAATTTCTGAACGAATAGGCTGTTCCCAGAGTGCCGTATCAAGGCACCTCAGTGGGAAGTCTGTGGGAAGGAAAAAGTGTGGCAGAAAACGCTGCACGACAAGAAGAGGTGACCGGACCCTGAGGAAGATTGTGGAGAAGGGCCGATTCCAGACCTTGGGGGACCTGCGGAAGCAGTGGACTGAGTCTGGAGTAGAAACATCCAGAGCCACCGTGCACAGGCGTGTGCAGGAAATGGGCTACAGGTGCCGCATTCCCCAGGTCAAGCCACTTTTGAACCAGAAACAGCGGCAGAAGCGCCTGACCTGGGCTACAGAGAAGCAGCACTGGACTGTTGCTCAGTGGTCCAAAGTACTTTTTTCGGATGAATGCAAATTTTGCATGTCATTCGGAAATCAAGGTGCCAGAGTCTGGAGGAAGACTGGGGAGAAGGAAATGCCAAAATGCCTGAAGTCCAGTGTCAAGTACCCACAGTCAGTGATGGTCTGGGATGCCATGTCAGCTGCTGGTGTTGGTCCACTGTGTTTTATCAAGGGCAGGGTCAATGCAGCTAGCTACCAGGAGATTTTGGAGCACTTCATGCTTCCATCTGCTGAAAAGCTTTATGGAGATGAAGATTTCATTTTTCAGCACGACCTGGCACCTGCTCACAGTGCCAAAACCACTGGTAAATGGTTTACTGACCATGGTATTACTGTGCTCAATTGGCCTGCCAACTCTCCTGACCTGAACCCCATAGAGAATCTGTGGGATATTGTGAAGAGAAAGTTGAGAGACGCAAGACCCAACACTCTGGATGAGCTTAAGGCCGCTATCGAAGCATCCTGGGCCTCCATAAGACCTCAGCAGTGCCACAGGCTGATTGCCTCCATGCCACGCCGCATTGAAGCAGTCATTTCTGCAAAAGGATTCCCGACCAAGTATTGAGTGCATAACTGAACATAATTATTTGAAGGTTGACTTTTTTTGTATTAAAAACACTTTTCTTTTATTGGTCGGATGAAATATGCCAATTTTTTGAGATAGGAATTTTGGGTTTTCATGAGCTGTATGCCAAAATCATCAGTATTAAAACAATAAAAGACCTGAAATATTTCAGTTGGTGTGCAATGAATCTAAAATATATGAAAGTTTAATTTTTATCATTACATTATGGAAAAGAATGAACTTTATCACAATATGCTAATTTTTTGAGAAGGACCTGTATATGGTGATGAAATTACTTACTGTCGCTCACCGCACAGACTCCCGCTGCTGACAGCGCGTAGAGAACGTACCGTAACGAAGTGAGACCGTACCATGTTGTGACTGTTCATGTATTCTGGCTTTTGTGCCGTAGTTTGCCAATCTATAATTTGTACCATTGTCCCTTATTTATTTTTTCATTATGATGAACTATTTTGTGCAATTATATCTTTACACTCAAATTAAAGTTACTTGGTTTGTTGACCTTTATTATGAGATTTGAGCCCCCTTCTATCAGCAGATAATGGTCCAGTCTTGTGTTGTGTTTTAGAGACAAGGTCAGCAGTCTGTTGTCTGACCCTTATACCCAGGCCGGTACCCTAACCCTTATACCCTGAATCTAACCCTTATACCTTGTAGGCTAACTCTCACGCTGTTGTCAGGAGGCAGCATGGCTCGTCTTCTGCGACCTGGACTCAGGTCTATTATCGTTTCACAGTTGAGAAGTGCATCCGATCATCAGGTAAAACCTTTCCAGTTGACCAAATTATAAACATCCAACAACATTATGGTCATGAATTGACCACGTCTATGTACATATACATCTATCTGGAAGAGACTAATGTCGGACACGTGAGAAGAAAGGCGATAACATTAGTTTGTTCGGACTATCGGGACGTTCATGGACGATGCAGGAAATTAAATGTGTCATGTCGGCTGAGTGAGTGACAGCATGTCGGCTGACATAGGTCTAAAGTAACACCTGTTGGAGTCTTTCAGAGGTTTCCAGTGAACCACCATAGCATTTTTGACCTTGAAGATGACCCTCGGAATACTTCAAAGTTTAAAGTCAGCTATATTTTCAATTCCAAAAGATGTGCAAGACAAATAGTGGAATCGAAATTGCGTTAATTTCTGACCAACAGTGCAATAAGTAGATAAGGATAAAATACGGTCAAATGAAAAAAAATAAGTGTGTACTTCGAGGTCCGGGCTGGCGATATGTGTCGTGATTTCACATACTTATCGTGATCCTGTAATGTCACATGTCCGCTTCCTGTTTCTCAGAAAAGTCGTGAAAAATAGAGATAAACACAAAGTGTCACTTGAACGAATTGTAGCCCTACCGTTCAAAGAGACCACTAATTTCCTGGTTAATGGATGAGTTTGGAGCTCGCTCTTATTTGTATCTAGATGGACAGGTGGAGCTGGAGGCCTGATCTTTGTATTCTGTTTCTCTAGATGGGCTCGCTGGGTGGGGGCGCTGGGAAAGGTGGAGGAGCTGGAGGTTCCATCAGGGAGGCGGGGGGAGCCATGGGGAAGAAGCAGGCTGCAGAGGAGGAGTTGTATTTTAGGTAGGTGTCCATTTTTCAAACTAGCAATTTATTAAATATCTTTCCGCATTTTCTTGGTTAATGCAACATTCTGAGGCAATCAAGAGAGTTCTGCCCAAAGTATTCCCTTCAACGTATTTCTTTCCTCCGAACTAAGTAGTATACAAACAACCTGAATTACTTAACGCTTTCTTCAGGGTTTGTGTTTGTATCTTTTTGTAGGATTTTACTTTGTGTCCTACCGAGACCTAACTAGTGCTTACTTGTCCCCCATCTTTGCCCAGGCGTAAGGAGCAGGAGCAGATGGCTGCTCTGAAGCAGCACCACCAGGACGAGATCGAGCATCACAAGAAGGAGATCGAGCGCATGCAGCGCGAAATCGACCGGCACAAGGGGAAGATCCGCATGCTGAAGCACGACGACTGAAGCCTCCAGTGATCCGTGGCACGCCGGAAATACCTTAAACAATTTTGATGATGCACTGCTCACCCTCTGAGGGTGAGATGAATGTAATTGAAATGCTTGAAAGTTATTAAAAAATATATTTCTTGAATCTATTAAAACATTGGTTTGCCTTCATTACAATATAGCTACGGACTAATGAGTAAATACTATTTTTCATTGACTTTTGTTGTCAAACCATGTATGTTGTGTTTTGTAATCTAAATACATTAAACTATGGATGAATTGCCCTTAAACAATATGCTTGATAATATTTGTATTTATTAAATAGATGTATAATCTAGATACTAGAAATCTATATTATAATCTAGATGACATTGCATTTTAACTACAAGAGCATACATAGATGTTTCCATATTGGTAATGTGTTCTGATTGCTGGAGAATCTTGCCGAACATTCTCATCCGGAAGCTGACTGACCTGGATTTCCCTGCCCCAACCTGTAAATGGATTTACAGCTTCCTGACGGACCGTCCACAGACAGTGAGGATGGGGACACAAACATCTTCCACCCTGACACTCAGCACGGGCTCCCCTCAGGGCTATGTGCTGAGCCCCTTCCTGTATTCTCTTTACACGCATGACTGCGTCCCCGCCCATCACTCAAATGCCATCGTCAAATTTGCGGATGACACTACAGTGATGGGGCTCATCTCCAACGGTGACGAGACAGCATACAGGGAGGAAGTCCAGAGGCTCACAGCCTGGTGTTCAGCTAATAACCTTTTGCTGAACGCCAGCAAAACCAAGGAGATGATATTTGACTGGAGCGGGACGAGAGGTGACCTCACCCCACTCCAGATAGACGGGGTCTGCGTGGAGAGGGTCTCCTCCTTCAAGTTTCTGGGGGTGCGGGTCAGTAAGGGCCTTACCTGGCACACCAACACGGCTGCGGTGGTCGGAAAGGCTCAGCAGAGGCTATTTTTTCTAAGACTGCTGAGGAAATGCCTGGTGGGGACAAAGCTGCTGCAGACCTTTTACCACTCTGCTGTTGAAAGTGTACTGGTGTATGGACACTTTAAAAAAAAAGACACTTTATTGTGCCTATTGCTGTTGTTTGTGTTTGTATTTTTGCTTTTTGCACTGCTTTATTTTGCACTATGGGTAGTGAGCACCATCCCAATTTCATTGTACAAGTTTGCACAATGACAATAAAGTCTGAATCTGAATAGTATAATTCGGACATTTTCTGATGATATCTACCATTGTTTAATAAGTATAACAAGATTACACGAAACGGCACTATTAAATACCACATTTTCAAATCAGTGGCCTCAGTTAATTGTAACAAATACCTAATAGCCAAAATTTGCATTACAAAAGTACACGCCCAATGGGCGTTAGGAGGATATTTGTTTTTCTATCGTTCATCCAAAAGGTGGCAATGTGACACAAACTACTCCTTATTTTGCCCACAAGCAAGAACAGAAATATCGTCACATCCGCCCACCCGTGCCTTTTAGGACGGGCGACCCCGTCTGTCTTTCTTTTCGCACATCATGGCGGACCGGTTCAATAAGGTCTGTAACGGCGAGAGAGCTTTTTTAAATAATGTGCCTTAAATTTGATTCTTATGAACTCGTTTTGCGTCTATATCGAAATGATAACTCATTTGAGTCAATCTGTGTTTTATGTCTTGGTCGCTCATGTAATTTCGGATGATTATAAGACGTAATGCCGTGGCTCATCAACGAAGCAGCATCATGGCGACTCCCTAGCTGCATGCGGCTAACGTTAGCCAACGAGGATACAGCTTGCAACAGAACACGCGCTTTGCAAATACTTGATCATTACATTTGAAGAATAATGGCGTTCTTATTCGGAGGTCCTACTTTTATTTTTTCCGTACTTTCGTACCCATTATAGCCATGACAACTCAGGCAGTCCCACATGCCTTCTGCTCCATGTGAGTTCAGTTAGCAGCGGTGGGGCGATGCGCTTCACGTCGGTTATGGTGGAAAGCGTTTGAGTTAAAACACAAAATACTCAACAGTCCTGTCATTCAGTTGATATCAAAGACCCACCCAAAGCTAACCAAGTCCATTCTTGTTCAGGTTCTGCTCCTGGATGGCAGGGGCCATCTCCTTGGAAGACTTTCTGCCATCGTGGCGAAACAGCTTCTTCTGGGTACGTGTTCGTTTAAACATGGATATAAAGGCTTCTGCTGGGTTTGTGTTCGTTTAAACATGGATATAAAGGCTTCTGCTGGTTTAAACATGGATATAAAGGCTTCTGATGGGTATGTGTTCGTTTAAACATGGGATAGTCTTCTGCTGGGAATCTGCTCGTTTTATACATGGCTATAGTTAAGAGATCCTGTAGCTTTTGAGACTAATGACTTGGTCACCTGCTTTCTTATATTTATTTGTACATGCAAAGTAAAGTGTATTCTTCTTTTCAGGGCACAAAGTGGTCGTGGTGAGATGTGAGGGCATCAACATTTCGGGAAACTTCTACCGTAACAAACGTAAGTGCATTCATATAGCCCATTTGATTATTACTTGATTTGTCGGTGATGATTTTCCAGTTAATAATTTTGAGTTTAACTACCATGAGAATATGTAACATGCACTACCATCTGAGACGCAATAAGCTGTTTTGAATCCCTGCAGTAAATCCAGAATGAGTGTTAATGTGCTGATGTTATTTCACAGTGAAGTACCTGGCTTTCCTCCGCAAGAGGATGAACACCAACCCGTCTCGTGGGCCATACCACTTCAGGGCTCCTAGCAGGATCTTCTGGAGGACCGTCAGAGGTACTTGGGGCTTTTCCTTCAGATGATTTGGTTCTAAAATATTGTCTTTAAGTTGCACTTATTCCCGGGCATAAACAATTTGGAAAGCACTAAGGTTTATTGCAAGCGATCAATGACAACATACCTGAATTAGTTAAAGTTTTTACATCGTATGATGATATTTTATACCGTTGATCAGATTATTCCCTTTTAATGGTTGTCAACAAGTTACCTTGATAACCTCACTTTTCCAACTTGGCTTTGCACATTGCTATTAAACTAGTTTAATTTTACTCTTGTGCAAGATGTATTACTTTGAAAAGTAGTCAGGACTTGATAGATAGTGTTTGACAATGAGGATCACTTTCTCAAGTCTGATCTATTGAGGATAAACTTGATGGATCTGATTTCTGAGTTGAGATGAATGATGTGCTGGTCCAGAGAAAGTCAATGAGCTGAAGACTAGCAGACACTTGTTTCTCATCATGCTATAAACTCCTTACCCCAACAGGCATGCTGCCCCACAAAACCAAGAGGGGACAGGCAGCCCTGGATCGCCTGAAGGTGTTCGACGGCATCCCCCCTCCCTACGACAAGGTGGGTCCTGTTTTAGGACGTCTACATGACCGGTTCCTTATGCGTACACATGTTGTCTGTGATGCAAATCTATCCCCC
Source organism: Gadus macrocephalus (assembly GCF_031168955.1). Classification (NCBI taxonomy): domain Eukaryota; kingdom Metazoa; phylum Chordata; class Actinopteri; order Gadiformes; family Gadidae; genus Gadus; species Gadus macrocephalus. The sequence goes on from NC_082386.1 coordinate 13,830,649, forward strand.
TTGTTTGAGTTTTGACTCTGAAAATAAAATAATTCAACTTTCTGAGACACGGCACTGATAGTTAGTTTAGGTGCATCTCCTTCGTGTCTGACCGCTCGTTTCTCTTCCACAGAGGAAGCGAATGGTCGTTCCAGCCGCCCTGAAGATCGTGCGCCTGAAGCCCACTCGCAAGGTGAGGAGCTGGAAGGGTTACTGCTGTTAGTGGACGTGCCTCCATGCTCGACTATGAAGAGAACTTAACCTAGTACTGATCTAGTGATGAGAAACGGATCTGATTACTGAGTCGAGCTGAGGTTTATCTAGAGTATTAAGGGGGTTGGGTATTCTAGTGATTTAATTAATAAAATATTGACAAACTAGTGCATTGGACCAAAAATCTGCAAGGTCTTGAATCATTTCATTGTAATGAATAGATTTAAGCTGCATTATGTAACAATCTGATGTCTTGCCCTCCAGTTCGCTCTTCTTGGGCGCTTGGCCCATGAGGTCGGCTGGAAGTACCAGGCGATCACAGCGACGCTGGAGCAGAAGAGGAAAGAGAAGGCAAAGCTGCGCTACGCCACAAAGAAGACCACGATCAAGCTCACAAAACTGGCTGCCAAGAACGTGGAGAGCAAGATCTCTAAATACACAGATGTTCTCAAACAATACGGAGTCCTTGTCTGAGCTGTTCCCGTCTGGAAAATAAAGATAGACAACTGTTTATTACATTTCCGACTATTTATTCTTATCAAAATTGCTCTTGGCTAATCCATGTAATCATCCATTATTACTTGAGTGGTATTCCGCCTGTCCAGTTCTATCGGCCTTCCAGCAGCGTTTGTGTCGAGGTTTGAGCCTCGGCACAAGAGGACGTTTGAGCGTCAGAAACTCGAACTCGTAAGGCGTCATGAGCTAAAGCTGTGTTCTAATGTTGGTCATGAAGCCAGCGGTGGTCAGGGTTGGTGGACCTTGTCGTCTACCTGGGCTTCCAAACGTCAGCTCGGTATGTATTTAATTTAATTCAAAGTTCAACCAGTGAGCGAGATACTGCCTTCAACAGTTTTTTTTCTTTCCAGACAACAATATGGTCGTTTGAAGGGATGGCCTGCTCGGACAACCTTCCTCCAGTGAGTACATGCTTGGATCGATTTGTTTGTGTGGTTGACTTCCTTTGTCAGTGATGATTCTCCAGTTATTAGTTTTGAGTTTAACTACCATGAGGATACTTAACATGCACTACCATCTGAGACAGGAGCATTGCTGGGCTTTCAGTCGGCGTTTACTTCTGTTCATTAATAATTAGATTTCCTCCAAAGGTGGTGCTCTGCTACAAAGAGGACCCCCTTGGTGGTTGGGCCCCCCACTCCTAGATGACCCCACTCCGCCAGGTAAATGTCCTTATGCGTCTGTGTTTCGGCTTCATAACGATTTAGTCTGTGATGTCATTGTATCCCCCTTGTTTGAGTTTTGACTCTGAAAATAAAAAAATACTAAGTTCTGAGACGTAACATTCATAAAATGTAGATTTTTTACGGTCTCTTGCTCCGTCTGACGTCTCCTCTTTTCTACAGAGGACGAAGTTTCTTCGGCTGGCCTGAAGATTCTACGACTTCTGCCACCGCTGGTTTGCGTCGGGGTGGAAAGACCAGGCAACATGTACCACTGAAGGTGTGTTCATGGTGCTTTTCTTGCAGTCTGCACCTGCTGTCTGTGATGATTCTCCAGTTATTAGTTTGAGTTTAACTACCATGAGGATACTTAACATGCACTACCATCTGAGACATGATGAGCTATACAAGGAGCATTCCTTTATGAATTACAAGTGTGTAGTAAATGCTTACATCTCCGTTCCCAGACAGTAAAGTTCCAGCCTTTCCTCCGCAAGAGGATGTAACCAATCTCGTGGACCGTACCATTTCTGCTGCCCCTGATTGGCTGAAGGGGTTGGATGGTACCTCTCGACAGGTAGTTTATTTAAACGTATAAATCATGGTCCTTTTGATTGGTTAAGTTGGTCTGTGATGTCATTGTATCCCCCTTGTTTGAGTTTTGACTCTGAAAATAAAAAAATACTAAGTTCTGAGACACCATTCATAAAATGTAGTTTTGTTGCCGTCTCCTGCTTCGTCTGATCTGTTCGCTTTTCTACATAGGAAGACATTTCTTCGGCTGCCCTCAAGATTGTACTCCTTCTGCGACCGCTTGGCCAATACTGGGTATCCTGTTAGTTTGGGGGCGTCAAGACCTGGCAACTTGTACCACTGAAGGACGGAGCGTCAAGACCTGGCAACTTGTACCACTGAAGGTGTGTTCATGGTACTTGGCTTGCGGTCTGTACCTGCTGTCTGTGATGATTCTCCAGTTATTAGTTTGAGTTTAACTACCATGAGGATACTTAACATGCACTACCATCTGAGACATAATGGGCTATACAATAACGACTTTATAATGGCTAACGGAGTAATTAATGCTTAAATCTGTTCCCCTACAGTAAAGTCCAGCCCTTCCGCAAGAGGATGAAAACCGATCCTGCGACAAATTCCGTTCCCCCTGAATGGCTGAAGGGGTTGGATTGTACCATCTGACAGGTAGTTGATTTTAATGTATAAAACATGCTCCTTTTGTCCTATACGTTCGTCTGTGATGTCATTGTATCCCCCTTGTTTGAGTTTTGACTCTGAAAATAAAAAAATACTAAGTTCTGAGACTAGACATTCGTAAGAAAACTATTGAAATCTCCTTCGCTGTCTAAGGTTTACTTTATTCTACAGGAAGAGTTGGTCATTCCAGTCCCTTAAGACCGTGGGAAGTCCCCTGGCACAGGTGAGCCCGTCATGCCCAGTATTCTGCTCTTAATCCTTCCATGCTTGACTATGATGAAGACATTAGCTAAAAGCTGATTATCTTTGATGAGAATCGGATCTGATTCCTGAGTTTTGCTGAACGGTTGTTCCAGTGTAGGCTCGGTCCCTGAGCTCCAGCCCTAGTTTCATTGTATTGTTTCCTCATCAACAGGCGTCCAGACCGGAACTACTGGAGGTGTTGACCTCACCCTATGACCAGGAAGCTCATAGGAAGTCTAGAGAAAACATTTGCCTGACAAGCTCCATGTTTCCCTCGGGAGAATTGGATCAAATAACTTGATGTCTGCCAAATAAAAATTGATTTGAAAGCTATTTATGACTATTTCCTTTCTTAATTGCATTTTACTAGAAGTGACTAAAATGCTGTTGGTATTGGGACAGTTGTGGTATAGTGATGGCCAGGCCTCTATTAGTTTGTAGCACAGCCATCTAATACAACTACAGGTCCTTCTCAAAAAATTAGCATATTGTGATAAAGTTAATTCTTTTCCATAATGTAATGATAAAAATTAAACTTTCATATATTTTAGATTCATTGCACACCAACTGAAATATTTCAGGTCTTTTATTGTTTTAATACTGATGATTTTGGCATACAGCTCATGAAAACCCAAAATTCCTATCTCAAAAAATTAGCATATCATGAAAAGGTTCTCTAAACGAGCTATCAACCTAATCATCTGAATCAACGAATTAACTCTAAACACCTGCAAAAGATTCCTGAGGCTTTTAAAAACTCCCAGCCTGGTTCATTACTCAAAACCGCAATCATGGGTAAGACTGCCGACCTGACTGCTGTCCAGAAGGCCATCATTGACACCCTCAAGCAAGAGGGTAAGACACAGAAAGAAATTTCTGAACGAATAGGCTGTTCCCAGAGTGCCGTATCAAGGCACCTCAGTGGGAAGTCTGTGGGAAGGAAAAAGTGTGGCAGAAAACGCTGCACGACGAGAAGAGGTGACCGGACCCTGAGGAAGATTGTGGAGAAGGGCCGATTCCAGACCTTGGGGGACCTGCGGAAGCAGTGGACTGAGTCTGGAGTAGAAACATCCAGAGCCACCGTGCACAGGCGTGTGCAGGAAATGGGCTACAGGTGCCGCATTCCCCAGGTCAAGCCACTTTTGAACCAGAAACAGCGGCAGAAGCGCCTGACCTGGGCTACAGAGAAGCAGCACTGGACTGTTGCTCAGTGGTCCAAAGTACTTTTTTTGGATGAAAGCAAATTTTGCATGTCATTCGGAAATCAAGGTGCCAGAGTCTGGAGGAAGACTGGGGAGAAGGAAATGCCAAAATGCCTGAAGTCCAGTGTCAAGTACCCACAGTCAGTGATGGTCTGGGGTGCCATGTCAGCTGCTGGTGTTGGTCCACTGTGTTTTATCAAGGGCAGGGTCAATGCAGCTAGCTACCAGGAGATTTTGGAGCACTTCATGCTTCCATCTGCTGAAAAGCTTTATGGAGATGAAGATTTCATTTTTCAGCACGACCTGGCACCTGCTCACAGTGCCAAAACCACTGATAAATGGTTTACTGACCATGGTATTACTGTGCTCAATTGGCCTGCCAACTCTCCTGACCTGAACCCCATAGAGAATCTGTGGGATATTGTGAAGAGAAAGTTGAGAGACGCAAGACCCAACACTCTGGATGAGCTTAAGGCCGCTATCGAAGCATCCTGGGCCTCCATAAGACCTCAGCAGTGCCACAGGCTGATTGCCTCCATGCCACGCCGCATTGAAGCAGTCATTTCTGCAAAAGGATTCCCGACCAAGTATTGAGTGCATAACTGAACATAATTATTTGAAGGTTGACTTTTTTTGTATTAAAAACACTTTTCTTTTATTGGTCGGATGAAATATGCCAATTTTTTGAGATAGGAATTTTGGGTTTTCATGAGCTGTATGCCAAAATCATCAGTATTAAAACAATAAAAGACCTGAAATATTTCAGTTGGTGTGCAATGAATCTAAAATATATGAAAGTTTAATTTTTATCATTACATTATGGAAAAGAATGAACTTTATCACAATATGCTAATTTTTTGAGAAGGACCTGTATATGCATCTTGTCAAATTAACCTAAAAATGCTTTCAGCAGACACAGATGGGTATACCATTTCTGGAGTAAGTATTTCTAATTCATGAATAAATGGGCCAGGTGCAACTTGTACGGTAAGGACACCCGCTATAAGTTAAGCAGTGAATCTGACAACTTTGATTTAGTTTATTGATGCAGGATTAGTAGAATCAATAAGGTTAACGACAGGTTTAATCTGCTGAACGTTGGATAAAGTGGAGTACTGTCTGATGTGCCCCCCCCCCCCCCGTACTCCTGAATGTACGGAAGAGGATTAGGGCCACGCATAAGGGGAAAAAAAATCGCTCAGGTTGGTCCTTACTGGTTCCCGTAGTTCTGATTTATCTCAGCATTCTGACTTTAATCTCAGAATTCTAAAGTCCAAAAATAGTTCTGACTTTAAAGTCTGAATTCTAGACACGCAGTAGTAACCACACGCAGAGTAAAGTAGCCAGTAGCCCTATCCTACTTGCTAAGATGTCTTCTCTTAGCGGGTTCGAGGGGTTCCAGAAGAAGCCATTTCGTTAATGGAAAACCAAAAGGTGATTGAAACTGGAACATGCGTTGTTTTGGTGCCTGGAGTTGCACATGTGTTAGCCAATATGGATAAGAGAATGCCTGGAGCTCCTGCTAAAATATTAAATAACCCCTCAGGGGACTAGACGGCTGTTCTTATCTGCTAAGTTCTTCTTTTTGTAGTCAAGTAATAATAATTTTGTAATTGCATTCAGACTAAAACAATGTCAGGGTATCGATCTGTAGCGTTTGCGATGAAGCGGTCTGTTGGCTCTCAGATAATACGTGTTTCTAACAAGATGATATCATTAAAAGTTACATAAAGTAACGGTTTAATAACACAAACGCAGGAAACACGTGAGCTGCTAGTTTAGCAACCTGACGTCGTTGAAACATGCGAGCGAGCCAATAAAATCTAAATAACTATAAAACTAAACACTAGACACAATCACTGACTGAGGATTATGCAAGTAAAAAGTATATTTCTCGCTAGAAATTTTATTAGAAACACGTTTAACGGTGAATCGGTCCTAAAATATTGCATTTCCCATTCAGATAATAAAGATGAATAAATATCATAAACATTCACTGACTGAAGATTATGCAAGGAAAATTTAAATTTCTCGCTAGAAATGTCATTAGAAACACGTTTAATGGTGTATCTGTCCTAAAATATTGCATTTCCCATTCAGATAATAAAGATTAATATAGGCTACGTAACAATTTCACCAAATGCTAGGAGAACGTATCGCCCCCTGTTGGTGCTATTCCCCCATTCATTTCGAATGGAGAAGAAAGCGTGTTAACCCGCCTTGCGATGTGGACCAGCGTTTCTATTTTACGCCTTGGCGTGATACCGGGTTGGAACGAGACGATGCTCACCGAGGAACGACACATTACTTATCTAAATGAATACACACAGAAACCATATTATTCTTGCCCACCAGTGGCGAAGCTAGACCTTTTTTGGGTGGGCTCAAGCCCACCCAAAACTTGCCACCTCCCACCCTATCATTTCGTCCTCAAATCTAATATTCTACCTTTTTTTCTTACACAAGCAATGAGAGAATGGATCCTGTACACCAGGGTTCCTCAATTAGTTTTTCCAGAGGGCCAAATTTAGTCAAACATGCCATGCCAAGGGCCGAAATGTCGTTTCATTTTTCTAATTTGCCATTTTTATGTGCAAATTTAGCTTTAATTATAATTACTGTTTTAGCGATAATGCAGGAGGGCTAGATCAATTAGGTTTAAATAGCATCCAGGAATGGTGCATCGATGAGAATGCAAGGAATGAGGAGGACGAGGAGACGTAGCTTGCTTCAGACTATATTATGTTCAGCCTTGTTTATTTAAATACTCGGTAATGTCTTTCAGTTTCTATAAGTAAAATAAAAGCACCTTTAGTTCTATGAAGCATAATAAATAAATAACTACAGGCTAAACAACATATACAGTTATATAGCAAGCATATGTAAATAAATCAAACAGAGCTGCAATCACAACACAGAAAAAAGTCATACACAAAACTGCTGTTTTTTATCTGTGAAAAAGGCTTGCTAGTCTTTATCAGAAAATCCACGATTTCCAGCTTTGTTATAAGATGACCAGCTGATAATAATAATAATTTTAAAACCTTGACATAATCTGTCAGATGACTATTCAATGACAGTTGACCACAATGCGATTCTATCTATGCCTTCTCTTGAATTGCTTCATGTTTTAGTCGGCTGTGGCTTGCAATGCTGCGTAGCATGATAAGCATGATAAGGTGCAAGCAGGGCCGGCGCTGGCCGTTTCGGAGCCCTAGGCGACTCGAAATCAACTTGCGCCCTGGACAGGTGACGGTTTCGGGCCGCCCTGACAATTGCTCCCGCGCCCCCTCGCTTCTCCGTTCGCGTCGTATATTTGAATTTATATATTTTTTAATTAAGGGCGCCACCAGAGGGCGCCCCCAACGCATTTGTCGCCCTAGCTTGTCACGCCTAGCTCGCCTATGCCGATCGCCGGCCCTGGGTGCAAGGAGCAGAAAAAGTTGACATGGGTGCCAAAAAGACGCTGGCTTTATTTTATCAGCTGAGGGCGTATTCATTGCCATAACAACTTGAGCTAATCAACAAGTAATGTTGTACTTGTTGATTAGCTCACGTTGTTATGGCAATGAATACTTTATACGCCCTCAGCTGATCAAATAATGGCAGCGGGTTTTTTTTGCGCGCGAGCGGCAGACGGGAGTGCTATTTATTTTAATAAGTTACTTATTTCATTTTAAATAAACATAATAGGCCTACCAAGGGTCAGAAGTTTTACAAGAATTTTGATCGTACAAAGTCAATGACAGAGGGACTTGGTGTCTTTATTCATGCTTGAAAGATGAACATATATTATTTTTTTTGCAAGGGAATAAGCTGATGAAGCTGACAAGTGACCAATGTTTACTGTTTAAAAATATTTTTCATTAAATGCATACCCCAGTGAATCATTTGCTCTTGTTTCTCAGTTTTGAGATTCACACAGACTTAGCAGTCTTGTTTAAATGTTACAAATTGAGTTAATAAACTGAACTTGGAAATTGTTTTAAGTTGTTGCAGATGTTATCTCTGCTAATTGTATTAATCTAAATCAATAAATATTAGCAGGTTCTCAATAGTAGGCTATTTCAATTCAGGGAGGGCTCCCGAAATAGTGGTTTGTTTCTCATATTATTAATCTAGTACATGTTGTACCAATGTGTTTCAGTAACTGTAAATAAAAAAAGGGGGGAAATATGGTAATTTTTGAGTGAATCTTACACAAAGGAAATTTAATATACCGCAAATTTGTTATGACAGTTCACATCCATTGATTATTCCTTCATCCAAACAGTCTCTTTTCCTTTCATCACTTTAACTGCATTATTTAGCTGACACTGCCAGCTTTGTAACTAATAAAATAAAGGTTGTGGAATAAAAAAATCTTGGACAGGACTTTATATACTTCATATACCCCTGTGGCTTCCTGGGATTGAGCCCCACCGAAAAGTCAGACCCTAGAATGGCCCCTGTTGCCCACAACTCGGAATTCCACCAAACATAATTCCCCTTTCAACATTTACATTTTTGTGCATGGCAATTCAATTTGGATGACAATATTGTGTCTTACATTTGGACTTTAATAATATTGGTCATAGTGTTTATTTATGGTCTAACCTCCGCAATGTCGTGGCTCTCTCTCTAAAACCAACTTGAGCGTCTTCAATGATTCTCTCTTACTGGCAATGTGATTCTGTTGTTTACAGAATAACATCTGTAACCCAGTGTTTGAGCTTTCATATTAACGTTTTACCTTCCAACATTATTTATATACTGGGCTTTAAGTCTGAAAATATATAATTTTTTCGAGCATCTATATGTGTGCATGTTGGAGTAAGTATAACACACACACATATACACACATAGATGCATCTCGTGTGTGTGTGTGTGTGTAATTATTTAATGAGGGCCATATTCAAATGAATGTGGTTCAACCCATTTATATTAATCCACATACATTACACTGGATAATTACTCAGAAATTTGAAGATTCTAGAGACTATTGCCCATAAAACACTATAGGCTGGCTGGAACAATGGCTCTAATAGTCGGGTGGTAATGAAGGAATTCTTCCTGTCCAACTCAATGTCAGCTCCGTTAATGAATCCACTCAATCAAATGCGCTGTTAAGAGCCCCCCCTTCCTTTGCTTCTGTCAAGGAAACCCTTTTCACAACAGCACAGGTTCCTCACAGGTGTAGTCGCATCAGAGCAGGCAGAGCAGGACGCCATGGGGCGGATCTGCTCAAAGAATTAAACGCTCATTACATTAACGAGCACCACCTGTTACTCCTTCTCTGTGATATTTATAGTAACTCTTTCTTTCTATTTTTAAAAATATATATATATTAAACAGTCGGCTGCTAATATATAATCTTTGGAGGGATACGCTTTGTACACAGCATTCAGGGGTAAGATCAATTAATTTAAATATAAAGTATAGTATTAACGGGATTCTGCTCTCAATGGGAAGCGGGAGTGTGATAATCTAGTTAGAGGGTGATAATGTAGCGAGAGAGTGATAATGTAGTGAGAAAGTGATAATGCTGAAAGTGAGAGTGATAATTAAGTGAGAGGGTGATCATGCAATGGGAGAGTGATAATGTGGTGAGAGAGTAATAATGTAGTGAGAGTGATAATGTAGTGGGAGAGTGAAAATGTAGTGAGAGAGTGATAATGTAGTGAGAGTGATAATGTACATTGGCAAAGAACGAACATGTTTGTTAATTTTGGGTCTATGGGGGTAGAATCGGTTACCTGGTGTTGCTATGGGCTATCAGCTATAATCGGGAATAGAACGGGAGTATAACGTAAGACATCGCAAGTCGTTCGGGAATTTTCCTGGGGTACATCGGCTATATTCGTTAATCTTCCGCGCTTTATCGTGTTTTATCGTCTTTATATCGGCAACCTCAACACAGGAAAGACCCCCGGGTATGTGTAAATGCTACCCCGATAAATTGACCCGATCATACATGTTTAGCCCGATGTCACCCGAATCACCCCGACTTCCACATCGGTGGTCCATCGGCCATCAGCGGCCATTAGTGGGATGGTGTAAACGGGGCAGGTAGGGCAGCCCCAAGGCCGCATAGGCCCTCTGCATGGAGCTGGGGTCTATGGTTGTAGAGGGAAAAGGAGTGGTTCAATACATTACTTTTGTATTGGAATACAAATTGAGGTCCTGGAGCGCACTGGGAGGAGGCATGACCCTGCCCTGCATGATGGTACTCGGCTGTTCTCCGCTCGATGAATGCTGCCATGCGCTGGGGGATGGAATAAAGGATGTTGAGGACTTGCTACCTGCGATATTCATGACCCTGCCCCTCATGATTGCCACCTCCTCCGCATTCTGGTGGCCCGCTGCTGCTTCAACTTGGGATCACTATTGGCCATCTTATGTAACAATGATGATGTATCCATGATGTAACAATGAACACGCAGGTCAACTGTCGTGGCAATTTCCTTTAACAGATATTGCGTCTAGGAAAGATGAGATTTCTAAAAAAAAGCACACAACACTTGTAGAACAAATACACCATAAGTTTAACACACGCGCGCACGCACGCACGCACGCACAGTGGCGCAAAAAGTGGGTATGCACTATATGCGGCGCATAGGGGTGCCGAACCAGAGGGGGCGCCAAAGCGATGGAAGTAAAATTATTTGAGTTGGCATTTTCGCGAGTTGGCGCCCCCCCGCTCCTTCGCCTCCCTCCCCCCCTCCTCCCCACACGGCGCTCCAGTGGCCGCCCCCTCGACTACGCCCTGGGGCCGGTTGTTGCACCAACTGGGCGTAAGCCTGGTCGTAACTCCAGTTGGTGCAACCGGCCCCTGGAGGTGAGCGCCAGAGTGTCTTCATTTGAACCGTATTGTCATCTGATGACACGTACCTCAATATGGAGAGGCAGAGAAGAAAGCCCTCGGGGTCACAACATAGAAAAAGAAAGATTGGGAAGGTCGTTTTTATGTCAGTGTATCAAGAGGAGGCTTGTAAATATACAGGTTAGCTAAAACTACTACTAGTAAAACAACAGGTTAGGCCTACTGTTGTCTTGCAACTGTGTACTGATCAGAATGGAGCCTACAATATAACGGATCATAACAAGAAAAATAAAGGAACTTGTTTGTGGTTATTTTGTTTTACTTCAATCTCTATGCAAGTCTTTGTTTTATGTAAATAGACCCAGTAAAAACTGAGTTATAAAGTTGATACTTTATAACTCAGTTAATAATCCAAAATTTAATAATCCCAAAAAAAAAAGAAAAGATTATTATCGTATCTGAATCGAGACTGAATCGTTCTACACAGTATTACGATGCATCGAAGAATCGATTATTTTTCCCACCTCTATTGGTTACTGTACTCCAACAGTTCTAACAGAGTCTATTGTTTTGCATGTAAGCTTTTTGGTGAAACTAGAGTGGTGGGGTATAATAACTGGCAGTGTCTTTCAAAGATACTGAAGCACCATGAAACAAGTGGTTACCACATAAATGCTTATCTGATGTGGAAAGAATTGGCATCCCGCTTATGCCTAGGTAAAACTATTGATAGCGAATTGCAGAGAGCCTGTTGACTCGAGTGATCGACTGCATACTCTTCCTTGCAGAAAGAAACCTGCCACTAAGGGGGACTGTGAAGATGTGAATGGCATCTTCACTGTGTTAACATGTTTTAAAAGATTCACGTGTTCCTGTCTGGCTGTTAGCCCTGTAATAGTCTGCAGCTGTGGCTCATAGATTAATTGAGCCACACCCTTTCTGGTGCTCCTTAAGAGGGCCAGAGTTTAGAGGCGGCTTGAGTTGTGCAAGTGACTCGACTGTTTTTAAGTAAAAATATGTTCTTACCAACAACATTGTGCGTCGGGGAAACTCTTTTTCACAGGGACAAAATGCACAGATAGGAAATCCTAGAAATGGAAATTTTCTGGGTATCCTTGATCTCTTATAGCACGGTATGATGTTAGACTGGCAGAGCATCTTAGAAAGGCTGCCTCTAAAAAAAACACCGGATATCTGTCCTGGTGCACTCAAAATGATTTTTTTGATTCAATATCAGAGTGGGTTTTAGGTCAAATTTGTGCCCAGATCAAAGAGGGGGGGGGGGCGCCTGCTATGTGTCTGCATACCCCCCAGAAAGTAGGCAGTTGCGCCCCTGCACGCACACGCACACGTTTAATAGTAGATGCCGTTTGTGTGTTATTCTAAGCCAAACTGTTGAGGATCTACTTCCTGGTAATATAAATGTCAAACGTGAAAATGATGTGCAATCAGGGGCTGAGCTGTAAACATTAACAATCCAGAACATTAATAATTAATATAGTTGCATGTAATGATTACCGGGTCCTATAATATGTAACTGACACTGTGTGACGTCATTGAATGATACCGAAAGGAAACTGCTACTACGTTCTACATTCTACTTGCTGTAGTTTGGTCTGGCTTTGCGAGACTAACCTTCTAGTGCTTCCGTGAGTTTCTTTAGGTCTTTGTCGACGTCTCCTTCCAGCAGAACTTCAGTCTTCCGCGGTGAGCATCTTTCTCCAAATCTACATTTAACCATTTCCCGGATTTAATGGTTTTAGGAACATTTCAACCGACTTTCTTCCCTTGCATTTATAGGCCTACTCTTATAACTTTGTACTGTATGGGGCTGATTCTGAACACAGTTAATCCCGGAATGGATAAGGTTGGCCTACAGTTTATAGGCTATTGTCTTTAGGGGACTGGTATGACAATGATCTAATCCTGAGAAACAGGTCCGTGTAACGCGCAGGGCTCTCAAGACACACGCAATTCGACCCATGCACACGCTCACACGCCGCACTTCGTATTTTTCACGCAGAGAAATTACCAGGATAGCGCCCACCAATTTGCGCCGCAATTTAACAGTGGAACAGGTAGGAAATGGGTTTGCCCAGACATGCCCTCTTTTTGAGGCACTTTTTCAAAATCGTCCGGGATTTAGCCTCATACATGTTCACATTGAATTTGCGTTGTGTTCCTCTGGGTTGGTCACAAACTAGTTAGGCTACGCTTTATTTGGTAAAGTTTCGGTATAATAATAATAATAGGCCTACATTTAATTTAGAGACACCCAAGGTCACCTTACAGAGCATATAGTCACCATAAATCGTTTAAAAAACAAGAAATTGTGGGGAAAAATAAAATAAATAAATATAATAAATAAAACAAAAACAAGACAAAACAAAACAAACAAACAATCAAAACAGTGATCAGTTAGACGTTGTGTGGGAGTTTGAACTGGTGAGTTTTGAGTTGTGACTTGAAGGTTGTAATGGTGTCTGACTGTTTTATGTGTGGGGGGAGGGTATGGTAACTATGAAGCAAAAGGACGGGAATATGTACACGCGTGGAGAGACGCTTAGCAGAGCACCCGAGGTTGCCCTGCCTCTAGAGTTTCTGCTCCGTTCTTGCTTGCAAAAAACGTATAAATGTGAAATGACTTAATATAATACCACTTAGTCGCTCTGTTTACATACGGAGTAGGGGCGGTCTCTATGACGTAGTAGGCCTACGTGCTCTGGCTATGATGTTGGGTGCCCGCCTCCCGTTTACCTCATTTGTGATGGTCCTGCCATCATGTGGCTATGTGCATTTATTACAGTTTATTTTTGGTGCTGCTCCCTTGTGGCTATGTGTGGATATTGCAGCTTATGTGCTTATTTGCGTCACAAACATTGCGTTCAATATTCAAGTGATTAATTTGTCTTGCTCCAAATCACAAGTTAAATACTGGACTGCAAGCGGTCCAAGAGGTTCACACAGCCCAGCCCTGCCTGTCTCAACACACATACACACTTAGTAGCATATATTGAGATATTATTTTCCATGACTCTGAGTAAGTCCTGTTACAACCTGGCTCAACGGTTGTAAAATTGAAGGAGAGGCCAAACATAGTCTTGTATGAACATAACGAATTTATTAAAGAATACCGTGAACAACCAAACATAAAGGAAAGTTAAACAAAGGATCAGGCTGCAGGCCAGGGAGGAGAGGGAGTCACTTGATCAGGGCTGCTTTATAGGCTCCTGAGCCAAGCCTGCTCAGGTGAGCTGCATCTCGTTAGGTGATGTGGCTCCACCAACCAACTCCCTGCAAGACAGAACACACCACAACAAACACAACAACACAAAGGCAACCCTGTGGCCGTCACAGTCCCTAGATCGTATACAAATGGGGGTGAAACAGCATTTTTTAAAACAAAGTTCTAAATTGCTTGAGAATTGTATGAATTTGTAATGTTCAAATACTTTAGTTTTTGAAACTACTAGAGGTTAGCGTATTTTTCTCATTTCTCATTATGTAATTTATTAAGCTTTTCTCACAACTCCAGACTGAATATGTCCTGCGGTGTGACATTACCATAGAATTAAAATATTTAAACATTATTGATTTCAAATACAAATCAGGTATGTTTTAAGTTTAAGAAGTATTCTTAAAGAATGATCATTAAAATTCTGCAAATGTACTTTTCACTGGTGTTTTTGGATTATATTCTTTATTTGTGCCATCTTTTATCAAATTGTACCAATTAGGTCACTTCGAGAGTAATAAATGCTATCCTTTGTCAGGCCACTGGAAAGCATTCTTCTCTCCATGTTGAACCATACAGTTTACCTGTATTTTCTTTCTCTGAATATTCAACACTTGGCCCACATATCGCTTCTCATCATATTTCACAATGATGAACTTTCTCACTTCCAACACGTCTTCGTCACTTTCACCGTCTTCATCCAAGAAGGACGGCATAGGGGTCATCTCTTGAGCTGGACTGTCAGCGGTCATTGTGAATTTTGTGGCCTTGAATGAGCCACACACTTTTGGAAAGCTGCAGAAACAACTTACAGCCCTATGAAACATCTCCCCTGGTGTTGTACAGTAAATCTAGTAGGAAACCTAGTATGCCTTTCACAGCTTCAATATCCTTTTCCTCTATGCCTTTATTCTCCTCTTTGCTGGACAAGAAGTCAAAGAGGGTCTCTGCAGTTTGCAGATCAGCTCACCTTTGGACAGCCTCATCTGCCATCCGCTTCACACAAGCTCGAACCCCATCAGGAGCTCGTTTTCCATGGCCCTGTTCACTGTAATTCAATATGAGACACTGGAATTACAGTGAACGGTAGTCATTAGGAAACCATCACTGATAAGGTGGAGTGACTCAAACTGTGTGCTATGCTGCATTTGGAGGTCTTCAATGAATGGCTGTTAGTGAGGGCTCACTTACAGCCAGTCATTGAAGACCTCCTAATGCACGCTCATCGTGCCTCAGTGATTTTGAGACGGTTGCAAAACTTTGAATGGCTGTTTTGGTGAAGTAGTGTTGCAACCACTGTATGTATGGTTACTTGGTTTATATTTCCACCAAAGTGGAGAGATTGAAATTTCTGTTCAGTTTGCATCCATAATTTTCAGAGAAATCTTTGTGCAACACCAAATAATTTTCTTTCAAATTCTCCCCTAACTCCCTCATTTGTCTGATGGGTGCATCCAATTGAATTTATGGGATACAATTGACTCCAGATGATGCTGGAAGGTCTCTGCCAACTCTCCCAGCGTTCCCTCAACCCCTTTCTTAGTCCAGTTTGATAGCACCTTTTCCCCTACAGTCACCTTCACCCGCTTCCACCTAGCACAGGTATTTCTATCCGTTGGCCTGGCCTCTGTTATGAGCTTGGGCCTGTAGCGAGCAAACTGCCGGTAAGACATTTGCTGTGTGAAGCTAGAAGCTTGGTTGTATTCAGAGTGTAGCTCACTCAAGGTTTTGGATAAAACCTGCCACTGCATTTTGTTAGTTTTCCGGCCTACAGTATCCCTTTTCCCTGCCACGAGCCTGCTGTTTTCATCCCTGGAAAGAAAGTTGGTGATTTGCTGTTTTTTTGTGTCACAGCTCTTTTCGGCGAAGATCGGTTGGTAGGTTGATGTGCTTTCTTAGCTTTATTCCATCGATACTATTGAACCCTCATCTTACTATTGGCTCTTTTCAGGCTATCAAGGGTTGCTTTTAGCTCCTTGTTTTCTCTTTCAAGCCCCTTAATTTTTGCTGTCAACTTGGATTGAAAAACCTTTTTGGGGGGACTTGAAATTGGGGAAAGACAACCATGAGCAGGAGAACGATTAACTGGACTGAAGGACTCCTCAAGTTCTTCGGGTGATGGGGGAGTAATGTCCAAAATGGCTGCCACATCCTTCTTCGTGTTTTTTGTCTTTGTATCCTTCCATTCCTCCCAAAGCTTTTCTCTCTTATGTTTTGGGAGGCTGGTTATGTTTCGTGGTTGGATTTCGATCTTAACCCTAACAAAGTTGTACGAGAGAAAAAGCTGTCTAGCAGGCTGTGAAGGAGCCAACACATTGTTCTGCTCCCCCTGCCTCCTCTTCCACACCGACGGCCTCACGGCAGAGAGCACTGCACGGGTATCCACTGGTGGGACAAATTGAGATGGGATTTGCGGCTATTGGGAGGGTGAACATTGCCACTCAACTCCAACAACTCCAAGATAGTTTGACTGCACTACCTTTGAAATGATGTAAAGTTTATGAAAGATCTTGATCCTACATTCTGAACAAATACCAATTTTGCATATTTTTTGCTGATTTGGTATTTCATTAGTGTGTGAAAAGACATTGTTTGTGCAATGTTGAGGAATGTAAAATGATTGTATTTCGTACCACTTTGATAACTTATTTTACTTTTGTAAGCCAATACTTTCAGTGTCTGTCAATAAATACATGACTTAATATGCTGCCCCTGTCTTTATGTTTTCTCCTGTTTAGCTATTTTACATCATACAACATTAGATTAATGTAAATAATTAACTGTGGAGCTAGACCATATTTGTTTATGGAGTTGCAATCTATAGGACACAAGAAGGATCTCTGTATGAGTTAATCATCTAAGAACAAATTGATACTGTCTTGCTTAATGCACCTATTGAAACGGTCACCTTGATCATTATCAGAAAAATAGCCCCATCTGAGATTTCTTTCAGAAGCCGACACTGGTGTGTACTGAATGCATGTTGATGATGATACACTTCTTATAGGGGGTAACTACATTGGCACGACACCGGTTTCCTCCATCTTCTTCGCCACCTTTTTGAATAAATCGCTGTTTCTCGTTTTTTTCCGACGGCGACAACAACTATCGTCTCCTTCTACTTCCGGCTCATGGCCCCTGGAAAAAATCTCGAGCATGGGCAGAATGCAAAATCTGATTCCAATCCGATTGAACGTATACATGCATGATTAATTCGATTATCAATCAAATAATCTAGGGGTCTTAATTCGACTATGAGAAACTCATCATAGTCAGACAGACATTATTGGTACAAGATCCCAAAATCCGCCTGTGAATAACACCATGTATACGCCTGAATTTTTAATCTATCGGGCAGCCATGCCGAGTGTTTATGACCGGAAGACGCCTCTGGCCATTTAGGGAAATAGTCTTTTGTCTGTGGGAATGGACCCAGGATGTCCACCCCAACCTGCTCCTTGGGTCCCCCACCTGGTATTTGCTGCAAGGGGGCATGGTAACGTCCAATCTGCCCCTTCTTGGTGGAGCAGGAATCACAGCAGTGGACAAAAAGTTCTTTCACCTTCCTGCAACCAGCCAAGTAAAAGTGTGGGTGGCAACTTCTGGTCCCACCATAATGATAGATAATAGAATGGCTTGGAAGACCTGGTGGAGATTCCCCCTGGGCCTGCCGAAGTCTGTGGCATGGACTAGAAGGTCGTCGAGGTAAACCATTCACTGGTTTCTGGGAACTTGAGCCAGCCATTAGTCTCTTGACCGTGGCGGGGGGGATTGCAGAGACCAAAGGGCATCACACGGAACTGCCAGAGGCCTTGGCTGATGGTGAAAGATGTCTTTGGTCTTGCTTCTGGTGCCAGCTCCAACTGCCAGAAGCCGCTTCTCAGGTCTAGTGAGCTGAATCACTTTACCATGCGATTTGGTCCAGGGCGTCATCAATGTGGGGCAAGGGTTAGGAGTCCTTGCAGCTCACATTGTTCAGAAGACGATAGTCCACACAGAACCTCCAGGTGTTGACCTTCTTTTTGAACAGGATGACAGGGGCAGCCCAGGGGCTGTTGGATGGCTCTATCACCCCCCAAATCTATGATGGTTTAGGGTGATGATGATCTACTCTTTCAATAAAAGGCTAAGTTCAAAAGGCAAATTAATCGATCAGTGAGTTGTGTTTGTGTCCAGGTCTCCAGTCTACTATGGATGAGGAGGAAGAGGAGGGGGTTCCTACCTCTAAAACCACCATGTCTGGGGAACATGGCCGTCAGAGCAAAGCTAAGAGGTAAGAAGAAGATCTCTCACTGTCTGTGACTGTTTTCCATCTCAGAGCTGATCAGTGATATATCATGACTCCATCATTAGTCTGGGTAAAAGCTGTGTGTGTGTTGTGTTGAAGCCCAGAGCAGCAGGAGAGAGCCGACTCCCCTGGACCCAGCTGTGTCTCCTTGAAGAGTGACAGGTCTATGGATATTCCTTTTCACTTTAAAGATGGAAACACGTCTATCAAAAAAAGGTACGACTTTATCAGAGATCATAAGAGATAATTAGCATTTATACACTTTAATAGTCTGTGAAGTACTGGCACTAAGCCACTTTATAATTTAAACTTAACATTTTATCATTTATATTTTTTATACCATCTGTTTTGTTTGGCCTGTTTGTCTTTACTTAAGCATTTAAAAGCTGTGTGTGTGTTGTGTTGAAGCCCAGAGCAGCAGGAAAGAGCAGACTCCCCTGGACCCAGCTGTGTCTCCATGAAGAGTGACAGGTCTATGGATATTCCTTTTCACTTTAAAGATGGAAACAAGTCTAACAAAAAAAGGTAAGGCTTCATCAGAGATTATACAAATACAGCGTCTATCAAACATCCATATATCCTGGTTCTTGTTTTTCTAGAAGAGTCCAGCAGAAGAGAGCGCAGTGTTTTTATCAGACTCTACTGGTACTGATGTTTACAAGTCAGGAAATAAACGTGTTGTTGTGTATTTGTGTGTCTATGTGTCTGTTCTCCACAGACTACACCAGGAGAGGTCAAAGGTTACCAGTGCTCAGTCTGTACAGCAGCATCAAACAGAGCTGATCAAGGTGTGTAAATGTCCAACAAGACATATAACTTCAGCTATTCATCAACATTAGAAAGTATCTCTTGTAGTGCTTATAGCCTCCAGCTTCCCTCTTTAGACCACAGGACGTGAATCCAGGACAGATTAGTCCTCTGTTAGTTCAGAATAAAGATCTCATTGATGTTTGTTCTGTTCTAGAGGGCTGAGGAGAACGCACACGCGTTCCTGGACAAGGAGCTGAAGAAGCTCTGGAGGGTTTACTTCCAACATTCCCCACAATGCTCAGAGAGTCAGTGGGAGGAGGAGGAGGTGGATGGTAAGAACAAGGAGCAGAGGAGGCGCGCCATAGAGGGAGTGGTAGACATCACAAAGCTCTGCCTGATGGAGATGGATCAGAAGGAATTGGCCGACCGACTGTGGGGTGGTAAGAGACTCTTAGTTTGAAAACTGAGAATACCTTTATTTTAAATAGACGTAGAATTTCTAATGTTTTGATCAATATATACATACTTATTATGGGTCAAACAGGTTGAACTTCAGTTAAATCTATGGAATAGAGTGCGTTGTGCAATGCTTGTTCGGCCATGGGATGTGACACTCAACATTCAATGAGTACTGGCGTACCATACAGACTTGTCCTGAATTTCATTTCCTGGTTTTAAGCAAAATCTTGGTAAAGCAGCAACTAGAGAGGGTGAAGGTTGATGCCTGCAAACCATCCTGATCATGTGACCTCACATTCTGTTTGTCTACACGGATCAGTCTCAACCTATGGCTGCCCACGGGAGTACTTGCCTTGACAGACAAACTACTTCAGCCAATCAGAGTAACAATCCAGTTGGAACAACGGCGGAAACATCTTTTCCACCGAGAAACTCCACTAGTGCATACTCTAGTCCTTGTTTAATAGTTGTTATTGAGTCTAATTCTATAATAATATCTACACTTGTGGCTGTGGTTACTCTGCTATTGTTAACATTAACACTTACTGCTTCGGGAGACACCATTAATGTTTGCCAGTGGTGGCTTGTATTTCAAAAACTACAATGCAGTCCCTGATTGGCCCGTAGACGTCATCAACCACGATGCAGTCCCTGATCTGCCCGTTTACCTCATCAACTGTGACACAGTCCCTGATTGGCGCAGTCCCAGTCACAGTCAGACCGCTGTGTGGATCTGAAAGTAACTGGTGTCCATGCATCATCCCATTTGATATACTAGTTATACTTTTCGAAATATTTAAATCCTATTAGAAATGAATAGTTAACACAGAATTCTGCAGCAGTGGCCTCGGCCGGCTCAGATTCAGTTAGGGAAAGATACGGCAATGTGACTTTAGTTTTCTTTCTCCAAACATTTGAATATCCGTTCGGAAAACCATTATCCAAAGCATGAAATTATGTATTGGAGCCAGCCCTGGTAGATATCAACTGGCCAAATGCTTTGGAAGGGAGGGCAGTGTATTCCCTGAGTACAGAGAAATCTTTGAGTTGACGCCGACTTTAACAGTGATGCCCCATTAGCTTCATATTGCGAGGGGAAAGCCTCACTCTTCCCCAAATGTACCCATGATTTTCGTTTGAATAATTGAAATAGTTATTTAATAGTTTGTAACTACTATAATAATAGTTAGAATGTTCACGTAAACTGCTAAAAGGACGTGTTGCTCCCATCAACGCTACGCTATGCAGGACGACGCTACGCTAAATGCTCAGTGTAGCTCCCTGTCAGTGGAAGACATGCAACACTATCTTGTCTTATCAGCATAGGAGGTATATTTCCAGTGCTACACAACAACCATAGCACTGCTTAGCAAGTTATAAAAGTAGAATTCTAGAAATAGAATTTATATTACTGCTGTCATGACACTAATTCTATTGCTGTGGAAATATCATGTATAATAACATGTCTTCTGGATTCTCTAATTTAGGATCTGCTGCTGTCAAGTACCAACAGAAATTAAAGTCTAATTTGAAGAAGAAGTTCAGACGTGTGTTTGAGGGAATTGCTAAAGCAGGACAGTCAACAGGTGTGAATGACTTCTACACAGAGCCCTTCATCACAGAGAGAGGCGTTGGAGAGGTTGACAAGGAAAATGAGGTCAGACTGACTGAAACAGCTTCCAGGAAACCAGCCAAGGAGGAAAAAGCAATCAAATGTCAAGACATCTTTAAACACTTACCTGACCAAGATTCACCAATCAGAACAATAATGACAACTGGAATGACAGGCATGGGGAAAACCGTCTTAACACACAAGTTCACTCTGGACTGGGCTGAAGGCACAGTCAACGATGACATTGACTTCACATTTCTCCTCACTTTCAGAGAGCTGAATTTGCTGAAAGGGAAAGAGTTTAGCTTGGTGGAACTTCTTCATCACTTTTTTAATGAGACCAAAGAAGCAGGAATCTACAGTTACGACCATTACCAAGTTCTCTTTATCTTGGATGGTCTGGATGAGTGTAAACTTCCTCTGGACTTCCAGAAAAACCCGATCTCGGCTGATGTCACAGAGCCGACCTCGATGGACGTGTTGCTGACAAACCTCATCAGCGGTAACCTGCTTCCCTCTGCCCGCATTTGGATAACCACAAGCCCTGCAGCAGCAAATCAGATCCCTGCTGAGTATGTTGACATGGTGACAGAGGTGAGAGGGTTCCCCGACCCACAGAAGGAGGAGTACTTCAGGAAGAGATTCAGAGAGGAGAAAGTGGCCAGCACAATCTTTTCGATGGTCAAGCAATCTCGAAACCTCCACATTATGTGTCACATCCCAGTCTTCTGTTGGATCACTGGTACGGTTCTGGAGGACTTCTTGAAAAAGTCCAAGAGAGGAGAAGAGATGCCCAATACCGTGACGCAGATGTACATCCACTTCCTGAGGGTTCAGTTGATGCAGGGGGACAGGAAGTACCATGGGAGAGCTGAAACAGATCCACACTGGAATTCAGAGAGCAGGAAGATCATTCTTTCCCTGGGAAAACTGGCTTTTAAACAGCTGGAGAAAGGCCACCTGATCTTTAACGAGGAAGACCTGGCAGAGTGTGACATCAATATTAGTGCAGCCTCATTGTACTCAGGAGTGGTCACCCAGAACTTCAAAGAGGAGTTTGGGCTGTACCAGGACACGGTGTACAGCTTTGTCCATCTGAGCTTCCAGGATTTTCTGGCTGCTCTTCATGTCTTTCTGTCTTTCATCAACAATGATGTCAATCTTCTTTCAGAAGAACAGCCAACCTCCAGGGAAACTGAACTCACCTTCCTCTACCAGAAAGCTGTGGACAAGGCCTTACAAAGTGAGAACGGACACCTGGATGCGTTCCTCTTTTTCCTTCTGGGCCTCTCTCTGGAAACCAATCTGATTCTCCTACAAGGTTTGCTTGGACGGAGAGGAAGTAGATCACTGACCAATAAGGAAACAGTCAGTTACATCAAGGAGAAATTAAGTCAAGATCTTTCTCCAGTGAAAAGCATCAATCTGCTCCACTGTCTGAATCAGCTGGATGAACGTTCTCCTGTGAGGGAGATCCAAGCGTACCTGACATCAGGAAGTCGCTCCAAAAAATCTCTCTCTTCCACTCAGTGGTCAGTGCTGGCCTTCATCTTGCTGTCATCAGAAGAGGGGCTGGAAGTGTTTGACCTGAAGAAATACTCTGCTTCAGAGGAGGGTCTTCTGAGATTGATATCAGTTGTCGAAGCCTCCATAACAGCTCTGTAGGTGTACAAATATTTGGTTTTACAATACACAACACAATAAACATAATACTAGAATATGAAAGTTATAATTACATACAAAACATCTCTGTATGGTCACCAATAATATGTTTTGCAATAAACAAAACAATAAACATAATACTAGAATTGAAGTTATATTATATAAATCCTTGAGTTTTAATGCTACAAAAAGCTATTAAATATTCAACATTTTATACCCAATGCATAATTAACATTTAAAGACCTTCGAAAACAATTCTTATAAAACATTTCAAACAAGTTGCTAACATGTTCTGTTTATTTATTCTGAAGGCTGAATGGCTGTCACCTATCAGAGGGATGCTGTGAAGCTCTGGCCTCAGTTCTCAGCTCCAACACCACTAGTCTGAGAGAGTTGGACCTGAGCTTCAATGATCTGCAGGATTCAGGAGTGGAGCTGCTCTTTGCTGGACTGGAGAGTCCACACTGTACACTGGAAACTCTCAGGTCAGTTTTACTCAATGGTCAAACAGTTACACCACAACAGGGGCGGAGTGGGGCACTAATAGCCACCGGGAGAATCCTCCCCGGTCCGGCCCCACCCCCCTGCAACACAGTTTATTTATATATTTTTTCAGTAATAAAAAAAAAAAATTGGTAAAAATGAATGATATAATTATAATTAAGAAATTAAAAATGGGTAAAATAGGTCACAGTTCTGCTCTGTGCGGAAGAGAATTGGCGCACTTCCTTACAAGACCAGTAACCATAGCAACGCCGGTAAACAAAAGCACTCCGGATGGCCGTAGTGCTCTCCGCACTACAGCCATCCGGAGAGCTTTTGGCCGTGATATTATCTATAAAATTATATTATACTATTATATAATATAGAACGTTATAAGACGCTGTCACCTAGTGTGAGAGGAGAGTTGACGGAGTGACCTAGTTTCAAAGTTTATACCATTTATGCTCGGTAATACCGGTGTAACGTGTTGACACGACTAGACGACTACTACTACATTTTCCAAATCTGTTAACGTATTCTCCATCCATTAAAAGAGAAAGATCAGTTAAGTCATTAATTTGTCTGAAATATACCAGCCAGCACATACACATTTGACTAGCAGCTTGTGCTAGCTCCCGCCTAGCAATAACATCAATGGTGGAGCTCTGGCTTATTCACCTGCACAACTCTTTAATGCCTGGTTTCAGCACTTAGATGCATCCCCCTCCAGCATCCGCTTCTTCTTTATTCTGGCCTTTTCAGCCCCTCCTTTCTCTTTTCTCTTCTTGCCTTCCATGAGTGCCACAATAAGCAAAAGCAAGCAACCACGAACTTGCTCGCCTTCTCTGTCTGACGCGTCTTTAGGGCTATCCCCCTACATTTCCGAAAATGGACTTGACCTGCAAGCTGTTTATTGGATAAACGCATTTCCCAATCCCAGGAGTCTTTGCTCCATTACGTCAATTCAAGAACAAACATATTAAAGTAAACTGTAGTTCGTATTATTTATTCATGGCCATGAAAGTTCTGTAACGCCTGAATAATGAAGAATTAAATGAAGTAAAAAAAATATATATAAAAAAAAAACCATGAATGAGACATAAAGAGTAAGGAAGTGATATAAATATTGGTTGGATGTTCTTGAGACATATATTGTTTATTTCGGGGATTTTCACGGCGTCTTGGCGGGGAATAAATTATGCTCAGGGCCGGCTTGCAGACGCCTCACGGCCACTCACAACTGTGGGCCGGTCCAACTGACTTCGCAGGCCGCTACACAATTGTGGGCCGGTCCACCTGAACTCGCTGGCTGGCCGGCCGGCCGACCGGGAAATCTCCCGATCGTCCCGACGGCCACTCCGCCTCTGCACCACAAGGTTCAATATCAGAGGACAGTTTTGTAACTCTTCTAATAACTCAGAACCTGGTATGATCACATTCATGACCTTCGTATCATTGGAAATGTCAAATGGTTGTTTAGGTGGATATTATTACAATAATTCCATATGCCTGCAGCTTTTCAATTATAAATATAAACATGAACACAAAATATAATAATAGTGCCCCCGTAGACTAGACGGTGATAGTAGAGAGCAGATGGAAATACAGGGGGGCTTAAGAGAGTCTGAGAGCCCTAGTTGGACACCTTAGTCCCCCTGAAAGCCTCTACAGCAACATTTTGGAAGGTCTATTGAAAATCTTTTAAAGGTGATTTGAAACGTTCAGTTGTCACATAAAATGTAGTTCTAATTTTGACTATGTTCAGTATTCATTTATCAATGGATTTATTCCCAAATATGAATAGGCCACAGAAAATATTCTTACATTGTGTTACCAGTGTGAAGTGACGTACTAAAAAAGCGCCAATTATTATGAAATAATAAATAAGGAAATTAATTTATTATAATTTTTTATGAATAGTTAAATAAAGCTGTATTCAAATAGATAGCTATAAGTAATTCATTGTTCAAATACATTTTCAGATACATTCATAAATATATGTTCATTATTAATAAAAGATAACCAACTGTTTTCAAACATTTTAACCTTGTATGTTTGGTTATATGGACATTGTTAGGGTTTAAAGGAGACATATTATGGCGTTTTCACATCAAGTAAACATAGTATTTGAGTTGAAACAGTAAATTTCCCATTAATTTTCTCCATTTTACTTATAATATCTACTGCAATACTATCCACAATATATATAATCCTAAAATAAAAGTTCATATTAATCTACAATCGGTTTTCAAACGCTACTAAACATCTGTTCAATATTCTACATTTTACACCCCATGAATTAACAATTAAGGAATGTAATGTTATGACTAGTGTATTGACTCGTATATATTAGTTAAATTAATAAAACATAGGTTTGTTTTTTTAATCACAGTTCCTAACATTTTTGTTTTGTGTGCAGGCTCAATGGCTGTAATCTGTCAGAGGGATGCTGTGAATCTCTGGCCTCAGTTCTCAGCTCCAACACCACTAGTCTGAGAGAGTTGGACCTGAGCTTCAATGATCTGCAGGATTCAGGAGTGAGGCTGCTCTCTGCTGGACTGGGGAGTCCAAACTGTACACTGGAAACTCTCAGGTCAGTTTTACTCAATGGTCAAACAGTTACACCACAAGGTTCAATATCAGAGGACAGTTTTGTAACTCTTCCAATAACTCAGTACCTGGTATGATCACATTCATGACCTTCGTATCATTGGAAATGTCAAATGGTTGTTTAGGTGAATATTATTACAATACATCCATATGCCTGCAGCTTTTCAATTATACATATCAACATGAACACAAAATATAATAATAGTGCCCCCGTAGACTAGACGGTGATAGTAGAGAGCAGATGGAAATACAGGGGGGCTTAAGAGAGTCTGAGAGCCCTAGTTGGACACCTTAGTCCCCCTGAAAGCCTCTACAGCAACATTTTGGAAGGTCTATGGAAAATCTTTTAAAGGTGATTTGAAACGTTCAGTTGTCACATAAAATGTAGTTCTAATTTTGACTATGTTCAGTATTCATTTATCAATGGATTTATTCCCAAATATGAATAGGCCACAGAAAATATTCTTACATTGTGTTACCAGTGTGAAGTGACGTACTAAAAAAGTGCTATTTATTATGAAATAATAAATAAGGAAATTTATTTATTGTAATTTTTTATTAATAGTTAAATAAAGCTGTATTCAAATAGTTAGCTTTAAGTAATTCATTGTTCAAATACATTTTCAGATACATCCATAAATATATGTTCATTATTAATAAAAGATAACCAACTGTTTTCAAACATTTTAACCTTGTATGTTTGGTTATATGGACATTGTTAGGGTTTAAAGGAGACATATTATGGCGTTTTCACATCAAGTAAACATAGTATTTGAGTTGAAACATAGTAAATTTCCCATTAATTTTCTCCATTTTACTTATAATATCTACTGCAATACTATCCACAATATATATAATCCTAAAATAAAAGTTCATATTAATCTACAATCGGTTTTCAAACGCTACTAAACAACTGTTCAATATTCTACATTTTACACCCCATGAATTAACATTTAAGGAATGTAATGTTATGACTAGTGTATTGACTCGTATATATTAGTTAAATTAATAAAACATAGGTACGTTTTTTTAATCACAGTTCCTAACATTTTTGTTTTGTGTGCAGGCTCAATGGCTGTAATCTGTCAGGGAGATGCTGTGAAGCTCTGGCCTCAGTTCTCAGCTCCAACTCCTCTAGACTGAGAGAGCTTGACCTGAGTACCAATGATCTGCAGGATTCAGGAGTGAAGATGCTCTTTGTTGGACTGGGGAGTCCACACTGTACACTCGAAACACTCAGGTCAGTTTTACTCATTGTGCAGTTACACCACAAGGTTCAATATCAGAAAACAAATTTAACAAATTCACATCCAAAAAATAATTGTGTGTGCGTGCGTGCATGCGTGCGTGCGTGCGTGTGTTTGTGTGTGCAGGTTGTCTGGCTGCTTGATCAAACAGGAAGGCTGTGTTTCTCTGGCCTCAGCTCTGAGATCCTCCCATCTGAGAGAGCTGGACCTGAGCTACAATCACCCAGAAGATTCAGGAGTTAAGCTGCTCTCTGCTTGCCTGGAGGATCAACGCTGGAGACTGGACACTCTCAGGTATGGAGAGGACATTTCACCACTCAGGGACAATGTCTCCTACAAGGATTCGAGCCGCTGCTAGATTAAATGGTTTGAAAAGGGAAGCTGTACCTCATGTTGTGTAGAAAGTGATGAGACAGCAGATGATGAAGGTGAATGTTTCAACATGCTGCTCTCACTTTGTTTCCCCCCCAGTGTGGAGCACGGTGGAGTTAGGAGGCTGAAACCAGCTCTAAAAAAGTGTGAGTGTCTTTTTAGTTTGATTCATCACAATACACACTAACTACTGAGATAGAAAGTCCAGCAACACAGCAGGAGGTGACGACCATTCATTCAAATGTGGAGTTATGTATACGTATTTATAGCTATGTTTCGGTTTCGATGTACTGTATGTCTAGTATATTTATGTAGGTATGTATTTTTCTGTATATGTATATATGTATATGTATAGCTAGATAAGGTGAGGCTGATTAAACCATCATCCACCCCCACTCTCACATTATAGTAGGCATGTGTATGTGTGTGTACACATGTGTACATGTCTATTAACCAGTACTTTGGTACAAACAGTTAATTTCCAGCCTGTATGTGTAAATGTCGATTTACCAGTACTTTACAAACAGTTAATTTCCAGCCTGTATGTGACTATTGCTTAGATATTCCACATGAGCAATCAGTTTATCATGCTGAACATGTCATTTGTGTATGTAGTGTAAATATTGCGGGACCAGATGCAGTTTATACATTTTTACAGGCTTGGGATTTGCAGTTAACTTTAACTTCAATAATCTAAAAGTCAAGTCACACTAGTCCAATACTGTACCTAGCATACAGTATTATTTTTCTTTCTATGTTAATGTTTGTAGAGTACATGGAACGGGAAAAAGGACAGGAATAAGAAGTTTGCAATACAACAGTATTAGTGCTGAGGGTTAGGATGAAGATGAAGAAGGTTCAGTGATTATCATGTCTTGTTCTCCTGTCAGATGCCTGTGAACTCACACTGGACCAAAACACAGCCAACATAAGACTCTCTCTGTCTGAGGGCAACAGAAAGGTGACACGGGTGGGAGAGGACCAGTCATATCCCGATCATCCAGGGAGATTTGACTCCTGTCACCAGGTGTTGTGTAGAGAGGGTCTGACTGGCCGCTGTTACTGGGAGGTAGAGTGGGAAGGGCGTGTTACTATAGGTGTGACATACAGAGGAATCACAAGGAGAGGAGGAGGTGGCGCCAGCATGCTTGGAGGGAACAACAAGTCCTGGGGTTTTGATTTGGGTGATCGTGCTTACTATGCCCGCTACAACGGTAGTAGAAGAGTCGTACGTCTCCCCCATGCTGACTCCAACATAGTAGGAGTGTATCTGGACCGGCCTGCTGGTACTCTGTCCTTCTACAGAGTGTCCCCAGATAAAGGAGGATCCTCAGACACACTGACACACCTCCACACCTTCCAGTCCACCTTCACAGAGGAGGACCTCCTGCCTGGGTTTAGTTTATATGGGAAAGGGAGGGTTGGGGACTCTGTGTCTCTGTGTCGATTGTAGCCACATACACATGCACACATGCACACGCAGACGAATATATAGACACACATGCACGCATATAAATACACACATACGAATATATGCACACGCGTACACACCTATATATACACACAAACCCATGCATATATAAACACGTGCACACACACTACACACGCAAATATGCATCTATGAATGCACACACTACACCACACATACAGTATGAAAACACACATGCACATGCATGTGCATATATGAATATGAGGTAACACACGATGTAACACACACACAGCGAACAAATTAATACACACACACAAACACACACAAGCATACATGAATACACACACTCCACACACACTGTGTTTTGTTGATTTAGATGCATGTACTCAACTATACTCCAACGTGGATCTGGATAAGGATAATGAAAGGAAAATACTTTTAAGATCTTCCATAGGGTTAACTAAGCAGGTTTTACAAAGACTATATTTCTCATGTAAAATGTATTTAGGATATTGATTGATAGTAAATCAAAAAATGTTCATGCTACAATATTTTGTATATTTTCAGACATTAACAGTTTCATACCAAAGGGCTTTAATATCAGTTTATTTTTGCTAAGCCTGATTGAACCTGATTTTAAAGCTGATTTAAAATTATATTCATTATGCAACTGGTCTCTGTGGGAAAAGCTATTGATCATGTTGTGATTGACTTTAAACTATAGTATTGATTCTTTGTGTTCTGCTGGGAACAACGCAGCAGCAGAACATGTTCAGTTATTAAAGATATGTGCCCACCTGTTTATGATTAGTAATGCCTGCTGCTTCTATTGTTTTAGTCCTTAGTCCTGTTTGTGTTGTTTGTTGTTTTTGTTTATTGTCTACATCTAATGGACTTTTTTTTCTGTTGTACTGGTTATAAAGCAAAATGGTAATATGATGAATGATGTTTATTTATTTCCGTGTCATGCCACACAAGTGGCCCATCCCACATAGGATTACAGGACATCGATATAACTACACAAAGCGTGTAGTACATACACAATCAAAGAACACTATACAATACATTTCATCCAGCACCAAATAAACACACTAAATATAAAGAGACATATTTCTCTTAGCCCACGTCTTTTCAATAAAGTCAGCAATCAAAAAAGTAAAAATTGTAACAGCCTAGCTAACATATCTGTATCACACATATAGTGAACTTCTTTTGCATCGACTTTCTTGAACAAAACTTAATCGCACATCATGATAAAACGGACAATACAAAATAAAATGAATTTAATTTTCAATTTCATCATGCTCACAAAAATGACACAGCCTATTCTCCTCACTGGTGCCCACCCACCGACCTGATTCAATGTGTTGAGGGAGAATTCCTGACCTAATTTGAGCACATAGGGATCTCTTTCTCTTAGACAAGTTATACAAAACAGTTTTCTGTACCAAACAAAATGTACGCAGCTTAGGCATACACCTCACTTCAGAAAACCCGGTCTCTCTCTTTTTGAAGTATAGCAGTTCTTTACCTATTTTAAGATCCATTTCAACTTTGTCCGTTAAAACATCCCCACAACCCAGTCCCACATATAAATCATACACCTCACTTGCCCATCCTTCAATTTTATGCATGTCACATTCAAACACCTTTTTGGCCACGCTGTTGTCATCCATCCTCAACAGCCTGTTCCACAACCTCATAATACACACACTCCAGCCCTCCCTACAGTAGTCCCACCCCATGTCTCCGGTTGTAGCTGGTATTGATGCAAATTCTCACTAACCCACTGTAACGGGTCAATGGAGCGCTGGACACAGGTTTTGCTGTTTCCTCAAGGAAGTTATTTTATTGCTTTCCATAAACGTATAAACCAAGGGCAATAAGACAGAACGTAAATCAAATTCTGTTTGGCGCGATCTCTGGTGGCGATCCGCTCCTTTCTCCTCCCAATCCTTCCTGGATTCCCCACCTCACTACAAGACAAAAGCAGGCACGTAAATACAAACACTCCCTGATTGGCCTGAGTGCCGACACCTGCCCGCACTCAGGTCCAATCCCCCCAGCCAATCCGGTGCTCTCCCAACCTGCCCATACTCCCCCTGCAGGCCAGACGTCGCACGTCCCCCCACACCCACTCACGGGATAGTTTTTATAACCCCAGACCCCCGCCGCATAGTCCAACACAGGACACACACAAGCCCGGAAAAGTTTGGTGCATGTAGAAAAAACAATATCCTTCAGCATTTTAGTTTTGCCTATAACTCCACCAAGAGCTCTGCTGGCTGACAGTACCCTTTGTGGAATGCATATGTCGCGTAATAAACAACTCAGTAGATCAACTGAAGATTCTCATGTGTTCAGCAGAGGATCAGTTTCACTTCAAGGTTTGGGGTTCACTAAATAAAAAGCACAACAGAGGCTTCTTCTACACCAATATTAATAATGGTGATCTGTGTTAGAGGCGGTGGTGCTGAGCTGAAGAAGGAACCTCTCCTTCTTTGCCTGGGTGCGCGTGCGAGAGGGCCCATGCAGGCCAGCGTACCACAGAGTCAGACCACAACCTGTTATATGAACATCATCATGGTCACACAACGTGTTTACCTTTTGGCAAGGCATGATAATAAAGAAGGATTCATTATTAGGATTTTTAAAACCCTGCATGCATTTTCGGCTGCGGCCACTAGAGTGTTCAGTGAGCCCCCGAACCAACGCAAACTGTCAATGGTGCTCAACCAACCCAGTCTAATGCCACAATGTAGTATGGTCCACAGAGGAAACATTTTAATTTTACAATAATGCCTCTAAACATGCCTCCGTTGTCATAATGTTGGACTATTGTGTCATAGACCGCTAGATGGCGCCAATTCTGTCTTTCTGTTCTCTGTGTTGTTTCCACCTAATGTCGATTGTTAAGCAGACTCACCTGGCCCTGTTAATTAGTCATGTGATTGGTTTAGCCGTGTTTGTCTCACAGTACTTAAGCCTGGTTCTTTCACTCTGTCTCTGTTGAGTCTTCAATGAAATCATGTGAGTAGACCGTGATCTTGAACCCTACGTTTTGGATTTCTTGTTGTTTGACCCTGGACTGTTCTCATACTCCGAGTTTTGGATAACCCTTTGGATTTACTTTGATTGTGTTTTTGCCCTTTTGGTTTGTTGGACTGAGTTTTCGTGTTTTTGCCTTTTGGATTACTTGGACTTTGTGTTTTGGATCTTCTGAGCTTTTTGGAACTTTATTAATGAGGAATAAATACCTTGCACTTATCCTGTTGTTGCCTTCGCACTGAAGTCACCCTAGTTTCTTGTGTACCAAGCCGTGACATCAGTTTTGTATTGTTGCTATTGTGTTCATATAACATGTCCATTTTCATGTGTTAAATACATGGGTCACATGGAAGAATTTTGGTACGTTGAACACAAGGCCTCATATTCGCAGTGCAGCATAGTTGATTGTCCAGTACCACCCGGACTCGAGCTTCAAGACTCGTTAAGTAATGCAATTATTGCTTTTTAAATCTAAGTTTAACCATGTATTTCTATAAGGGATGGGGAAACGATCGTCGAATAGTCAGTCACGTAGAATATCGAATAATGAATGTGACTATCGTTATTTATTACACGGCTCTTCTCAATGGTGCGGAACGCTCCGTTCACTTGCATGGGCCTTCAAATTTCCAGCAGTGAATAGTTTTTTTGATAATTCACCATTGCTTAGAAATAATGACCACTGTCAAGGAAGTTTTGCCATCTGTCTTAGCACTCCGCAAGGAGTCCGGTAACTTATCAACCCCAGCGTCCTTGCTAAGCGACGTCAACGTCTTTCGCTGACTATTTCTCTGCTGATCAACACTACAAATGCTGGTAACAAATAAATTGTAAAAAGACACACCGTGTGAAGTTACTTTTTTCGTTTTGGCAAGTAGCCGTGTAATAAGCGGGATAATGTAAAGAATGTCTCCGGTCCTGATAGAAAATAAGAATATTTTTCCCGATAATGGCCGGCGTTCTAAACATTATCCCGAAACTAGAAAGGCAGAAGTGTTCCATAGTTTCCATATGCTAAAGACGTGTCTAGTTCACTGTCGTGGAAATATCAATCATAACTATAAATATACAATCACATACAAATTATATTAACCTTGTTTATATAATTATTACATTAGAAGGAACTGTATACATTCTCCCTGTAACTTAAAATAAATCCCTTCCTCTCTTTTAACTGAGAGAGGTTAAGTTAATTCGTATTTGAGTTCCCACTGGAGCCAGTCAGTCTGGTATTGAGACCAGGCCAATCGACTCACTTCTTTGTTGTGTAAACTGTTTACAGCCATGTCTTGCAAACCTGCAGACATGTCCAATATCCACAAATTGTACTCCAAATTTACTTGGCCTTAGGTCACTCCCACTCCCTACCAACAATGAAAACGTTTGCCTATAAGAATGTTGTTCACCTATTGTCTCGCGGAATGTGTTCTTGGTAACCTTTGCTGCCAGTACTTTTCCCATGATCATGCCTTAAGATTAAATCAAATATTTCGCTGTCCGACGTGTCCGTGAGAGAACTTTCTCTTCATCATTCACCGTCATGCAGGCGGCGTTCAGTTAAATAAATTAATAAATAACGAGCTGTTTTCGGCGCACGTAGGCCTATCTGCCCAGGGGCGGATCTACTGGGGTGGCATGGGGTGGCAACTGCCACCCTAAAAAAAGCCTTGCCACCCCAGCTGCCACCCCAGTTGGCAGCGCAAAATTCCTTTTTTTTTTTTTTTTTACAAGACATTTACAAAAGCGAGTTTCAAAAGTCTGACTGCAAGTGAATGCAACCAGGAAATATTGCCCCATCCCGCCTGCCCCCCCCCCCCCCTCCCCGAGACTCCCGCCGGCAATGATTTTGAATACAAGGAAGGCGCGAGAGTCCTCCAAACGAACAAAGCAAGCGGCGCGGCAGAGAGACTACATTCTTGAGGTAATACTGATCAACCGTCTATATAAAGAAATTATAATAATTAGAAAAGAGCAGGGCTGTGTATTACAGAAACATCATAGTTAAAGACTTAAGTTAAGATTGGAATGCCTTATAGCTGCATAGCAGGCGCGTGCCGTATGGGCAGGTGGGGCGGCGAACTCCCTGCAAAAGCATTCTCACAAAAAAATAGTTCCTCAGTAAATCATTGCTCCAAGTTTATTTTTAATAATGTGATTGTCACATTAACTATCTATAGTCTCTGTAGGCTTTCCGACTATTTTTGTTCTGTTGATATCAAATTGATGGTGGCGATTCTAGTTGAGTTTAACGTGTCATGCAATGTGGGGCGGCGGAGCTCAACGACCGCGTCCCTCTGTATGTTTCTCGCATAACCCTGCAGGCTGCAATAAGAATTGCAATCCGCGCTAAAGACGCGCTAACAAACACAAACCCTTCTACACTCAGCTGGTTTTCCTGACCGTTAACTTCATGTGCCTCCTTTTGTATCAACAGTCATTCGATTTGATTATATTAAACTTTATTGTCATTGAACCAAGGTACTTGAACAACAAAATGCAAGTCATCTTCTGTAAATTATTTACAAATGGCCATCTCTAATCTACTTGGTTGCACACCTGTCTGAACTTTTATAAACCAATATAAGTCACCAATAATTAATAATAAAACAAGCTTCACATCAAGAGCAAAAAAAATAATAAGGTAAACCCAAAAGGTCTTAAATACTTAGAAATTAAAGATATAAAAATAGAAAGAGAGGGAAATCTTTGATAGCACTTCCCCTGAATCCCCATTTGGCTCTTCCAAGCATGCAGGTAATGCACTCTACTTTGGGAGTTATTCTATGTCACCGCACTTTGAGGGTGGCATTGTATGTAAATTATTGGAATTGGTGAATAAAGTGATATTTGCACTCAAGTTGGACTGATGATTGACATCTGACAGGAATATCTCATGGACCAATGCCAACTTATTGTTAACTAAAGTACATATTGCAGCTCTCTTTGCATATATTTTTAGCCCCATGCCCCTGCTGGTGTAATAGTGCAGGTGTTTGTTGTAAGGCAGGTTGATTTTGTAATTATTCAGTAATAATTTATTACATTTTGTCTGAAACCTTTTGTTTAAATGTAAGGCTTTACTCATCCCACAATAAATTAAATATAATGTTATTGAGTCAAAATATCTAAATGTGGGGGCTTTCCAAGTAAATATTGATTGATATGGCTTTAATTAAATCGGCATACTGTATATACTTCTGCCAGAGGGTGCCACCCCTCAAAATCTCCTGTCCCCCTCTTGCCACCCCATGAATATTTTTCTAGATCCGCCCCTGCATCTGCCTAAGCCCACGTTGAAATAATTTTGTTTCCCATACATAGACCAGTGTGTGGCGCAGTGCCACAGAATCAACACCGAGGGGCACAAATTGATTTTTTTTGTTTTTGTTGCAATTTTGAAATATCAATTTCGTTACGTTCACTCATCTCCGCATAGCACTCTTTCTCCCTGTCATAGCCTACTCATTCACACACTCATGTGAAATGCGGTTATAGTTTATATATATTACGGTGTTAGACCCCCAGGCCGTTCTGCCGGCGATATAAATTGGCTGACGGATGGGGGAGTAGTCTTTGCAGATGTGACCGGTTCGTTCTGCGTTGTGTTTCTTTCTATTTATGAATGACGTGACCCACGATGTGTCTGGACTCGGGCACTCCGACGTCCATTTATTCGATCAGAATCTGAATACACACGTATACAAATAGCTTCCTTAGCCCTTGTGCCCTTACTCCAACTCTCTTCCCAAGGGTATCGCAACAAAGGCCCAACTACATACAATATTACAACAGAAATGATTGAAATAAAAGGAATAAAAGACATACCTGAATACACACATATACAAATAGCTTCCTTAGCCCTTGTGCCCTTACTCCAACTATACGAAACACACAGGGGGGGAAGGGGAACTAGCATGACTACACGAGGGTCAGTTATATGCTAGTACATCGCAACAAAACACAAAGTTCCCCATAACACAGAAATCTATCTAATAACTATGGATAGATTATAAACCCCAGACTTCCAATTAAACAATATATAATCAAAATAATGTAGCAGGATAGAGGTGCTATCCATGTTAGTCACGGTTAAGTACCACTAGTGGCCGTCATGATGTGGGCGGTATAAAAGCAGCCATCCTCCACCTGCCTTTCTTTTTGCGCTCCTGTCACTTGCGCGTCACTTCCGGGCCAAAAGGTAGTCTGGTCCGATAGGGCGACTATTTGTTGCTGCTTCAGGGTTTTCGTGCGAGCTATGGTGTAAGTTCTTGTAAGCAAGTTATTTTAAGTATTCTTTCGTGGCAATGTAGTTGATGCTGTCTGATGGCTAACGCTAGTGTGTTCTCAGGTAAACGCTGATGACGGCCGGAGTCCTCTCTCACTCCCTCCTCCTGTGTGAACGCGTGTGTGTGTGTGTGTGTGCCAGTGTTTGGTCGTAAACAGGTATGTGTTAGCATAGCAAACAACTGTAGCATTTCTGTTTTATGTAGCCACACTAACATCATGTTTGGTCGTAAACAGGACCAACTGCAATCAGCTCATTGGGGTCGCTGCTGCTTTGCCAGGCTGATCTTGCCTTCCCACGCTACTCTGCTTCGCTGCTGCTTTGCTAGGCTGATCTTGCCTTTCCACGCTACTCTGCTTCGCTGCTGCATTGCTGGCTGATATTGCCTTTCCACGCTACTCCGCTTCACTGCTGCTGCACGCCGCGTTGTTTACTTCACATGCTTTGCTCCGGCTGGCACCTCGTGCCTACTGCCGCCTGTCGCTGCGGCGACAGGCCTTCTAAACGAGTGGACTTACCTGTGTGCTTTGCACTTTACATCAATTCCCTGAGGTGAAATTCCCAGGGTGGCGTTGTCGGTTCCTTTTTCTTATTTCTTAGTTAGATCTTTTAGTTTATTTTCCTTTCGCCCACCACCTTGCCACAATAACTAATATAAATAATGATAAATTATATGATGGTCAAAGATTTGATTACAATATAAATGTACACACCTCTTCCCAAGGGTATCGCAACAAAGGGAAGAGGGCAGGGGGCGCGGGAAACTTATCGGGTTCTCTGGAATGTGGGCGGGAGTATAGAAGGAGGTGGAGCCAAATCAAAAAAATAAATAAAATAGAGCTTAAGGCGGCATGGAAAGCTAAACTTCAGGTAATACAGAAAAACAAAGGCAATTGTGTAATTATAATTTAAAGGATATAACACACCCTGTTACACAGAGGCATCCGTCAGCCAAGTTTTTATGTTTTTCACAAAACTTATAAGTACCTGGCAGGCCAAACTCCTCACCGATCTCTTTCCAAGCCTGGTTGGTTTTGTATTTATCTCTGTATATGTCGATCCTCATGTTCCAAAGTACCGTTCTCCTAAAAACGGCCATTATCATATGCTCCCACATCTTTTGTCTCATGTCATTTTCGTCCGCTTATCCGGGGTCGGGTCGCGGGGGGAGCAGCTCAAGCAGGGGGCCCCAGACTTCCCTTTCCCGGGCCACATTGACCAACTCTGACGGGGGGATCCCGAGGCGTTCCCAGGCCAGTGTTGAGATATAATCTCTCCACCTAGTCCTGGGTCTTCCCCGAGGTCTCCTCCCCACTGGACGTGCCTGAAACACCTCCCAAGGAAGGCGCCCAGTGGGCATCCTTACCATGCCCGAACCACCTCAGCTGACTCCTTTCTAAGTAAAGGAGCAGCGGCTCTAATCCGAGTTCTTCACGGATGGCTGAGCTTCTCACCCTATCCCTAAGGGAGACGCCAGCCACCCTTCTGAGAAAACTCATCTCGGCCGCTTGTACCCGCGATCTCGTCCTTTCGGTCATCACCCAGCCCTCATGACCATAGGTGAGGATACGAACGAAGATCGACCGGTAGATCGAGAGCTTTGCCTTGCGGCTCAGCTCTCTTTTCGTTACAAAACACTAGCGACTCCTTCCGTAAATTTACGGAAGCACGGATACGAATAACATACGTATGTTGAAACGAGGCGGAAGGCTCCAACGGAACGGACGGATCCACAATGCATTGCGCGTCCGTCCCCATTCAAAGTCAATAGGGATCAGTCAACGGACGGAGGTAGTGGGCACGGGGCGTGAGACTCCACTTGGACTTCTAACAAATGACTTGTGAACATCTCTGGTTCACAGTGTTGAACCCTGCGGACAGGTAGAGGAAAATTAGATCCGATGAGAGGTACGAGGCTCTGGCGGCATGGAGCCACTCACCGCGAGGAGGGCTGTCTCAGTGGAGTTCGAATTCTTGAAGCCTGACTGATGAGGGTCGAGCCGGTTGTTTTGTGAGATATAGGAGGGCCGTTGGTTAGAGATGGCATGTTCCAGGAATTAAAGAAGAGATCTGGTCTGTAGTTCCGCATGTCAGTGGTGTCATGGTCTGGAGTGGAAGGGACAGAGGGAGTCCTAAGAGGAGGACAGTGTCGAAGTTCCTCGGTGGACATTAGAGAATTTTTTGCGTTGGTAGTGGACATTTGAGGCGAGAGTAGAGGGAGAAAGAGATTTCAGATTACGGCGGGTGGTGACAGTGTGAGGAGTACGGAGGATGCGGAGACTTCAAAGGAAGAGAGAAAGCAACAAAGTGATCAGAAATAGGGAGTGGGATAACAGAGAAAGCCGAGGTACCGCAGGACCTCGTGGCTATAAAGAGTTGATTCTTTTATATTGAGTAAATGTTCCGCCCGATTCATCACTAGTAAACCATGTGTCACCAACTGGGCAACTCCGTTATCAAAATTTGTCCAGAGTTGCCGAACGAAAGTAGAATCTTAACAGCGTCATCTGGAGTCGTTCATGCAAACTTTTCGACATCGCGAAAACGTTTTCTCCATAATTTCCAGCGATGTGAACATACCAGAAGACAAAAAGGGGGCGTGCCTCCGAGAAATGCCTCAAGAAAGCTGGGAGATTACCCGACTTCCGACTGGGAAGGCTGGCACACACGTGGAACACACCATCAGGTCGCACCAGTGTGCGCCCCAGACCAATGGCATTGTTTTCTTTTCTTTTTTAATACATGATTAGACTATTCAACGAATCAATCAAATAGGCTACCACCAGCCTACCTCCATTGGCAGCATTCGCGCCAAGACGACGACTCTCGCAGACAGTGACTACAGATACTCGTAAACTTTTGAAAGCAAATATGAAAACCACAGTCGAAAATTCTGTTGTGTTTTTACGCCAATCACCATTTTTCCGTCGGTCAAATGTGGAAAAGAAGAGGGTGAAGGACTTGGGACCTGACTGTCTGGATTTAACGATCACTCAGCAGACCACCGATCGTGGGAGAGAATACACTCTGAGCTTTTCCTCAAACATGTATGTGAATCGGAATTGGCTAGCTGGGTGTCCAGTAGCTAATGCCTTTTTTTGTTTCCCCTGCCTGTTTCAAAGTTCTGGGACTGAAATGTTGTGGACCACAACAGGGATGAAAGACGTGAAACATTTCACTGAAAAATGTAAGAAGCATGAAATCAGCCGAAGCCACCTTGACACGAGCTTGAAGCTTAACTTTATCGGAAGGCTTAGCATTGCAGAGCAGCTCAACGAAGGCTATAGAATTGGCAACAGAAAGCACAACGAAGAGGTGACAAGAAATAGACAAATCCTCTCAAGAATTATAGACGTGTGTGTGAAATTCTGCGCCGCTTTTGAGTTGGATTTGCGTGGCCATGATGAGAGTGAGAGCTCCAATAACCAAGGGATATTCCGTGGCTTGGTGGACTTCGTTTCCTCGCTTGACGCTGCTTTGAAAGAGCACCATGAGAGCGCAACTTCGTTCAAGGGGACGTCAAAGACGCTCCAGAATGAGCTCCTTGACTGTATGTCTGTTGTTAGGGAACAGATTATCAAAGAAGCGCGATTTTCTGTCAATCCAGGCAGATGAGAATATGGACATTAGCACTCAGAACCAACTTGTGCTCGTGCTTTGCTACATCGATGACAGAAACAGTAAAAGGTTTTTTGAGTTCATCCCACTGACCTTGGTGGATTTGCCAGTTTTTATACGAGGTCTCCCAAGCGGACCAGGGTCCTTGATTAAACAGTGGCTCACAGACTGCCAACATCCAGCAACGTGAGATGGAACTTTTACAGCCGGGCCGTCAATACCGTGTTTGAACACTGAGAAGACCTAATCGCATGCTTTAGGAGGATTCGATCAACAATTGGCTATGATGACAAAACCAACAAAAAAGAAGGAGATCACATTAGGCTACTGGAGGATCCTGACTTTAATTTCTTCCTTCAACTGTTCCATCACATCATGCTCCATGTGGAATTCCTCTATGCCAAGCTCCTGAAGAGAAACACAGATGCAGTTCACAACAATGGATGCATTCAGCAGTTTCTACAGGAGATACATATTATAAGGTATTAGCAGTGTTTATATTATTATTATTATTATTATTATTATTATTATTATTATTATTATTAGCTTCTATTATAGCCGTAAATATTAATGAGACCAATGAAAATATTTTTTACTCAGAGATTCGATCCACACAATGGTGGCGGGGCAAAGCAGTGGCTCTGAGCCGCCGAGGAAGCGCCTTGCTCTCGGGAAGAAGACCTCAGTCGGATTGCTGCAGATGTGAGTCTGTGATATAGAAATGAGTTATTGTCCATGACAATGCAGTCTTCTATATTACTCCTCAAAACATTAGAAACACCTTCTATTTTATGGGTGTTATTATTTTTATTAATATTTTCACTTTAAGGATTTGGACATAATAGGAAATGTAGAACTATCATCACTTCTAATAGGGTTGTCTGTGTATTTGTTATGATCCCATGTTTACTATTTCACTTTCATTCATCATAGACAGCTGCCATCTAGTGGCCATTAATAGTAACTATAAAACATAATTGGATTTCTTCTATCATCACAGCAGATTTACGAGGTAGTCTTTATTAATAATATGTAAACATTTTTAATTCAGGTGAAGGCTTTTCACTTGTAGATGATAGGCCATGTTACCTTAACATATTTTTCTTAACATTAAATCTCTGTCTCTCTCATCTGTTTGTGTAGGTGTGTGATACAATAATGGGACACACCAAGGAACGTTTCGCCTTCACAGACCACCTCATCAGTGCCACCTTGCTGCAGGCCAATAGGTTTGGAGAGTACCACACCTCATTCCCTGAAGTTGCACTGAGCTCCACCTTAAAGACATATCCAA
Organism: Gadus macrocephalus; assembly: GCF_031168955.1. Lineage (NCBI taxonomy): Eukaryota > Metazoa > Chordata > Actinopteri > Gadiformes > Gadidae > Gadus > Gadus macrocephalus. Next base: position 13,871,870 of record NC_082386.1, read on the forward strand.
TGCTGAATAGAAGCAAGCTGAGGACGGAGCTGAGTCTCATCTACGGAAAGGAGGAATTCAAGAACTTTTGTGGTGCTGTGGACCTTTTTCAGTTATTTATGGACAATAACCTGTCAGAGGTATTTTCAGAGACTGTCACACTACTTAAACGATATCACCCTGGCCTAATTCTTCCCCAAAACTCTTAATTTTCTATTTGTTGTGTTGGGTTCTGATTATTACTGTACGTCCACACCAGAAGCGAATTGAGCGACCAAATCGCCGGAAGTCATTCGCTTTCTATGGGCAAAAGCGACCAACGCTACCAGCGGCCAAAGTTGAGCGACCAGAGCGTCAAAAAGAAGTTGAAAACTTTTTAACTTTATGCAAATGACTATGATTCGCTTCAGCGTCCAAACACTGACAGTCAATCGGAATGTAGACGCTCTTCGCTTGCGTGGATCCCAGGGAACATCGGCAGGCACTTTGGTTCCTACCTACCTTTATTCACTCACTGAACAAAATGTCGGCTGAAGTATTAATCGCGGCTGTAGGTTGATGGGCACCCGATGATGATGATGACATCTAGAACGTTCGTATTTAAGCGGGAATCATTTTAATTTGCTCTCCATGCCACCAATCTAACCAACCAATCGCGTGTAGCATGCTTTAAACAAAAACAAAAAAGTTTTTGAAATCGTCACATAAACAAACTAATCGACAAGTCGAGGGATAAATGACAAGGGATATATCTCTTGTCTTTTATCCCTCTATTCCCCACTATTCACGGAGCCTGAGGTGAATAATTGTTAATTAAATAGTCTAGATAGATAGATAGCCTAGTCAAGTCTTTATTAATACCAAACGACACAAATCGTCGGGAATCCATTTAGGTGGTTCGGCCCACACAGGACAGTAGCCTACAAGACCACACAGAACAAGTCTGACTGGACATAGGCCTACACACAATACATCACATTAAAACTAGACACGCGTTGATAGATAGATAGACAGATAGGCCGAGATAGATAGATATGTTCCATTATTTGCCTTGCGGAGCCAACCAGTCCTGTGCACATATGCAAATTAGCCATGTGCGCCAATGTCTATTTGTTTTGAGTGCAACGAATGAGTGCAGATCATGATTTGCAGATCAGTGAAACATATTTTAACTACTACAGCACGCAGGGTTTTTTGTTCTCGGTTGTAACTAATTAGCCTACATTTTAGGATTTTTTTTTATATTGGGGGGAATCACTGTCCTACTTGTTGTCGAAGCACTTTATCGAACAAGCAAAACCGTCTCGGCAATATGGCCAAGGTGTATGGGAGAGTTCACTATTTGATATGGCTGTCTGTAGGGCCTACTAAACGCATACGGCTCCTTTAAATGCGTCTGCACAATTGAATTGTACGTCATCATGAGCGACTTGAGAGACCAAAGCGAACAGAAAAATTCGCAGCGAAACTTTGTGAGCGCTTTGGTCGCTCCTGGTGTGGACGTACAGTTAGGTGCTATTTGACCCACAATATCAGAATAAAACTCATAGGTGAAATAGCAATGGTTGGTGAACTGGACATAACGTAGGTCTGTATATGCAGTGTAAGCTTGTACAGGCCCTGCAAGTCACGATGTAGTCAATGAATCTAAATGAATTTTTAGGTAGTGGCCATCCCCAAAATGTTCCAGAATACAGGAAATCGTACCTAATTCAAAAATGTCTGACCCCCAGACCCCCGTTGCTGACTGTGCCCCACCCACAAATTTGATCACCAGCCGCCACTGTATAGGAACAAACTAATAGTGCACGGAATTTAATGATTTAAAAATTTGCCTCTGAAATTGATGAGTGTTTTTAAATGCCTCATAAAGAGTCTCGGGGAAAACATTTATTTCAAACCCTTCCACTGGCCTGTCCCATAAAGTCTATTCTTTGACCTCCTGCACTTACACGTTTAACCAGAAGGTGGCGGTGTCCTTCTATTTATCACATTTGGACCCTTCCACCAACAAGAGCAATATATAAAAAAAATATATAGGATATGATATACTAGTAATAGTTAGTATAGAAGTGAAATAACTTTTAAATTACAACACACTAAAATGATAAATTCTAAACACTGGTATAGTATGAGTGATCCCTTCCTTTTTAAACCAATCTGCCTGTTGTCTGTCTGCGTCCTACTGGGCAGCACGGTTCTGCTGTCTGCGTTCTACTGCCCAACAGTCGCATCTGATTCAGAACTGTGCGTCGACTCAACGCTGTGTGAAAAACATTACACCAGAGAATTCTGGGGTAACACCTGTCTGTGGTGCAATATGTGTTAAAATCTATATTTGCGTGCAATAAAAATTAAAGTTACATTTTGTTTAAGTTCTGCACAACATAATGTAAGAATTACTACTACGACGAAAAATACACAACGGAGAGTCTATACAAACAGTTTAGAAATGAGCTGAAATCTAACAAAGTATACATAACTGAATAGAGTGCAGATTAGGCCTACATATCCAAAATATAATCAGTAAAAGTGAACAAGCAGGTTATGAAATGACATAACTGCTTGTGATGGTGATATTATTTCTCCATATGCCACTGAATACCCGTTATGCTAGGTTAGCCTAACCCATTACCCTAACCCTTTATGCTAGCGTAAACCCCAACCTTTTATCATCATCATATTGCTCTCTCTCTATTGCTCGTAGTAGTGAAGTCATTCCAACGTGTAGTAATTAATCACAACCTCAATTAGTAACACCAGCGATGAAGATTAGGAAAACGATCAAATGGCTTTGCTCTCTCCAAGTCTTGCTCTGTAGCACATCGCTGACCATTTTAATTAACGCAGAAAGAATAGTTCTGAAAGTGTCATTTAAAAGTTAGCCCTGTTACTTACGCTAATGCATTATACATGTTCAATATTGGAATGTACGACGCCTTATCTAAGACTGTCGATTAGAAAACGCAGCTGACAGAAGTGTTGAAGCTGTTCCGGATGGTTGAACGGTTTGCAGCGGGAGACTTTCTGGATTCTGCATTCTGTCCATCCACAAATCTCTCTCTCTCTCTCTTTCTCTCTTTCTCTCTCTGTGTGTTTTGTGTCAGTATATTCCTCATCAGAAATGCTTTTGATACAGTCCCAACGACCCACTGGCTGTGTTCACATGCTGTGTCCACCGCCTCTCTTTCTCAAACCAGCCGCCTGCCCACGCTCGCCAGGTCTTCTCATTGGCCGGTTAGATCCGGTACATCCTGTGTTCTGATGAACGTCGGGAGGCGGGAGGTTCTCCCGCCGTGTCCTTGGACTCATTCAGGGCCAGTGTCGTTCCATTCCTTAACAAAATATAATGATGACGCTCCCGCTGTGAAACACAGGGGGAGGGAGAGGGCGTTTGGAATGGAATAGATACTGAGCACGTTTTAACCCTCACCAATATCAGAATGATCAACTACATTTGTTATGGTGGCCTCCACCTAAACAAACAATGCAATCGTCCACACAAGCAGGGGTCACAATCGACAGGGAGGGAAGGGGCTCTTGGTCATTGGTCACTGGTGATGACACCAAACCCATCTACGTACTTTCGAATAAGTCATGTTCCACCTGTTCTCATATCTGAATCCACGACAGCAGTAGCAGGTACCTCTCTGTACGTCGCTGTTGATAACTAGGTTCTGTATCCCTGTTGTTCAACGGGATACAGAACCTAACAATCGAACAGCATCATGTTTTATTCAGTGGGGAAACGGTTGGAGCAGCGATACCTGAACAACGCTCTTGCAGACCTCGTCACGCTCCAATTGGCCTGTAGGGACCCTGAACACACGGACAGAAAGCCCTCTCTCCCGGTTCACCACCAAAGACCTCGTCTGCAAAATGCTGAGGTAATCGGTACGGATTTAGCCCAATAGCCCAGTGATACCAATTTCAAGTTTAATTACCGTGATCAATATTTGGTAACATGGTAATGCCATGCAAGCTACGTTTCATTCTCAGTCTGGCATCGTGTTTTGTAGATTGAGATTTAATGCAGAAAGGTTCATTTCCATGTAATGCCATTGAAAAAAACAAAGAATAACAGTTCATAAGTGTGGAAGAGAAACTCTTCACTGATGAATCATTATTTCTACAGATTGATTTAGATCTGTTCACCAGTCCACTCTTTTCACCAGTCTGTTCACCAGTCCGCTGTGTTCACCAGTCTGTTCACCAATCCGTTCATCTATCCGTTCATCTTTCTGTTTACCAGTCTGTTCACCAGTCCGCTCTGTTCACCTGAGCAGACTAGAGATAGAGCAGCCTAGGGATAGAGCAGGTTAGAGAAAGAGCAGGCTATGGATAGAGCAGGCTATGGATAGAGCAGGCTATGGATAGAGCAGGCTATGGATAGAGCAGGCTAGAGATAGAGCAGGCTGGAGATAGAGCAGGCTAGAGATAGAGCAGGCTAGAGAAAGAGTAGGCTAGAGATAGAGCAGGTTAGAGACCATGCATGATGCATGTAAATAAAGTGAATAGGTCGACCCTCTACTCTCTCTTCCCTAACCTGTACTGGATACATAATAAGACCAGGCTACATCTATATATATATGATATAGATATAAATAAAGATATCAATATATATAGGAATACTTGCTGAGCACAGCACTTTATTCGTACCATAAATCATGGTTCCCAGGACTCCATCCTGCCACGGCAGAGAGAGCGAGAGAGCGAGAGAGAGAGAGACAGAGAGACAGAGAGACAGACAGAGAGTGAGACAGAGACTGAGAGATGGAGAGAGAGAGAATGAATGAGAATATACATGCATACATACATACTACTTTAAGGCCAATTTGAATGCCATGCCGTTTTTACATTGACATGATATGAAGGCAGCTTGATGACGGGTTCGGGTCTACAGCACATTATGGGGAACATTGCACATTTGTCCAGAGAGAGAGAGAAAGAGAGAGAGATCTCTCTCTCTTTCTCTCTCTCTCTCTCTCTCTCTCTCTCTACCTGAGGAATATATAGCAGCTGAGGGAGAGAGCGGAGCAGAGAGAGAGAGAGATATTACTAGAGCGTAACATTCAGAAGAGGAACATTAATGGGAACAGAGGGCTGCAGTGGTGCCACCAGACGCCCCCGCTGCCCGTTGATACGGCCTCACCTCCCTGACCACAAAGACATCCGGGCGGGGGGGGGTTAGTGTCGAACCGCGGGGAACCCTTCGGACAAGACAGTGGACTTAGGGCTAGGGAGTTCAGGGTTAATTAGTTAACCCCAACCCTATCCCAGGGAGGTGGTGTAGGGGTAGACAGCCCTGACCTGGCAGAGGGCTGTTCAGGGAACCCAGAGAGAAGGAGTGAGTCAGCCCACGGTACCCTAACCCTAACTTTACAAACCATGGGAACCACGGACGCACACCTGCAGTGCATTGTGGGAAGATAAGTAGAAGACGATTCCATGATTAGAATGCAGCTTGAGTCCGGACAGTTATGTTGACAAGATGAGGAAACGCAGGATGCTGACGGGCGCTTCACAGCCCCGCTGGCTGTCAGGCGGAACGCAGGAACGATACAAATAGACCCCTCTGGCGTTCTGCTATTTTATTTACCCGCTAAACTCTCTGTATCCCGTTAGTGTTCAGGACGCGTGATGCTGTCAGCTCTCCACACGCACACCTCCCACAGGTGTTACTCATAGGAAACACACTCCCCCCTCCCCAGGTGTTACTCATAGGAAACACACTCCCCCCTCCCCAGGTGTTACTCATAGGATAATCCTCCCCCAGGTGTTACTCATGGGATACTCCTGCCCCAGGTGTTACTCATAGGATACACATTCCTCCCCCAGCTGTTACTCATAGGATACACATTCCTCCCCCAGGTGTTACTCATAGGATACACATTCCTCCCCCTGGTGTTACTCATAGGATAGACATTCCTCCCCCAGGTGTTACTCATAGGATAGACACTCCTCCCCCAGGTGTTACTCATAGGATAGACACTCCTCCCCCAGGTGTTACTCATAGGATAGACACTCCTCCCCCAGGTGTTACTCATAGGATACACACTCCTCCCCCACATGGTACTCATAGGATACACGTCTCCCCCAGCACCGCACAAGACGTTACGTTTTCACTCAGCTCCCATGGGAGAGATAAGACTGGGAGAGCACCCTGTGTGTGTGTGTGTGTGTGTGTGTGTGTGTGTGTGTGTGTGTGTGTGTGTGTGTGTGTGTGTGTGTGTGTGTGTGTGTGTGTGTGTGTGTGTGTGTGTGTGTGTGTGTGTGTGTGTTTTCGATGTACATATGTATTTCCCCAATCGCACACACGCCTATAGAGTATATCCTCTTCCACTCTCTTAATCACACACACACACACACACACACACACACACACACACACACACACACACACACACACACACACACACACACACACACACACACACACACACACACACACACACTCAGTCATTGTTCATGGTTAGTTAGTTAGGGTTAGGGCAGAGTGTGGACATGAGCTCCCAGTGAGCTGAATGTGCCTCATAAATGCAGACTGGTTCTTAACCAGCAAGCTCCCATGGGGAGTGGCTTAATGGCTTAATGATAATGCATAATAAAAAGCAATCATAAGGCAACCAAGCATCACCACAATAAGCAGGGTACTGAATTTTCAACCATTAACATTGCTAAATAATTTCACATTTTCACATTCATAACCCCAACATACTCCCTAACCCTAACATACTCCCTAACCCTAACCCTGACATACTCCCTAACCCTAACATACTCCTTAACCCTAGCCCTGACATACTCCCTAACCCTAACATACCCCCTATCCCTAGCCCCAACATACCCCCTATCCCTAGCCCCAACATACCCCCTATCCCTAGCCCCAACATACCCCCTATCCCTAGCCCCAACATACCCCCTATCCCTAGCCCCAACATACCCCCTATCCCTAGCCCCAACATACCCCCTATCCCTAGCCCCAACATACCCCCTAACCCTAGCCCTAACATACCCCCTATCCCTAGCCCTAACATACCCCCTATCCCTAGCCCTAACATGCTCCCCAAGCCCAGCTCCCCAGTGTGTTTTGGTCTGTTCAATAATGTGCAGAAGAATACAGATGGGTAAACATAAGGAAAAAGACCACGTTTACATTTCACGGTTGTCTAAAACAATGATCCAGTCACCTTCCAGATTGGGATTTACATTTTCTTTTCTATCCATTATTCAACGTACTTAAGCTGCCTTTAAGCACAGCCTTTCAGCACAGCCTTTCATTTCAATTTTAATGAAACGTGTACATCATAGTCTCCAGCCCTAGAAATAAAACAACCAGACACAGCAAACAGGATAATCAAAGGGCACATTCTTCACTCCGGCGCCCTCCTTCCTATTATCTGTCACTCGATTCATCCGTCCAGCCTCCCGAGGCCTGGTGGTGGCCTGCAAATGTTCTGATGAAATGGATAAAGAATACCAGGGGACTTTTGTTGAAGGCATATTTATCTCCCCCCCCTGCCTTCATTCTTCCCGTTCCTTCCATCGTTAGCTTCTGCCTAACCTTACTCCTTTTCCATCCTTCGATTCTCTTTCTTATCTTCCTTCGATCAGGGACAGAGAGATGGTGGTTTGTCCTGACGGATCATCAGGAAGCTAGGGTTCAGAGTCGCCATCTTTCTCTCGAGAGCCCAAAGATAGCGCAGAGATAAAAGCGTATTTTTTTATCAGCTTTAAATATTAAACTTCACAGTGGCTGTTGAAGACATCGTGGTATCGGGGTGTAGCACTCTGCCGCTTCTGCCGCTACGACTACTGTGTCTGCTGTTCAATAATAATATTATTTCAACAAAATATTTTCCAAACCACGTCCCACTGTCAGCTTTTATTTTTGCATAAATAACTGTACTAAAGTTCTATAATGAACTGCAGCCATGAATGAGCTTAGGAACCAAACCCATAACATAAAACCATAACCCTAACCTAAGCCTTACCCGAAACCCATAACATATCCCCCTAACTCTAACCTAATCCTAACCCTAACCCTAAACCCATGGCATACCGCCATAACCCTAACCCAACAATAACCATAACAATTCAAACCCACAAAATAACGCCATAAGCCTCACCCTAACCTGAACCAACCCTAACCCTAACCCTCTCACCCTAACCTGAACCAACCCTAACCCTAACCCTCTCACCCTAACCTGAACCAACCCTAACCCTAACCCTCTCACCCTAACCTGAACCAACCCTAACCCTAACCCTCTCACCCTAACCTGAACCAACCCTAACCCTAACCCTCTCACCCTAACCTGAACCAACCCTAACCCTAACCCTCTCACCCTAACCTGAACCAACCCTAACCCTAACCCTCTCACCCTAACCTGAACCAACCCTAACCCTAACCCTCTCACCCTAACCTGAACCAACCCTAACCCTAACCCTCTCACCCTAACCTGAACCAACCCTAACCCTAACCCTCTCACCCTAACCCTTCCCACCGCTCCCTAATCCGAGAGGTGGCTCAGGCTCAGGGTTTAGCCACCTCCGAAGCCAAAACAATTGTGTGTCGGTATGACAACATCGCCTCGCCGTTCTCACTTCACACTGCGACTCTTCACAGTGAGGAGACTTTTATTTTACAAAATGTCCTTGCGTCCCCCCATGACCACTATGCTATGCATGCTTGGTAGCCTGTTCCTCATGGGATCCTGTGTGTTGTGTGCATGTGTATATGCGTGTTTGTGAGTAAGTGTGTATGAGCATGCGTATGGGGCCAGACGTACTGTGTGTGTGTGTGTGTGTGTGTGGTGATGGAACTTACGTGTGTGACTGATGATATTGATGCTATAGTTGTCTTCCTTGATGCGCTGTAAACATTCTCAGCTTGACTGAACACTCATTCATCTTCCTAATTGATCTTTATTTATGGAGTGTGAATCGTTTGTCCTCTGTCAGGGGACTGAGCATTTCTTAGGTTCTATTGTTAGACCCACATTCTATATCTATATCTATTCTATACCCTAACCCTAACCCTAACCCCCAATCATCAAATATAACCTAAATACCTTAATTATAATAATCATAGTATAGATAATAACACCTTAATAATACGGAAATCTTTCAAAAGGATGAGGTTCCTATCGTTTTCGAGTGGACGTCAACAAATAAAAATACATGCTTTGGAGTCTACCAGCAACATAACAGCAAGAATCATTAAAATCGTCGGCCGGGTGCCCAGGGTTACCTGCAGCGTAGCCGGGAGGAACAGACCAAGGCAAGCGTTGGACGTGGGAGTAGCACTGTGGATATCGAACTGTTAAATAGAAAGCATTTGATGAGTTCTCTTTTAGAAACGGGCTTCACTTATACAATTCCCTAAAGATAGTATGTCAATGTGTATTTGTGATTATTTATTTTATCATAAATATAATTTATACATTTTTACATTTGTGCATTTCTCAATAGCTACTCAATCCTCGCTGGCGCGACTACAGGTCTGTGCACAAGACCCTGCTCAACCAAGAGCTCAACATATTAAAACATGGTAAACATGCATCAACACTGTCATGGGACCTCGGAAACAGTGAGGGTTAGAGGGATCA
>NC_082386.1:13888953-13919298 GCF_031168955.1 Gadus macrocephalus
TGAGGTTGGTATAGGGCTTTAACATCACAATGCATCAAGGGATGTTTGTTGGCCATATTGAAAGGGGTCCAGAGAGCTGTAGTACTGTCAAATCCTAAAACAACGTAAATATGAAAACTTGGTTCTGCAATGTGTCGCATGAGTAACGCTGTGGCACTTTTACACACAACAATTCCTTGCCATGATTACAAATTATTGCAAAAGAACATAACTACTATTTATTCCAACGCCCCTATGCAATGTACAAGCCCTTTAATAATAATCACAACAATCATAATAACCATAATACTTATAATAACAATGATTGTATTGGAAATTATTATCATTATCGTGTTATCATCGTCATCGTCACCATCACCATCACCATCATCATCATCATTGCCAATGCCTCTCTGCACTGGCATCATTCCATGGTTCTCGTTGTCTCTATTGATGGCAGGGTGGATGCAGAAGCTGCATGTGTGAGCTGGTAAGGGCTTCCTCATTTGTTTCCCTCTATATTGAAAATGTTCCACCCACATGATTCCACTGCTTTGTTTTAAAGTCCCCAGAGGAGATGTGGAATCAGCAGCATCTGAGGGTACCTGAGCTGTGGACACACTCTACATACTAGCGTCTGAACATGATAATGAACCTTTGTGAATCAGTAACAGTTTGTTACTGATTAATTTGAGCAAGACATCTCAACCATAGCTGAGATATGTGTTGAATGGCTGAATGGCTGTCAGCACCAAGAGGTAGGAAAAAAATGCTCAGTCTATCAGCTTTTCATTTACACCTTTGTTTGTTTGTTTGTGTGGGTGTGTTTGTGTGTTTGTTTTTGTTTGTGTGTGTGTGTGTGTGGGGGGGGGGGGGGGGGGGGTGTGTGTCTGTCTGTCTGTCTGTCTGTCTGTCTGTCTGTCTGTCTGTCTGTCTGTGTGTGTGTGTGTGTGTGTGTGTGTGTGTGTGTGTGTGTGTGTGTGTGTGTGTGTGTGTGTGTGTGTGTGTGTGTGTGTGTGTGTGTGTGTGTGTCTGTGTTTTGGCCCGTTTCCGAGAGAGGTTGGTGGTGCGACTGCTTTTTGTGAATCATAAGAGTGGAGAGGGGGGAGGAGGAGGAGGAGGAGGGAAGGAGGATGAGGAAGAGGAGGAAGAAGAAGAGTGGGAGCCCAGTAAGTGTCAGGTTAGCTCTCTGTGGAGAAAACGTAGGCTGCTAGTCTTCACGTGTTCACACTGCTCTTTCCTCGGTTGCTATCGCTTCACAGAGAGTTCATTGGGTCTATAGGAGACGTGGTGAGAGGGAGCGAGGCAGCAATGCAGGCTAGGAAGTGTGGAAATTGGAAAAGAGAAGACAAATTCCCAGGAGTTGCAGTGCATGATGTATGTTGTGAGACGCAGGCACACAACAGCTGCATGACCATAAATGGGTGCAGCCACAAATCACGCTCCCATTTGTACCTGCAAAGCCATGTTCAACGAACTGACAAAGACACTACCATTCACTCTACAGTCCAGCATAGGATACATGGTTTACACTAGGCGCTAATTAGCCAATTATTGACCTTTCCTTTGTCTACAGGAGTAGACAGTGTGTGTGTGTGTGTGTGTGTGTGTGTGTGTGTGTGTGTGTGTGTGTGTGTGTGTGTGTGTGTGTGTGTGTGTGTGTGTGTGTGTGTGTGTGTGTGTGTGTGTGTGTGTCTGTGCGTGCGTGCGTGTGTGTGTGTGTGTGTGTGAGTCGCTGGATTGTGTCTCTGTGCATCCACAAATCTCTGGTTGTTTCTACATTACTAAAAGTATTTTGGGCGTGATCCAACACTAGCTGAGTTTACTGCTGGTTCCCTCCTCCATGTCAACATCCCTTCTCTGCTGGAGCAAAGAGCCGCATTGTCTTCTGTTTTATGACGTTTTAAGAAAGTCGAACTTCAAGCAAACAACAAGGGAGCAAAAAAGTGTATATGCTCTCAGAATACAGATGCTGTCAGCGATCTGTAGATTCTCCATACAGACAGAGAGACAACCGTGAAGGGGGTTTCTGTGTGTTAGTACCAATGTTCTCCGTCTCTCCTGTTAGAGACACACACTCACACACACACACACACACTCACTTTCTCTCACACACACACACACACACACACACACACACACACCCACACACACACACACACACACACACACACACACACACACACACACACACACACACACACACACACACACACACACACACACACATTCTCTCACACACACTCTTAGCTGTCCATCGTGTCCGCTGATGACGCTTGCTCCAGGGATGGCGGGGGAGGCGGGCGGGGGGGGGCGGGGGTTGGTTGCCGCTGGTGCCACTTCTCATGGGCGTAGAGTCCGATCCTTGAGGCGCACATTCGTCCGCAGATGGAGCAAGGGAAACCAGATGCCAGGAAGGTACCAGCCGCCCGCTGGTGTCTCTGGATGCGCCTCTCGGAACGTCGGCCTTGGTTGGTTTGGTGAATTTGACAAACTGCAGTGGCGCAAGTTACCTGCCAGGCTGGTCTGTTGAGTGCCAGATTTCAAGCTGTGTGAGGGGGATGTTCGCTCGCTTTAGGAGGTCCCTGGTTTAGTCCAGGAAGCGCTGCTTTTGCCCACCAGCGCCTTGCGCCCATTAGTTGGAGGTAGAGGACTTGGCGGGGCAGGCGGTGTTCAGGCATGCGTATGGTGTCCCCTATCCAGCGCAGAGGTTTTTTGGCCACTGCTGCTTCCATACAGATTGAGCCGGTGTTGCTGAGGATGTCTGCATGGGGGATTCGATCTTCCCAGGACAGACCGAGGATCTTCTGTAGGCAGCGGATATGGAAGGCCTCTAGGTTGCTGATGTGCTGATGTACGGTCCTCCAATACCCTGCTGCGCAGGCGTCCAAATGATGATGAGGCTTCATTGATCCGGGTGTGTATTTCTGTGTCAAGGGAGCAGCATGAGGACAAAGTGGAGCCAAGGTAAGTGAAGTGATCCACTGTTTTAAGTGGAACACTGTGTATGTGGAAACTGGGGGGGTTGGGGGCGGGAGTGTTGAGATAGGACATGACCTCTGTTTTTTTAATGTTAACCTGTAGGCCAAAGGATTGGTTACTGGATATTGTGTTGAGGGCGTGCTGCATAGAGTCCGGGCTGTGAGCAAAGATGGGACAGTCATCAGCATACTGAAGCTCACAGATTTGGCGGGCCTGGAGCCAACGGATGTTGAAGAGGCTTCCATCAAGGCGGCATTCCACATGGACACCGTCTTCATGTCCCATGACACTGTGAAAGAGGCAGGTGATGGCAGAGAGGAGGATGTTAAAGAGCACCGGAGCCAAGACACAGCCTTGCTTCACCCCAACGTTTACCCTGAAAAACACTGACTGGAGTTCTCCGGTGAGCACTCTGGCTTGTATCCCGTCATGCAGCTGCTGTAGGATGCTAAGAAACTTGGGTTGTACCCCAAGTTTGCAGAGGTATTTCCAGAGCAATTCACGGTTGACGTGTCAAAAGCTTTGCTGAGGTTGATGAAGGCTATGTAAAGGTCTTTGTGATGCTCTCGGCTCTTCTCCAGCAGCTACCTCAAGACAAAAACCATGTCTGTCGTGGATCTGGTCTTCCGGAAACCACACCGTGTTTCCGGAAGCACACCTTCTAAGATGTGCTCAACCAATCTGCTGAGCATGATCTTGGCCAGGACTTTCCCTGTGATGGAGAGGAGAGATATTCCGCGGCTGTTGCCGCATACTGCTCTGCCTCCTTTCTGTTTATAAATGACCACGATGTTATCATCCTTCCAGTCCTGTGGGAGGGTCCCATGTTCCCAGATGTTTTGGATCAGAAGGTGCAGGCGACGCGTGAGGATGTATCCTCTGCTTTTGAAAACCTCTGCAGGGATTTCATCGGGTCCAGCGCTTTTATTGTTCTTCAGCCATGCAATGGCTTGCTGGATTTCTGAGTAAAGTGGTGGGATGTCCAGGTGCGTGGTTGGCGGCAGGTCTGGGAGATTATCCAGAATATGTGGGTCGACAGGGTTGGTGTGGTTGAGGAGACTCCCAAAATGATTTCCCCAGCGGGCAAGAATCCAGGGCAGGACAGGAGAGCTTTGTGGGCCTCGTGCTTGGTTTTTAGGAGTGACTGTATCTCAGCTGAGTTACAGTCAAACCAGTCCTGGTGACGTTTCCTTGACTGACTGACACCTCCACGGCTGCGCTATGAATAGCCTGGCGCAGGGCTGGCCAGTCTGCTGATCCCTCTGGGATCTTATCTTGTCTTTGGTGGTGGGGCTGTTCAGCGCTGTACGGTTGAGTATCTTGTTTGGAGCTGTCCTCGGGCCACGGGGCTGAATGCTAATGAGTAGTTTGGATCTGACCATGAGTTGGTCAGTCCAGCACTCAGCTCCGCGCATGACACGGGTGGTGAGGACATCTTTTCTGTCCTTTTGACGGACAATCACATAGTCGAGGAGATGCCAATGTTTAGAGGGGGGTTGCTGCCAGGTGGTCTTAATCTTGTTCTTCATCTGAAAGATGGTGTTGGTAATGACCAGCTGGTGCTCTGCACAGAGGGAGAGGAGTCTGAGCCCGTTGTGGTTCATCTTCCCCACTCCATGCTGGCCAATGACTTTACTCCATACCAGGTCTCTAGCATTGAAATCTCCCATGAGTATGAGCCTGTCCGTAGCCAGGTTTTTTCTTTTATATGGCATCAAGAGCTCTGTTGAAATCCTCTTTGATGCTATGCTCGGCATCAAGCGTGGGTGCACATGCACTGATGATGAGGGTGGCAAAGCGTTCCTTTGCCAGGGGACTGCGCCATGTCATCAGTCGTTCATTTATGCCGATGGGGGATTCCGGAATGCGCTGCGGCAGTTTAGACTTCACAGCAAAGCCAACTCCATGATTAGGGCGAGCGCCTTCGGGGAACCCCCCTCCAGAAGAAGGTGTACCCAGCACCAACCTCTGACAGGGAGACCTCTCCATGTAGTCTTGTCTCGCTGAGAGCTGCTAGGTCAATGTTGTATCTTGCAAGCTCCAGGGCCACCAGTGCTGTCCTGCGGTGGGGCCTGTCAGGAGTTCCAGCCAGGTCCAGCAGTGTGCGAACGTTCCACGAAGCAATGCTTCGATTATTTTTTAACTTTTGCTCCATCACTCCATTGCCGCCTGTGTGCATGGTTTAGCTAGATCCTCCCAGCCACATCCTTGGCCTGTACCCACCACCATTCCACAACACCACAGATCCCCTCTATCTCACCACTATATCACCTCTAGATCCCCTCTAGATCCCCTCTATCTCACCACTATATCACCTCTATATCTCCTCTAGATCCCCTCTATCTCACCTCTAGATCCCTTCCATATCACCTCTAGATCTCCTCTAGATCCCCTCTATCTCACCTCTAGATCCCCTCTAGATTCCCTCTATCTCACCTCTAGATCCCCTCTAGAACCCCTCTAGATCCCCTCTATCTCACCTCTAGATCTCCTTTAGATCCCCTCTATCTCACCACTATATACCTGCTATATCCCCTCTATTTTCACACCGTCAAAAACAAAGCATGCATGCGTGAGCAGAGAGGAGGTCTGAGGACCAGAGCTGTGACAACTCTAGAGTTATGTAACCGTGTGGGAGAGTTATGAATGTAATTAGGGGGGTCCAGTGTACTAAATTGGACTACTGATGGGCACACACACACACACACACACACACACACACAGACATACCCACACAACGACATATACCTACACATGCATCACACACACACATGTTGCAGAATGTTATTATATGCAAATATCTGAACATCTTCTGGAGGTGTGCACGGCCTCTGATCCTCTCTCCTCTCTCTGCCGCGTGGGCCCCGTAATCCATGATATATTAAATAATAAAATAGTACAGTACATCATATATTATATACTGTCTGTATAAGAGTATGTAAATCTTTCCTCCTCCACTTCCATTTTCTCTCTCTCTCTCTCTCTCTCTCTCTCTCTCTCTCTCTCTCTCTCTCTCTCTCTCTCTCTCTCTCTCTCTCTCTCTCTCTCTCTCTCTCTCTCTCTCTCTCTCCCCTATCCAGGAAGCCAACATGTTAAGGAGACACACACACACACACACACACACACACACACACACACACACACACACACACACACACACACACACACACACACATACACACACACATAGGGCAGAACACACTGTGTTTTTCTCTGCAGCCCCCCGACCTCCCGGGCAGAAACTGATTTGAATGTGTGAGATCTTGAAACACACATTTCTATTGTGTAACAATGGGATGGTGTGCGGGTATCTGTGTATGAGTTTGTGTGTACGTCACGTGTATGAGTGTGTGTGCATTTGTATTACTATGTGTATGTGTATGAGTGTGTGTATGAGGGAGTGAAAGCCGGTGCAGTGTGACAGTGAGTCCACTGCCTCACTGAATTACTGCTGTTACACTGTGGAACAGCAGAACCACTGCAGAACCACAGCAGAACCACAGCAGAACCACCTCAGAACCACAGCAGAACCACAGCAGAACCACCTCAGAACCACAGCAGAACCACAGCAGAACCACAGCAGAACCTCATCAGAACCACTGCAGAACCACAGCAGTACCACAGCAGAACCACAGCAGAACCACTGCAGAACCACCTCAGAACCACAGCAGAACCACTGCAGAACCCCAGCAGAACCCCAGCAGAACCACAGCAGAACCACTGCAGAACCACAGCAGAACCACAGCAGAACCACTGCAGAACCACAGCAGAACCACTGCAGAACCACCTCAGAACCACAGCAGAACCACTGCAGAAGCCCAGCAGAACCACAGCAGAACCACAGCAGAACCTCATCAGAACCACCTCAGAACCACAGCAGAACCACTGCAGAACCCCAGCAGAACCCCAGCAGAACCACAGCAGAACCACAGCAGAACCACTGCAGAACCACTGCAGAACCACTGCAGAACCACAGCAGAACCACTGCAGAACCACAGCAGAACCACTGCAGAACCACCTCAGAACCACAGCAGAACCACTGCAGAAGCCCAGCAGAACCACAGCAGAACCACAGCAGAACCTCATCAGAACCACTGCAGAACCACAGCAGAACCACCTCAGAACCACAGCAGAACCACAGCAGTACCACAGCAGGACCTCGTCAGAACCTCATCAGAACCACTGCAGAAACACAGCAGAACCACAGCAGAACCACAGCAGAACCACAGCAGAACCACTGCAGAACCACAGCAGAACCACAGCAGAACCACTGCAGAACCACAGCAGAACCACAGCAGAACCACTGCAGAAACACAGCAGAACCACAGCAGAAAGAAAGCAGAACCTATCAGAACCACAGCAGAACCACAGCAGAACCTCATCAGAACCACAGCTGAAACTCATCAGAACCACAGCAGAACCACAGCAGACACGGTGATAATCAACTACACCTGTGAGGGGAGTGAGATGTAGGTTTTACAATGCATATATACTGTGTATATATATATATATATATATATATACACTGTAGAATGCATGCAGACACTTGGGCTGCTTGTTCGACGCCACGCCAGCTGTCTGCAGCAGAGACAAACACATACACACACACACACACAAACACTCAGACACACCACTAGAGTGTCTCCAGTAACATGAGCGACACTCCACTGGATTATTCATTCTGCTGACCTCCAAACCCCTGGGAACTCAATAAAACATAGAATTTTCCTCTCCCTCTCAAAAACATGGGGAAAAACTAAAACCAACTAAAATATATTTCAGTTAGGCAGAGTGAAGCTTACAGACTAAATTCCAAAGACACAAAATATTATCCATGAGCCATGTGTAAGTCATGTATTCCCTATTTAATTAAGGAACAAATAAACTATTTTCTTTACCAATTTTCAATGGAAAAGTGTGAAAGGATGAAATCCTGAACGATGTGATTAACAGCGAAGGTCTGAGCGGAGCATCACTGGTGGAGGTGAACTGAGGCAGAGACAGGAGGAACAGAAGACTTCTGAGAATTACACTAACCCCAACACTATTAACCAATGAGAATAGCACTAACCCCATACCCATAACTATTAACCAATGAAAATAACACTAACCCCAAAACTATTAACCAATGAGAATAACACTAACCCCAAAACTATTAACCAATGAGAATAACACTAACCCCAAAACTATTAACCAATGAGAATAACACTAACCCCAAAACTATTAACCAATGAGAATAACACTAACCCCAAAACTATTAACCAATGAGAATAACACTAACCCCAAAACTATTAACCAATGAGAATAACACTAACCCCAAAACTATTAACCAATGAGAATAACACTAACCCCAAAACTATTAACCAATGAGAATAACACTAACCCCAGCACTATTAATGACAATAACACTAACCCCAACACTATTAACCACTGAGAATAACACTTATCCCAACACTATTAACCACTGAGAATAACAGTTGCCCCAACACTATTAACTAATGAGAGGACACGTACTAACAACACTATTAACTAATGAGAGGACACGTACTAACAACACTATTAACTAATGAGAGGACACGTACTAACAACACTATTAACTAATGAGAGGACACGTACTAACAACACTATTAACTAATGAGAGGACACGTACTAACAACACTATTAACTAATGAGAGGACACGTACTAACAACACTATTTACCAATGAGAGGACACGTACTTACAACACTTTTAACCAATGAGAGGACACGTACTTACAACACTTTTAACCAATGAGAGGACACGTACTTACAACACTTTTAACCAATGAGAGGACACGTACTTACAACACTTTTAACCAATGAGAGGACACGTACTAACAACACTATTTACCAATGAGAGGACACGTATTAACAACACTATTAACCAATGAGAGGCCCTGACTCAATAGATTCATGCAATTGGAGGAAGCACCACCAGCACCTCCACCACCCCCTCCAGCACCCCCACCACCCCCTCCAGCACCTCCACCACCCCCTCCACCACCTCCACCACCCCCTCCACCACCTCCACCACCCCCACCATCACCATGCTGCCGGTTTCTCCCCACTCTCAAGGCTGCAGCTTACTATGACAACTGTGAAATCACAGCTTTTCTCCACCAGAATGGTGACACTTATCGTCTCTGTGTTCAAGACGGTGCACTAAAAGAAGGCGACAGCTTAGGTTTTGTGTTCATCCATGCTAGGACAGAGAGTGACATATGAATACTTTCTTAAATGTGTCACCTAATTTATGAAGAATTTTTAATCACAGAGCCGTATTGTGTAATTTGCAGAGACTGCAGTTCCATAATGCAGCTCTCAAATTAGGAGAGGCCAAAGCGACCCACAGTTCATAAGAGCTGGGTAGTGGAACTTATACTTAAACAATCCTGAGTTAGATAACTCAAAGCTAAGACTTAAATTAATCTTTAATCGCAGTGCTCTTAGATCTTCCCCTGTCATTCTTTCACAGACAACCATCTGTGGAAAAATGGAGAAACAAACAAGGCTGAAAAGTAACGTTATCGAATAACTGTGATTATTGTCTATTTGTGTCATATCGTTAGCCTCGTAGCATATTTGCCTAAGTCATATTTAAAGGTTAATCTTGTGTTTAGCGTCAAAAATGCCTTAGTCAAATTATATGACTTAGGCGGATGGTGAATATGGAATGTAGAAAGCACTCTGATTGGCTTAGGATATAGCCAATGAGGCAAAGTGAATCAGCAGCATTAGGAGAGTAGAGTGAGGTTAGATATCAAACTTTGGCCAAAATATGACCTAGGCAATTATGCTATGAGACTAAAGATATGTTGATGTGGCGGAAAGAAGTTCACTTACAGCCACAGGGGGCAGTAATAAGCAGTCAGATTCTTCCACCTGTAGTACCTGTAAAGAAATGACTGATGTAAAGAAAGGAATTTCCAGCCAAGACATCAGGCTTGGTAACTTATGTAACTATTTTTGTAACAATTTTATGGATCTAATGAGAGGTCACCCTATTATCCAGGGCGTAATCCACCGTATGGATCACCCAAATTATTACAGCAGCGATCCAGTCATGGTCGTCAGATGTGCCGTGGCTCGAAACGAAGGATGAGCGCACTGAAATGTGTGCTCATGTGCGCTGTGTGCGCTGTACACCAAGCACACATTGGAGAACTGCGCAAAATCAGCTGATCGCAACGTCCGTTACTGTGAGACATTCAATCGCTCCGTGGTCAAGCTACTGCAGTTTTATTTACAAAAAGGTGGAGCAAAAAACATTGCTATGCTTAAGAAGTTTGTATTAAAATGGGATCTCCTTTGTGAAACTGGGTAGGTTTCATAACATCAGATGTTATTAACGCTACGTGTGGATTGAGTACCAAACACCATCTCCTGGTAGCCTACTCACCAGTAAGTCACTAAAAAAGTTATCTGCACCCCTTTTCATAACGTCTAAATTACCAAGAAATACAGAGAAACTACAATAATCGAGAGGGAAGCCAATATTAAACGCAAACCCCGAGAGATCTTGCTTGCTGAAAGAACAAATAATAAAATAATAACTCCACTGACGATTACTTGCAGGGGAATAGAGGGAATATGGAGACAGTTCCGGAAGAAATACGGCTGGCCTTTGAATTCGGTCAAAAGTCACCCTTATAGATGTTCGGTACCTCACTGGCTGCTGAATTTGATACATGTTGTTGATGTTTACCTTCTGCAACTCAAACGGTTTGATTAGATATAAGTACCACCAAGTTATCGTTCTTAGGACTTTATAGATATATAATAGATAACAACTTTAATGATCCCCCAGAGGGCCCAGATGACTTATGACTTTATCACAAAGATGTACGTAATTCAAAGTCTTCTACTCATTGCACTTCTCCTCTGTGATGCTTCGGCCTTCAGGCTTCATCTCTCACCACTCACTTCTTAACTGCTTGTTGTTAATGGAAAGACACACACACACACACACACACACACACACACACACACACACACACACAAAAACGCACACACAGACACACACACACACACACACACACATACACACACACACACACACACACACACACACACACACACACACACACATACACTCTATCTGTCACTGTTGATGGAAAATAAAGTGGGTCATCTAATTCTACCTTTAGTGAGAAGGACAGTTATTTGAATGTGCAGGAGACTACATGAAACAAGTGTGTCACCGCATGGCCATAATGAGATAATGATGGGACAGGGTTTTGTCTCATTATGAGTCATAAGGCAGAGAGTCCTGAAGTTCATCCCAGGGTCACTTGGGGGAGTCCCATCTACATGAGGCCAATTACAGGACCCCAAACAGCCTCCCCTCCATGTTCCTACTGCTGGAGACCTGCCTTCTGGGGTCTCTGTGTTAGGCTGCCCTAGAGACATGCCTCCTGAGCTCTCTGTGATAGGCTGTCCTATCCGGAAGGCGTGGTAGTTTTTTATAGTGTAGACATTATAATGCATGATGAGTAAGCAAGAGGGGGGGAGGGGGGGTGGTTCCACTCTCAGCCCAAAGGGCCCGGGTTCAATCCCAGTGTAATGGGCTACATAACTAATAGCGCAATATTAAATGAACTAAATGACCTTGGGTGTCTTGAAAGGCGCCTCTAAATAAAATGTATTATTAAATGAGATCCAGAAAAGTAAGAGCATGAGTTCAGAGCACTGATGCAAGAACATGGCTCGTTAGCGATTCGCCTTGACCTCCCGTTGACCTCTCAGCGTGATTCATGGTGTTAACGATTGAACCTGCAATTCATTAAAACATTAACCTATCGAATGGGTCAGCCTCTACGCTCTCATCAGCGGCCGTTGGCCTCGCAGCTCGAGAGCTCCTGGGTTCAAACCCCAACATCTACCGGTGTGTACCCCACCACTTTGGATGAGAGCGTATACTAAAAGACTCAATACGATGATACAGTCTGTTATATTACAATCGTATCATATTATGTTGTTTTTCTTATCGCTCTCCCTCGAGGATCTGCATTGTGTTTTTCCGATACAGACCTCGGTTCATATTTGTTCTCTTGGCATGAGGAACAAAGCGTGGAAGCCCCCTGCTGTCCGCCTCACGCTGGGCCAATTAGGAGGATTTACTACTGAAGATCATCATCATCATCATCATCATCATCACTAATCACCCTCAGAAAAAGGGGAGCCCCCCTGCTGCGGGACAATCCTAATGTTTGATACGTTAACACGGTGACGCGTCGCTCAATCCATATCCGAATATTAATACCTTATTTTCACATTGACGGACCTCGTTGGGATGGTAAATCTACTACTCACATTTTTATAGCTTATCTGCAATTTGCCCATATTTTTTTTTGTTTCTGATCAGCACTCAAACATATCTTTGTAGTTACTCCCATTACCATTGTATTCTATGGTTGGGGGTTTTCTGTTAGGGTTAGCTGTTAGGGTTAGCTGTTAGGGTTCACTGTTAGGGTTCACTGTTAGGGTTCGCTGTTAGGGTTCACTGTTAGGGTTCACTGTTAGGGTTCACTGTTAGGGTTTGCTGTTAGGGTTCACTGTTAGGGTTCACTGTTAGGGTTCACTGTTAGGGTTCACTGTTAGGGTTCACTGTTAGGGTTCGCTGTTAGGGTTCACTGTTAGGGTTCACTGTTAGGGTTCACTGTTAGGGTTCGCTGTTAGGGTTCGCTGTTAGGGTTCGCTGTTAGGGTTCGCTGTTAGGGTTCACTGTTAGGGTTCACTGTTAGGGTTCACTGTTAGGGTTCACTGTTAGGGTTCACTGTTAGGGTTCACTGTTAGGGTTCGCTGTTAGGGTTAGCTGTTAGGGTTCGCTGTTGGAGTTAGCTGTTAGGGTTCACTGTTAGGGTTAGCTGTTAGGGTTCACTGTTAGGGTTCACTGTTAGGGTTAGCTGTTAGGGTTCACTGTTAGGGTTCACTGTTAGGGTTAGCTGTTAGGGTTCGCTGTTAGGGTTCGCTGTTAGGGTTCGCTGTTAGGGTTCACTGTTAGGGTTCACTGTTAGGGTTCACTGTTAGGGTTCACTGTTAGGGTTCGCTGTTAGGGTTCACTGTTAGGGTTCACTGTTAGGGTTCACTGTTAGGGTTCACTGTTAGGGTTCGCTGTTAGGGTTCACTGTTAGGGTTCACTGTTAGGGTTCACTGTTAGGGTTCACTGTTAGGGTTAGCTGTTAGGGTTCACTGTTAGGGTTCACTGTTAGGGTTCACTGTTAGGGTTCACTGTTAGGGTTCGCTGTTAGGGTTCACTGTTAGGGTTCGCTGTTAGGGTTCACTGTTAGGGTAAGCTGTCAACTTTGTACACAAGCTGGAAAGAGGTGAAGAGTTCTTTCACCACCTGCACACTAATAATTTAAAAGAATAATCAAACAGAAAGCTGGAAGTCCTCCTGCTGCTTTATACATTTCCAGCACTCTTTTCTTATGTTCAGTGAGCATAGGCATGTTTAAGAATTAAAAGGTGAAGAAAGTATGTGGAAACCTTTCCTTCATGAAGGCTCCTTCTTTGGGCCGGGGCTCCTTATATTACTGGATCAGATTCTTCAAGGGTCTAAATTGGCATACTTGAGTCTTATCTGCGATGTCAAATTGTGTCTGCAATGAAACATACTCAAATAATTTCTCTCATAATTTCCCTCCAAAATGGACGAATTTCCATTGGGTGCAGTATTGCATTTGTGTGTGTGTGTGTGTGTGTGTGTGTGTGTGTGTGTGTGTGTGTGTGTGTGTGTGTGTGTGTGTGTGTGTTGTGTGTGTGTGTGTGTGTGTGTGTGTGTGTGTGTGTGTGTGTGTGTGTGTGTGTGTGTGTGTGTGTGTGTGTGTGTGCGCGACGTGATTCATTCACTAGCAAACTGTTTAACCACTTTTTGTGTAAGTTGGTTAGTTTCACTTTCATTCCCTGTTATCTAAATATTCTCAAATCATAAATATTGTATCGCCTTAAAACATAACATTGTTTTGTATGAAAATATGTCTTTATAATTACAATAATTGTAATTTACAATATTTTGCCAGCGGGTCAGGTTAACTTTCTCAGCAGCATCTGGTATACAGCTTTAGGATATAATTGTTCATTCATTCATGTAAAGAATACATATTACACACAGGGGTTGTTTTTGGAACGTAAGCCTTTATTTGAAGGTGTGCAACTTGGAAGGGATTCACTGTTTGAAGAAGTTGTGAAGACAACAGAGCGACTAGCTTTAAAGGAAACCAACATCCTTGTTATCAGACTCAGCCGTCCACCGCAGGGGGTCGTCCAGCTCGGGTGTCTGCCCTCCGTTAACGACACGGCGACTAATGAGCCGTACGGGACCGGAGGTCCAGGAACATCAGCAACAGCATTTTATATGAAGAAGAAATAACATCCACATCACATAGCGAGCACTGAAACAAAGTTGTAAACAACACAATCAAACAGCGTTGGGAAGCATCCCAGAATTGTCTAAAACTAAGGCCTGGATGGTTTATCTTTATGTTGTCTAAAGAGAGCGGCAGACTGCAGCATTGAGCGTCGCATTGTTCAGAACAGCGCGTCATCAACCACGTTTAGCACAGTTGTTTGCAATTGCAGGGAAACATTTTCACTTCCATTTGCTGTGGCGTCGTTTACCTGGAGAATTCAGAACCGCAGAGGTAACCGATGACTAATAACACACATTGTAATCCAAAGTCCAGGGTTATTCCAAAGTCTGTCAGGAAATATGTGCACCATATTTATTTGTTAGACATATTTTTCTGTAATAAAATATTAGCATTATATATTTGTATGATGTTTTCATAATGGCAACAATTGTGTCAAAATAATTTGTGGCAGTTAAATCCTGAATACTACCGGAAAAATACTATCAAATATGACTACATGCTGTCAGTGAAAGAAGCACAATAATTAGACATTTGATTGCAGTTAAATAATGAGTGTCAGTTTCCCTGGTCTATTGGCAACATTCAGCATTCGGTGTTATGTAAATTGATCCAGCATATCACTGTCTGAGTGATACAGAAAATGTCCGCACAGCCAAACACCCAGTTTGGGCTATTGGCTTGGCACCACACAGGGAGCGCCTTCCTCGCTGAGCCTAACCTGTCAATCTTAGTATGTCAACAATTGTTTACTCAAGGAATGTGTTATGAACAACACTTGAAGTAACAAAAAAGTAAAAGTCTAAGAATAGGCTCAGTCTTTCTATATCAGGAGGTGGTCATTAGTATTCCGCTGTCCTCATTGCTTCATCATGATGCTTGGTGAAGCGATGTTTGTGTGAGACAAGAAAACGACCAAATATAGCAACATAACCAATGAAGAGGAACACAGCACCCTATGTCCGTAGGCCAAGTTAGACCTATTTATTATGGAGAACACTTCTGTACACTGTGGCGGTATGGAGAAACAAACTATTCCCTGGGGTTTTCTGTACTCTTAAAGCCCTAAATGTATGCTAAAGAAACATGTGCAGATGTGATACTGTGTTTTAATAATTCAGCTATTGCTCCAGTGTCCAGGGGATTCATTACCAGCACTACGACACAACCCCCAGGCCCCAGACCAGTTAGATTCATCATCACAGTGTGTGTTCCCGCTGGTCCTGGACCTCGCGTAATGACCTCAAAGAGTGATGTTGTGTTATCAGTGCTTGATACCATTTTACTACACAGTTTGTGTGGGACTTTTCATTCTTAGCGAGCGGGCAGAAGCTGACATCCAAGGGGCTCTTTACAGATAACCCTAACCCTGGGGTTACCCTAACCCTAACCCAGGGGTTACCCCAACCCTAACCCTGGGGTAACCCTTACCCTAACCCAGGGTTTACCCCAACCCTAACCCAGGGGTTACCCTAACCCTAACCCAGGGGTTACCCCAACCCTAACCCTGGGGTAACCCTTACCCTAACCCTGGGGTAACCCTAACCCTAACCCAGGGGTTACCCCAACCCTAACCCAGGGGTTACCCCAACCGGAAATGGACAGCGTCTATAGCCCTAGCGTCGGATTCCACCGCCACTCCTCCCCTTCCTGTTGCCGGCTTTCCCGTATTGTGCTCCCCCTCACTTCGGAAACTAGGCAGCATGGCGAGTTTTGAAGAGGACTTTGACGGCGCTGTAAAGCTAGCATGTTTGGCTCATTCCGTCGAAAATTGCAAAGAACTTCAAAGGATTTGCTTACAGCATTTGCTGAGGAAGAAAGATGTTCTTGCCTGTTTTCCCACAGGCTATGGCAAAAGTTTTATATTTCAAGCGTGGCCTATTGTGTGCAGCGAGCTAGCAGGGGTAACGTTCCATTCATCCTCGGAGACTTGTAAACACAGTATTGTGTCCTTTTATAACTATAAGGATCTTCACACTCATCTTTAATAGTTTTTTGTGGCGTTTGCGGTTGGGATTGAGCCATCTCTCTGACAGCCTCTGAACGTGAAGACGTTCCATCAAAATAATTTCCCCCCCTGCACTATTTTGCATGGACACCACTGCTGCTTCCCGGGGTTAGCCCCGCCCTATACGATTGTGATTGGTTTAAAGAAATAAAAACAGGCTTGCCCAGTTTCCCCCCGGATAGACGGCTCTAAATAGCTTGGTTCCAGACCATTCTACTTGCTGTAGTTTGGTCTGGCTTTGCGAAACTACCCTAACCCTAACCTGCGTGCATGTGTGGGGGGGGGGGGGGGGGGGGGGCAAACTCAATGTCATTCCATCTCTGGATTACTCACAGGGTCCTGTGTGGGATAGCAACAACTGGTCGAATGCAAATAGTGATGTGTGTTTGTGTTGTGTGTGAGTGTGTGTGTGTGTAATATATAAATATGCATAAAGGTATAGAAGGAGAAAGAGATAGTGAGCAAGACAGGAGTAAAAGGAAAGGGAGAGGGAGTGAGTGTGAGAGAGGGAGAGGGTGAGGGAGAAGGTGAGGGAGAAGGAGAGGGTGAGAAAGAGGGAGAGAGAGAAAGGGTGAGAGAGATGGAGAGAGAGGGAGAAAAGGATCATTATCATATTATTTTCACACAACTGAATACTGAAAAGACAAAAACCCAGAACTCCAGGAAATACTTTCTATCTACACACACACACACACACACACACACACACACACACACACACACACACACACACACACACACACACACACACACACACACACACACACACACACCCCACACACACATGCATACACACACACCCCCCCCCCCACACACACGCATACACACATACACACACACACACACACCTACACACACACACACACACACACACAAATACAAAGAGAGATAGAATAAGAGATTTATTGAGATTCTTTCCCACTACCAATCCTGAGCTAAAGAAGAGAACAGTATCCCTTTATCTGAACCATCCCATTATTCTGTCAATCATGTTTTCTACTTTTAGCACATTTTTGGCAAATCCAAATGCATTCAAAGCAAATCACATCACTTGCAGATAACTAGTAGAAAATTAAATACATGACCCCAGAATAAGTCTGAAGGTACCAGCCCCATTGGCCCCTCAGGTAGTAGGGTTTGAGGGCCGTGAGGACAGGCTGAAGGCCCCCCTGGGCAGTAGATCAGGTGGTAGTGTCTGAGGGCCCTACCTGGGCAGTAGATCACCAAGGAGAAGGTCCATTAAGAGACTCAATAAGAGGACATTAGTGATGAGAGCTTTCTTTTTGTTTCTCTCTCTCTCTCTCTCTCTCTCTCTCTCTCTCTCTCTCTCTCTCTCTCTCTCTCTCTCTCTCTCTCTCTCTCTCTCTCTCTCTCTCTCTCTCTCTCTCTCTCTCTCTCTCTCTCTCTCTCTCTCTCTCTCTCTCTCTCTCCATAGCTGTAGATAGTGTAGATAGAGATCAGTCGCCACAGCCCAGGACCATGGCGTACCCTATTTGGAGAGTAAAGAGACTTCTTCTCCCTCGGCACATGAGATATGTGTCAAAACCAGCCCAGTTTTATGAGTCATGCATCATAAAACTGAACATGCTTGTCTCTTGTGCACTCAGGGCAGGAGTTCAGCAGCGACACGTTCTGCTGCTTAGCGCAGAGAGAGACCAATACCACCTCTCTTATGTGGAAAAGAACACACACACACACGCACAGACACACACACACAGGCACCTACGCAGACGCATTCACACACACACACACACACACACACACGCACTCACGCGCATACACGCACGAGCAAACACGCGCACGCAAGCATGCACGCACACGCATGCACACGCATGCACACGCATGCACGCACGCACACAATTCCCACTTGGTGATTACCATTCCAAGCCCATTTCAACGGCCTCCATCAGCTTGTTAATTGGAGGAGACATTGCTAAGGCTAGGCTGTGCTGGGAATGTGATCCATTGGCTTATAAACCTTAAATTTATTTGAGTTAATTATGGTGGCAGCAATTAGTTGGTTTAATAAGGGACAGCAGTCACAATTTATATCGTCAGTGTTTTTTTCCTGATATCATTGAAAGGATGCCAGACTGGCAAAGGGAAAGGTTGAAATTAATTTCATAGGGCATGCTCATTTGGGATTCCTGTTGAACCAGTAGGACCTGGAGAAGGAAACCGGGACAACGTGTGTGAAAAGAGCAAATGATGGGTTGGCCGAAATCATTCTTGGAGAGGGTGAAAATAGAAGCGAGAAGCCTTTTCCATTAGGTTTTAGCTTGAACCTCACTGTTACCAACCTCTACTTACCTATGAACTAATTACCTCTAACCTCTATTGACCTCTAACCCCTACTAACTTCACTGCTCCTAACCTCACTGCTACTAACCTCTGTTAACCTCAATGCTACTAACCTCTCACCTCCACTAACCTCACTGCTACTAACCTCTAACCTCCTCTAACCTCTAACCTCCACTAAACTCACTCTTACTAACCTCTAATAACCTCATTGCTACTAACCTCTACTAACATCTTACCCTTATGTTACCTCACTACTAAACGATTAATACATGACTAATATACTAACTATACTTCTGTTTATAATTGGTATAACCCAGAATGATGTAGTATATTATAACTATACTTCTGTTTATAGTTAGTATATAGCAATATGATACACTACATACTAACTATTCTTCTGTTTATAGTTAGTACCAGTATGATATACTATATACTAACTATAGGCTACTTACTTACCTTTATGTTTCCTTGCTGGTTTGCTAAAAATGTATGCTCTATATATGTGTATATGTGTGTATATTGTGTATGTATACATATATACAAGTGGTCTATATTTAAAACGGGTATTCTTTATCTGAATCATGACATGTGCTTCCACAGTTATTCGCTGTCCCGTGTGACAACAGAATGTCAGAGGACAGATCGTGATGAAACACATCAGGCCGAATCCATTTGATTGTTTTTGTCTAACATGGGCTTTTATATTCAGTCTTGTAGCCTCTGCCTATTCTACTTCTATGTTTGGATCCAAATATGTAAACTAGACAAAAACTAAGCTGAGGTGCGTATTTCTGTAATGCTTGGAGATCGGTTGACCTTTGATTTTGGTTCGTTTATTTCCCCGTTTAAATAGGTGGACTTCAATATGGACTATTTTGATTTAAAAAATAATGTACGCAACTCTCCGTGAAATCGAAAAGATCTGCATGAGTGAGACTGACGTGTTCCCACTTTTCCACAGAAGCTGTGCGTATTACCAACTGCAGCATCGGGAAACATTTTCCTCCCCCCGGCGGGACAATATAATGTATAACATGGAAGCTCTGCCGGTAGACGTTGTCCACTTTTCCTTTATCAATGCTGACTAAAGTTGTGATCCTGATTCCTGACCATATGGCTGCGGCTGTGGCTCAGTCAGCCTCATACTGAAATCACTCCGGTCCACTTGAACCTGCGCGTCCGGGAAACACCACAGGACAATGAACATCTGATCTGGAAGACCTTGGTATTTACCCGGACTAAAAGAAGGACGTCAACTTTAGTTGGGATACTGCTTTTACCTGGTTTCTACTTTATGAAGAGCAACACCATAGGAAAAAACATCCACAAGAGATAGGCTGGTAAGTTCCACGAGCCACACGGTATCGTCCTATTTGAAACATGTTCCGATGTAGCGAGTACTAAAGTTGGAGTCGATTAATTGATCGAGAAAACATTAATAAAGCAACAAGGGGGGAGAACAATGTAAGCGTAATGGCGCTCTGATTTCTGTTTTTAAATTGTTGTTTAGCGTTCGGTCACGAATGGTATAGTTCAAATGACACTATGATGCCTCAATAATCCCTATCGATTAATTCTCATCCATATGATGAGCGGGTACCGTAATGAACTGCCCCGGGTTCCTGATGCGCCCCGAGGGCGCACGGTAAAGCTGATTGAACGAGACGATGCTCACCGAGGAACGACACATTACTTATTTAAATGAATGCACACACAAACCGTATTATTCTTGCCCACAACTCGGAATTCCACCACGGAACGGATTGAAACATAATTCCCCATTCAACAGTTTAATTTGTGAATGGCAATTCAATTTGGATGACAATATTGTGTCTTACATTTAGACTTTAATAATATTGGTCATATAGTGTTTATTTATGGTCTAACCTCCGCAATGTCGTTGCTCTCTCTCTAAAACCAATTTGAGCGTCTTCAATGATTCTCTCTTACTGGCAATGTGATTCGATTGTTTAAAGAATAACATCTGTAACCCAGTGTATAAGCTGTCATATTAACATTTTACCTTCCAACATAACTTATATAGGCTACTGGGCTTTTAGTCTGAAAATATATAATTTTTCGAGCATCTATATGTGTGCATGTTTGAGTAAGTATAACACACGTAGGCCTACATCTCATGTGTGTGTGTGTGTGTGTGTGTGTGTGTGTGTGTGTGTGTGTGTGTGTGTGTGTGTGTGTGTGTGTGTGTGTGTGTGTGTGTGTGTGTGTGTGTGTGTGTGTGTAATTATTTAATGAGGGCCATATTCAAATGAATGTGGTTCAACCCATTTATATTAATCCACATTCATTGCACTGGATAATTACTCAGAAATTTGAAGATTCTAGAGATTATTGCCCATAAAACACTATAAGCTGGCTAGTCGGGTGGTGATGAAGGAATTCTTCCTGTCCGACACAATGTCTGCTCCGTTAATGAATCTATTCAAATGATTCAGCCGCAGCGCTCTGACCGAGAGAGTCGATCCACTCAATCGAATGCGCTGTTAAGAGCCCCCCCTTCCTTTGCTTCTGTCAAGGAAACCCTTTTCACAACAGCACAGGTTCCTCACAGGTGTAGTCGCATGAGAGCAGGCAGAGCAGGACGCCGTGGGGCGGATCTGCTCAAAGAATTAAACGCTCATTACATTAACGAGCACCACCTGTTACTCCTTCTCTGTGATATTTATAGTGACTCTTTCTTTCTTTCTTTCTTTCTTTCTTTCTTTCTTTCTTTCTTTCTTTCTTTCTTTCTTTCTTTCTTTCTTTCTTTCTCTCTTAAAAAAAAATAATATATAATCTTTGGGTGGATCTGCTTTGTACACAGCATTCAGGGGTAAGATCAAATAATTTAAATATAAAGTATAGTATTAACAGGGGATTCTGCTCTCAATGGGAATGTGAGTGTGATCATCTAGTTAGAGGGTGATAATGTAGCGAGAGAGTGATAATGTAGTGAGAGAGTGATAATGTATTGAGAGTGATAATGTAGTGAGAGAGTGATGATGTAGTGAGAGAGTGATGATGTAGTGAGAGTGATAATGTAGTGGGAGAGTGATAATGTAGTGAGAGTGATGTAGTGGGAGGGTGATAATGTAGTGGTAGAGTGATAATGTAGTGGGAGAGTGATAATGTAGTGGGAGAGTGATAATGTGAGGTTAGGGGTGTCCAATCAGCAAATCATTAAAAGATATTCTCACGAAACCTTTGCCTTACCTCTGAGCCAATGATATGAGACTCTTGCTTAAGTCCGCCCGCACGCTGCGACCAACAGAAGGAGCAAGTGTTTAAACACATTTCACATCCACCTCATTGCCATGTTTCTGATGTCAATACGGCCACACTTCCATCCCTGTTATCTGAGTGGCTGGCAGCCGTATCGCCCCCGCTGTGTGCTTTGGCTAGAAGGCCACACTGTAACCACACCGTGGCCACACCAAGGCCACTCCAAGGCCACTCCAAGGCCACTCCAAGGCCACTCCAAGGCCTCTCCAAGGCCACTCCAAGGCCACTCCAAGGCCCTATCCCATTAGACCCCCTGGCTAACTATTGCATTACTTGGTAGGGGATTTAAGCTTATCTTCAACCTGGTGTCCCTGGAACATGCAACATATGGATATCATTGTCCCATTTTTTTGAACAAAATTTTGTTGAACAAAATGGGACATGGAAATGTGTCCAGTACTGTTATGAACTATCATCAATGTTGTAAAGTATGTAGTTGGCAAGTTCGCTTGCTAGTGATTAGCGCATACTAGCGTTTTGATTTTGATGGTTGGGCTTGTGATAAAGAAGATAACACCAGAAGTCTGTAATACATTGAAACGGCATAATGATAATGCGATTGTCATAATAATTTATTGAATGATTGCTAACAAAGGAAAAACTAACATTTGTGATTTTCAATCCTGTCGCATCTTTCGCCCGCCATCTTGCCTAGGATTTTTTCTTGATTTTCCATTTTAGTATTGTGGGAGCAATATCAATACCCTCGTTTGCAAGTCTGCCCATCGAAATTCTAACTTCCATTTACCCCTTATCTTTCCCCCTACCCCTCAATGCAACTACAATGAGGGTTTGGGCGAAGGGGTGGATCAGGATCGGGCCCAAGGCCTCACCAAGGCCAGTCCTAGATGAACACGAAAGCTGCTGTTCCCCTTCCCAGCAGCAGCACTCAGTAGGCCGGGGGCTCGCTGGGTGCTGGATTATGTATCAATTATGAATGAAGTCACCAGGTGAGGCTGGGAAAAATCAAAGCATATCATCAATATTTGAGTGGCTACTAGAAAATTAAAGTGCAGCACAACCAGGTTCATGTTGGTGAGTGCAAAAGCAGCGTCAGGAATCCCAAACAAAGATTAGTCTTGTTTCCGGAGACCCTGATGCCTGTGTATCTTGCACTTTCTCTACTGGCCCTTGGCTTCTAACTCTAGTAGTGTGTTCCTTCATGTCTCAAGTCTCTCTCTTGGGTACTGTGGGAGTGTTGCTTAGGTTTGGCAATATGGGTATTGATCTCCGATCAATCTTGATACCAGGCACCTGCTGCTGGACACTTGACACACATACCTTCATTACGTCTGATGCTATATATAAAAAAAAATAGAGAGAGAGAGAGAGAGAGAGAGAGAGAGAGAGAGAGAGAGAGAGAGAGAGAGAGAGAGAGAGAGAGAGAGAGAGAGAGAGAGAGAGAGAGAAAATGGAAGTGGAGGAGGAAAGATTTACATACTCTTATACAGACAGTATATAATATATGATGTACTGTACTATTTTATTATTTAATATATCATGGATTACGGGGCCCACGCGGCAGAGAGAGGAGAGAGGATCAGAGGCCGTGCACACCTCCAGAAGATGTTCAGATATTTGCATATAATAACATTAAGAGAGAGAGAGAGAGAGAGAGAGAGAGAGAGAGAGAGAGAGAGAGAGAGAGTCGATCTCTGGGTTGGAGTGAAACAACATGATGTAATTTAGATATTCTTGGATGGATTTCATTCGGAGGCCGATGATGATTGCTTGAGCTCATCAGGACCTAAGTTTAGCCTGGCTCCGATGCTCATTTTGATTTGAAAAGCCAGATATCAAAGCTGATGTGTTCTTCCTCACTAGCATGCTGGCTGACCACGCCAGGGCCTCTCCTTAATTGCATATGTTTCCCCGACATTCGTTAATTATGGCTGCCGTTATCTCATTGAGCACCAACCCAAAGGAGAGATAAGCATTTGCCTTTGATTGACTGATCCGGATTCAGAAAAGCATTCTATTTTTGTGCAGGAAATAGAATTGTACTAATGACACTCTGGCATGGTAGCTCTCAGCTGCCAGGCAGGATATTATTCTCCCAATCATAATTCACCATTTCAGCTTAACTAATCATGAACAAATCCTCCTTAAGGCTCTTCACCTAATTCCCAATCAACCAGGAACCAATAATGAACCAATCACTGGCTGATGTTGAATTCTTTGTTAGGAATTCCACATCAGGTTGCTCCACTTCTGGCCCAGTTGGCACTCATCACGAATCCTTCCTTCTTTTTACGATCCCAGTTGTGTGTCTATTTGTTTAACTTCTTCCCTTTGTTTTGTCAGATACCAGGGTGCTGCGATAGCAGCATGGTTATCACTATTTAATGCTGAAACACGTCACCAAAAAACCTTCAAAATAAAATACGTGATTATTTGTTTCTTTACCTCCCTGTCAGTCAAAGGTGTGTGTTTGTCTGTGAGCTCGGGGCCTTCTGATTGGCTGAGCCCAGTATCTGACCGAGGGCTCAAACTTCTGTAGATATTAGCAAGTGCACTGGAGGGTCATGTGTCTGGGAGGTCCACTGCAGTCTTAGCTGCCTTCCTCTGTGAGGCCAGGCTGGGTGGCTGGGAGCTACCAGAGGCTGGAGGGTACCAGAGGCTGGGAGGTACCGGAGGCTGGTGGGAGCGGCTGAATCCTCTCCTCAGCTGGGTTTATGAAGATCTCACTCAGGTTCTCAGCCTGTTGTGTCTTCTGTGGCCGTCGTGTGATCGTATGTATAGGTCTGTAAAAGCCCTCAGAGACCGTAGTGCTGAAAAAGGTCCAGACATTGGAAAAACTCACTTTGCACTTTTTTCCTCAGTCATTATCATCCTATTCTATATGTGTAGGCGCGCGAATGCGTGCGCCTACACATATAGAATAGGATGTTAATGACTGAAGATCTTAAAGCTGTCTACAGCTCACCTGTTGATGAGGAAATGGACATTAATATATAATTAACGGTATATAATGTTAAAAAACACATGTCCCCACTTGGTCTGCATGCCTCATACTCAGTTCTCTCTCCCTCAATCCAGCTGGCTCCCACCACTTTGGAATCATGCTTCCTTTGGTCATTTGCGTCTCCACCCCCCCACAGGGATGTACACACATCATGTCCATATTCAGCTCACACTAATGAACGTTTGGCAAAGGTAATGAACATATCCTCTGTTTACAATGTAAGCAGAAACGTGTGGTCTCGGAATGTGTTGCAAATCCAGAGCTTAAGAAACACGCATAAATTAGCTATCATTAGATTTGTTCAATATGGTAACGTAAATGAAACACCAAATCACCCAGGTGCTAATGCTTCCGTTGGCGTTATATATATATACTTTCAACGCCATATATATGTTCTCACACTCACACACTATTCAGGAAGAGGTTTATTTCTCTGCCTTTTGAATCGTGTGCACCGTTCCAAATGTATGTCTTTTGGAGCAGGCAGCTGTGTTGTCATTGTGTATCTGTTCGAGGGGGGGTGTGGGGAGGTATGGTTGGATTATATGTATACATTATGTTAAGCTCCATCATTTTCTCTTTGTCTTCCCAGGGAGGGGATGCGTCAGAGGAAGTCGGATGAAGTTCCGAAATAAATGCGGATGATCTGACCAGGGTAGCGTCCTCATCCACTGGAAACCAAAGACGGACCTCCTTATCGTCCCACCCATCCGAGGGGAGGAGGACAAACCCACGCGTCCTAAGCATCTCACATGACCTAAACATCTTCTCAGGCACATTAGACACTTAATACAGCTAGGAACCCCAACCAGGCTTCTCTGATTAGAACCTGATCGTAGGTTTTGAACCCCAACCAGGCTTCTCTGATCAGAACATGATCGTAGGCTTTGAAGCCCAAACCTTCCCCGGTTCCCGGTTCGCGTGGGAGGGCCTGGCCTCTCGTCGTAACCCGGACCATGAAGCCCCAGCGGCGGTCCTGCTGTAGGAGGACTTCCAGCCCCTGGCTTGATGCTCTGTGGTGAGGAGATCCACAACACATTGTTCATCTGTTTCGGTGATCGTCAAGGTGGATTGCAGCGCTCAACGCTGAGGGTTATTGAAAAGGAGGAGCCCCGTGCAATCTTTCAATGCATTCAGAGCTCTAAAGGTGTTGTTTCTGTCTGGCGGCCGCCGGGAGATCAGATAAGAAGAGCGCTGGGAAGAGAGAAGCAGCGCCTGCTGTTAGGACCTGCATACAAATGAATCTCCAGCAAGCCTCAAGCAAGACTGCTGCACCGAATCAATACTGGTTAACCAAAGCGGACAAAAGATCCATTTCCATTACGATGCCGTAGATTGTGGTTTGAATTTTTATATGCATATAAAAAAAATATTGATGTAAGAAATTTCAAAAGGGGGGCACGGAGATAAGGGGGCATATTAGAATATTATCGCTGAAAACGGAGGGAACCCTGAAATCGAAAAAGCTCCTTGTCAGAGCGCTGGCGTGTGCCACGATGCAGTGCTCCTCGTTGCAATGAAGGAAGAGCCCTTCAGTCGCTCCCTGTAAAGTCCCAGAAGATGCTGATGACACTCGTTTGAAACTGCTTCGGAGATTTGTACAGGCACGAGGCGAGATGGAGCTCGATAACAGCTCGCTGGAACTTTACTTCGGCAACGGCACCGAAGGGTCTCCGGAGAACACCACCACAAACCTGCCTTGGGACGATGCCACGCTGCTGGGCCTGCAGGTCTCCATCTCCGCCCTCCTGGCCCTCCTCACCCTGGCCACCGTGCTGTCCAACGCGTTTGTCATCGCCACCATCTACCTGACCCGCAAGCTGCACACGCCGGCCAACTTCCTGATCGGCTCGCTGGCCGTCACGGACCTGCTGGTGTCCATCCTGGTCATGCCCATCAGCATCGTGTACACCGTGAGCAAGACCTGGGCCCTGGGCCAGATCCTGTGCGACATCTGGCTCTCGTCGGACATCACCTTCTGCACCGCCTCCATCCTGCACCTGTGCGTGATCGCCCTGGACCGCTACTGGGCCATCACGCGCGCCCTGGAGTACTCCCAGCAGCGCACCATGCGGCGGGCGGCCGTGATGGTGGCGGTGGTGTGGGTCATCTCCATCTGCATCTCCATCCCGCCGCTGTTCTGGCGCCAGGCCAAGGCGCACGAGGAGCTGACGGAGTGCATGGTGAACACGGACCAGATCTCCTACACGCTGTACTCCACCTTCGGCGCCTTCTACGTGCCCACGGTGCTGCTGATCATCCTCTACGGACGCATCTACGTGGCGGCGCGCTCCCGCATCCTGAAGGCGCCGGCCAGCCGCGCCAAGCGCTTCACCACGGCGCAGCTCATCCAGACCTCGGCCGGCTCCTCCCTCTGCTCCATCAGCTCCGCCTCCATCCAGGAGGCGCACCTCCGGTCGGCCGCCTCCGCCGCCGCCGGGGTCGGGGCGTCGCCGTCGGGCACCAACAGCGTGAAGGTGAAGCTGGCGGACAACCTGCTGGAGAGGAAGCGCCTGTGTGCGGCGAGGGAGAGGAAGGCCACCAAGACGCTGGGCGTGATCCTGGGCGCCTTCATCGTGTGCTGGCTGCCCTTCTTCGTGGGCACGCTGGTGCTGGCCGTGTGCACCCAGTGCTGGTTCCACCCCCTGCTGTTTGACGTGTTCACCTGGCTGGGGTACCTGAACTCCCTGATCAACCCCGTCATCTACACCATGTTCAACGACGACTTCCAGCAGGCCTTCCACAAACTCATGAAGTTCAGGAGGTGCTCTTGAAGAACTGCTTGTTTGCTTTTCTTGCTTCATCTTTTGACACGGTTCATGTGTTGGATTCAACTGACTGACGGAAAGAGAATATATGTATTTTAAGAAAGGACATCAATGTGAGGCAAACTATGGACATGAGAGATCTATTTCTTTGAAATAGCAATTCTATTATATTTGTAGATATATGGAGAATAGAAAAAGATATATATATGAATCTATATATATATGAAGATTTATGGAGGATAGAAAAAGAGCCTTATGGACTACAGTATGTTCCATTTAATGTAATGCTATTACTAAAAAAAGATAAGATCAGACATAAAAGATGAAATATAAATATACATGACAGAATGTGTTTTAGTGAGCTGTGCTTTTTTTGTTTGTATGTACTTAAATCTTAAATCACAGAAACTGTACCGTAATGTCCAGAAACGTCTTCAAACACATTGTTGCATGTGTGTCTGAAAAGACGCTTTCTTGATATTTCATGAAAACACGAACTGGGGTATTTTTAATCCACAGAGAAAGGATAATTGTGAAAGAGATTCCATAAGAGAAGGACAGACTCCTCTTGTTGTGGAGAGCGGGAATGAAAGCCATGGAATATACACGACCACGTCCCAGAATCACAGGATATTGTCCATATGAAGTTGCTGTGACACAGTATGTATTTTAAGAAGTCTATGAAGTGTAAATATCTAATTATATGAACTATAACAGTGTGTGTGTGTGTGTGTGTGTGTGTGTGTGTGTGTGTGTGTGTGTGTGTGTGTGTGTGTGTGTGTGTGTGTGTGTGGGGGGGGGGGGGGGGGGGGGGTCAGTGTGTGTGCGTGTGTGTGTTGGAGACCTGCCCCATGAAAACAATAAGCATAAGGAAGGAAAGCAGAATTTCGTCTTTAGATTGTAAGTAGCCCTAGCAACAAATTATACTGTTTTGTTGGATGGCAATATGCCGAAATTTACTGAAGAACTAGAAGAAATATAAACTGCATCATACATGGCGATATATGTGGCACCAATCCTGTGGCAGGAGACGGGATCTGTGCGCGGGTATTTGGCGAACACAAACCCGGCCAGCAGTATTCAACGGTAGAAAGGGTCTGTAAAGGCTCTACATCAACGAGGCTGGCCCCTGGAGAAATACACGTATCAAAACCCCTTCTGAAAGCTCCTTCCTCTTGCACCAATGACTTTCCTTTGGTAGAATAGCTTCAGAATTATCGTCTGCCGTCAGGACTGCTGGATCCGAGATGATGGGAAACATAAATCAAGGTGTCCCTCAAAAGCACAGAGGTGGTGCTTGAAGTGTGCAGCAAGGTGAAGTTGAGATGGTTTTAGCCAAAGGTAAAGAACCTAAAAGATAGGGTTCCCCATGCCAGAAACAGAACTAATTCTGAACTTCATAAACCCAACTCAGATTTCTGCCTCTGTTGACTTTTAAAGTGAATCCAAATCGCAATGCCGGCCAGGAAACTAGAAAAACAAAGTGTTCTGGTTTGACTTGAGGTTGACCTTGGGAGTACGTCATTTTAGAAATGTATTGGAGAGTAAGATTGTTTATTCGCTTTAGAAACTACAAGAGGCACCAGTACACAATCCTAATGGATAGGTCATTGACCTTCTACATCCCACCATCTTTTCCGTTTTGTTAACTTATTTCTGATCCACCGAATTGAAAATGACTAGGCAAGGCAAGGCAAGGCAAGGCAAGGCAATTATTCTACTGGAGAAAATCAAGTTTCATGATCCTTGCAAAACCATTTGCTGGCTTTCAAAGCAAAGCAGCGTCTGCTGTGTACGATGATGCCTCAATCTGTAGGGATAGGGCTAATGTGTTAGGGTTAGGGTGAGGGTTAATGTGTTAGGGTTAGGGTTGATGTGGTAGGGTTAGGGTTAATGTCTTAGGGTTAGGGTGAGGGTTAATGTGTTAGGGTTAGGGTTGATGTGGTAGGGTTAGGGTTAATGTGTTAGGGTTAGGGTTAGGGTTAATGTGTTAGGGTTAGGGTTGATGTGTTAGGGTTAGGGTGAGGGTTAATGTGTTAGGGTTAGGGTTGATGTGGTAGGGTTAGGGTTAGGGTTGATGTGGTAGGGTTAGGGTTAATGTGTTAGGGTTAGGGTTGATGTGGTAGGGTTAGGGTGAGGGTTAATGTGTTAGGGTTAGGGTTGATGTGGTAGGGTTAGGGTTAGGGTTAATGTGATAGGGTTAGGGTATGGGTTGATCTGATAGGGCTAGGGTTTGGGTTATCGTAATAGGGTTAGGGTAGGGTTAGAGTAGGTTTAGGGATAATGTGATAGGGTTAGGGTAGGGTTAATGTGATAGGGTTAGGGTTAGGATAGGGTCAATGTGATTGGGTTAGGGGTAGGGCTAGGGTGAATGTCATCAAATTTGTATTAGGTGTTGGAGCCAAACCAGGACGAGACTGCAGTCAGAAGCTGTCAGAGTCGTAAGATAAAGAAGAATCTGCCCGCAGTTCATCCTGGGTGACCACGCTTGAGGGTTATTAAGGTTGAAAACATTTGAGCTACCCTGTAATGACAAACTAAATGCCTGAAAGAGTGAATTTCTGGATTGAATGGATGAATCGAAAATGAAATAATAAAATAAGAGACTTCAGAAATAAAATAGAACTGAAAACAAAATACGTGTCATTTGTGGTTATCTATTTCAAAACACT